>NC_090199.1:9965000-10282500 GCF_033026475.1 Channa argus
GCTATACTGTTTGTACGTCCTCTGCTTTATAGATCACTTAAAATTCACAGTATTTCCTCAAATCCCACTAGGCAACACAGAGGAAGAAGTGCCATATGTGGTAGTGACTCACTTTTACATGCTGATGCAGGTGTTGTGCTAGATTGTTGAATTGTTTTGTTGTAATTTGCTTGGCAGACCTATTGTAGAGTTTGTGTATTCTTTCTGGGTTCATGGAGGAGAAAACTGTGAAATCCCAGGGTTCTTATCTCACTTTGGCCATCCTGGTTTTTCCTCTTGTATTCCAGTCAGCCCCAAGGCTTGTTAACTCTTCACTGACCTCTGAGATTGCGGTACTGACAGCTTTTTTTTCGTTCTTTGTCCACAGAAAGAATCAGTCCTTAGAGTAGAACCTGGAGTGGAGGAGACCAATTGTGGCCTGAACAAAGACAGACAGAGAGAACTGTAAGCAAACACTGCAGTTGTGTGATCTTCTCAAGGCTCAGGAACTTTTTTTGTGTGTGCATGCGTGTGTGTGCTCCATGGGGTGAATGTCACATAAGTATACATCCAAGGCTAATGAGATTTTAGCTTGCTTTCAGTTGGACAGAGTATATTTGTATGACTTGTAGATGACTAAATTGTAGCGTGTACCTTCCAAGTAGTAGGGTTTTTTTGCTAGTGTATAGGCACCTTTACAGTTTTAACATTCACTGTCATATTGACCGACAGTGTAAACAAACTCAAGTTTATGTCATGTTAGTGTTTGCTGTTAGGTGTTGACAACCACTGATGGGATACAAACGTGAACCCAGTTGTTTCCTAGCAACATATTTCCCATGTAAGAATCTGTTATCAAGTGAATTCATTCCTACTCACCATGGCAGGAGCAGAAATAAGTTATCTTACTGAATACATAGGTTTCAACAAATACTAAAGAGCAGCTTAAACAACAACAGCATAAACAAAGTACTTTTCAGAAGGTGGTCAAAATAGGGGGCAAAGATGAGAAAGGTAAAAATAAAACCTGTTTGATGCAAGATTACAAAGGGTCATAATCAAATATGTGCACCAACTGTCAAAATATCTTATGCGGCTCCTTTTTGTATTCTTGATTTTCATGTGTCAGGAACAGCAGTGTACTGAAAGTGTGAGGCATGTGCTGTTTTGGGTTTTCTGTATTTTAGTGGTGATGTTTTCCTCAGGGCTGCTGTAATGAATCCTTTTGTACATTAAGCCAATCCTCCCACCACACAGAGACATGGTTATGCTAATTGGTTCTTAATAGTGAAAGGTTGTCTGCATCCAGTATGTGTTAACACTGCCATAGATGGTCAGATGTGATCCAGTCCCCTCACTCCTCTGCAGGAAAAGTGATATAGGTAATGGAAGGATGGATTGATGTTTAACCAGTAGTAAGCAGTTAATTATATAACTGTTGACTACCCCCCCCCCCCAAAAAAAGAAATCTATTTCATTGGAAAAAAGACTTGCACCAAAGGTCAAGAAGTACAAGAAAAATTACTGCCCTGCTGGATTTACGGAAGGCCCCACCCGGTGTTTCATTGTCAGACTCTCAAGCAGGATGCAGACCTTTCACACTTGTGCATGAGACAAAGTGGAAGTTGTTCAGTTTTTTTATTAACCAACCATAGGTGGATTCATTTAGAGGTATCCTCGCTGTGTGTTGGCCATTTGTTGAAGTCTGTGGAGAAGCAAGGATGTGGAAACAAGTTGAGTGATATCTTTGTGTTGGTTATCTAGACAATTGTCTTGTGTGTTTTTGTTGTTTGTTTTTTTAAAGACACAGTAAGGTGGCAGCTAATGGGACAAATTGTGCATTGGGCTGATGTATGATGTGTGGTTGTTAAAAAAAACAAAAAAACAATACTACTTAATTTGTTATTAATATATTCAGTGTTCAATCTTGGAAAGGGAATTCTTCCTCAAAACCAAAAGGGTGGTGTGAGACTTGAATTATTCATCCTAGGCACACGCCAATGAATTCAAAGTAAAGTGATAGCACATAGCAGCTTGGCTCACTGCTGCATTTTTAGTGTGGACTCGTACTCAAATGTCAAAATGTTAGCATTGTCTTTTTCTCCTAAAACTTTTACCCCAGTGTCAGGGGGTGGATAAGGAAATTTAATATGGAGTTTAAATAATTCAGTTTGATTTTTTAAAGTGTAACCTCTGTCTTTGTGTCTTTCCTTTCCTTTCCTTTCCTTTTGGTCAGTGAACGTCTAATATGGTGATGTCTGATACATCTGAACCATTTATAAAGGAAATGCTGAGTGACATTAATTATAACATTTGTGTGTATGCATCTGTGCATAGCAGCTTAATGTGGCACCAACATTGTTACTATTCTTATGAATGATGCAGTTTTAAGTTAAATAGAAGATTGCCTTGTTGTAAACTTCATACAGAAATGATTATTATAAAGAAGACTCTTTTTTTTTTTTTTCCTTTTCTTTTTTCTTTTTCTTCTTGAAACCACATCACTTTGATATTTGCCCGCTCATTGAACTACGCTTGGTCGTGCTTGATACCTTATTTGGAAGAGATTTTGCTCCTTTGTTAGACATATTAAGGAATAAAAAATGGGTTTCAGTAAGAAAGGAGACACTGTGCTATAGATGACTCCCACACTGTAGTGTTTTTTTGAAAAGGTCTTTTTAAAATTTGAATTAGAAACTGCTTCCTAAGCAGACTGTTAAAAGGGACTGAGATTTAGCAACCCTCTGTGTCCCTCCCTAATCAGTCCCACACCTCTTACCCACTCATTCTTTGTAAATAATTCAGAGCAGCCTTTTCCCTGCTCCAGAGCAGAGCAGACATATAGTTGATGATCATGTCTAGCTAGGGACAGTGGGAAATCGCTGCTGCTGTGCTTTTTTTAGAAGTGCACAAAGTTCAAGTCACTTTGTCCACAAGTGTACTGAATCATGGAATTTAAGTTTTTCTTTTGCTTCTGCGGGTTCCTTTCAAGTACTTCGTTATGTCTTTCTGTGTTGGCCCCGAGATAGACTTATGACCTGTCCAGGGTGTACCAAGCCTCTCGCCCTATGACAGCTGGGATGGACTTAAGCACCCCCCACCTCCCGGAACAAGGGAAGTGCTTAAGCTAATGGCTAGATGGATGTTTATATATGCAAACTACAGCAAGCCCAAATGGTGTATCGCTGATATCTGTAGCTAATGATAACGAAAAGTAAATGAGGTGTACAGTAAAAATGTAATGTTTTTCAATATGAGTCAGATGGGTTAGAATTTAAAACTAAAGCACTTCATACTCTGACAGCAGGTCAGTAATATCAGCAGTCAACTTTCTTAACTTTTCAATGTGACCATGGCTGCAAAAGGGTAGAAGTACCAGATCTTTGGCTCTACTGTGATTTGTTTGTGTGGACACTAATGCTCACTGTTATCAAAGTGCTGATGGCCAAGGGGAATATAATCAAAATTGTTTTGTTTTTTTAATCGTGCTCTGGCTGCTCTGTTCTGTATTGTAAATTTGTAAGTCGTATCAGGAACAGATGTGTGTTGATGTGAGGTTCTGTGTATTCCTTTGAGGGTGTGGTTAACACTTTCTCACTCATTCATACTTTGGAGACCCTGTTGAAAACAGGAAATCCTACTTTGGTCCTGTATTGGAGAGACAGGAAGTCATGACTCTGTAGGGCCTCTTTTTGCTTTGGCGTGGTGCCCAGAAATTTATATATTTTTTTTATGTGTAATATGGATGTTTCATTGTGGCTTTGTATCACATTGTGTGCAACGTTAGAAACCTCTCCTTCTTTGGGAGTCCTGACTGAAATAGCATGTTAGTAAGTATGTGCTGATGTGTTTAATAGTCTCGAGCAGTAAGAAACAACCCACCAAAGACCCTCTCTGCTGTGACAGAAGATGATTATTGTTCTTGAGGTTTCAGGCTTTGCCCACTAGAGTGCAGCCTTTTCAGAGGAAGGGATATGTCTGTAAGCCCAGTCATAAGAAGTGGACAAGTTAATGATTTATTTAATATGACACAGAAATAGTATAGATGTCTTAACATTAATGTAGAATCTTATTATCTTAATAGTATTTTTTTATATGACAGAAATAAGCCCTGACAAAGGATGCAGCTTCATTTCAGGATAATAAACCTACTTCAGTGCATCAAAACTGGTTTGAGATAAATGTTACCATGTTAATGATCACAAATTTGCCGTTTGATTGACCACTATATTAAGTGGTCCATTTGTCCAAATCCAAATGCCTTTTTTAAAGTGTGTTTCTTTGAATGTGGACATTTAATGTTTACCTTAGTAAATTTCTGAAAACGTTAGGCTAATAATTATGTTATTTAGTTTAAAGAGTTTTTAGACTTGCAGTGTTGTCCATTGGACAGTAGTTACATATCTGCCTAAATGGCTCATTAGTAACTGAATAAGTTTCTCAAAAGCATGCTACACAGAAGATTTGACTGGACATGTGCATCCTTTAGAATATTAACAAAATCAGCAAGCACCACTAGCTTGGATGGTTGTAAAGGAATAAATTAAACCACGGCTATTGGTTCAACACTATGCCTTTTATTTCTAAAGAGTTTTGGTAGCAGAAAAAATAGCTATGTAACCCATGATAGATGTGTAGTTTTGGCTAGAAAAGGATTTTCTTGGTAGAAAATCCATGTTTTCATTGTCTTTCGATAATGAAGAATAATAAGGAAGAAGCTTAACCACTGAATAATTGATGAGTTTATGTAACTATGATTTACATTTGGACTATAAAACTTCAATGGCAGAGGTAATTACATTGAATTGACTTTGCTTGCTACACTTCTTGTAGGCTCATCAAAAGTTTATTTATTTTTTGTTCCAATTCTCAACAGATTATTATATAGTACAGTATCGATCAGCACAGCTTTAGCTTTAGTTATGCAGTACAGTGTTAGTTATGTGTGTGTGTCCCACTAAAGTGAAATTCATACAGTGAAATGTTATGTTGTACTGTTTGATACACAGTATAGCTGTGTTGTGCCATTAAGTCTACTTTGCTTTCTGCTAGGGTGCAGTGAGTCTCCATTTTATGGATCAATACTCAAGTAGTGAGCTGACACAGTGAAAAGCAATATTCATAAATAATGAACAGAGCACACTTTTTACCCTGTCCTTTCTTTTAGTCCTGGCCAAGAAAAGAACAAAACGGTAAACTAGACGTATCATTTTGCTTGTTGAGTGCTTTAATTCAAGATAAAATATGTTATCACTCTTTGTGCTGTAATTCCTAGCTTTTGTACCCATAAAGTGAAGGTTAAAGTTTGTTTTCTTTTGCAGTTTGACTTTCTTTATGGATTGTTTCTGGTGATTGTAGATAGAGCGCTCCTTGTTTGCTATGTGCAATTTCTCCCCTGATGTGCTGTTTGTTCTGGGGAGTTGACAACCTGGTGTTTCAGGAAATCTCTGCTGCAATGAATCACGGTGAGGTGTCACCTTTAGTAGCACTCCTATGAACAGCACGGTGATGTGCCAGTGACTGAGCACAGAGAAGAGCTTCAAGCACTTCATCATTACCTGTTATACCACCTTTTTTGTTGGGTGCAATTGACAGTCACAGCTGCATATGATGCACATTCACCCAAACAAATGGATGGAGCAATAACAGTTCTTGTCATTTTTGCAATATCCACCTGAAAAGAGACTAATGGCAGTCGATTTTAGAGGGGATCCTTTTGAGTCTTTGGACTCAGATAGAATACTGAACAGACTATGCAGGTAAAGTAAGGTGCAAGTAAACTTTTGTACTTTTGACTTTTTTTAGAGATGTTAAAAATGTAACCCAAATTTAGATGTGGCATATTTCTATATAAGCTAATGGTAAAAAGACATTAGTAGACGTTACCATTCCTAATTTTGCTCCAAACAGAGCCAGACTGTAGATACAAAGTCAGTGAATAGGTTGCTAGCAAATTGCAGCTAACATTTGTACAGTCAATCAGCCGTGTGCCGTTTGGGGCAAATAAACATGAACTGCAAAACATTAAGTTTACTGATGAATAAAGTTACTAAATGGCTTACTAAAAGTTACTAAAATAAAGCCTAAATGGCTTTATTTTTTTATCCAATTGTTTTTGCTTTGAAATAGATAAAAAAATCTATTTGAAATCTCAATACATATTATATCAGTACTAGACGTTTATATCTATCAATGATGTCTCATTAGCAGTTTTTGTGCACAATAATACACAATAACCAATACTGAGTTAAAATAACAAGTGTGGTCTTTCTGTTGGTCATTGTGAGTACAACATCTGCCTGTTCTCCTTTTTCATTGTTTGGCATTGGTGGTGATAGGAGAGAGCGATTTACCGTCACTTAACACTATTATGTATGTGCTATTAATAGCAAGCTGCTGCCATTCCTTTAACAGAGGGCCCATTCTCAGGTTTTTTTTTTTTTTGTCAGCCTGTCTATGCCTCGCCTTTATTACTGCCCCTCCCGCTCCTCCTTCCAAGACTTCTAAGCTTCATCAGCTTTGTGTAACTATTGGCCTCTGTGCTAAATGATATTGATGGTATCCCTGTGCATAACAATGGTCATCAGATTCAACATCTGATGAGATGAGCAGCGAATGTGCTGTCTCACTGAAGCTGAATGTCAGCACACAAAATGCACTTTTAACGCTGATGTATAAACTGCACAAATCCTAGACGTGCAGACATTTATAGTATAATGTCCTTCATCTTGATTATAGTGATAAAACTTGATAGCTGCAGATTTCTGCAGTGTTTATTTTCCACTTACCTTTACAATTTTATTTGGAGCAACATTCTGCCAATCTATGGATTTTCATTCTTTTTATTTCATAGAGCAGCATTGACCACATTCACAGATTATTACCATAATAATTGTGTCTGCTCTGTCATTGTCTCCTAAATACTTACCCTGAACCCCTCCCGCTCTGCATCTTGACTGTATCCTGCTTATCAGTCTTTCTGGTACATGCAGAGTGGCTTGGATTTCTTTTAATATGTCCACTACTTCTGCAATTAATGGAGCAACAAGAAGCTTGAACGTCATATGAAGAAATCACTTTTATCGGCAAGTTGGAGGAGCTGAGTAGTCTGAGTGGCTTACCGCTGGAGCTATTGGTGGCGGTGGGGGTGGGGGTGTACAGTGGTAGTGGTGGCAGCAGCACTGACGGGGATAGCATCCTCATTGCACAGCAGCCGAAGGCAGTGGAGGGTGTGGAAACAAACGGATTGAAATCGTGGCAGACAGGAGGGAGTAGTGACAGACTCTGCATCTCGTGCATTTTTTGCAAAATCAGGATAAGGTGTTTTTGTGTATTGGACTTAGTTTGGCAAAAAGGGGAGCTACAGCAGGAGGTGTGTGTCAGCAGCAGAAGTACAGCAAAAGGAGTGGAGTAAGTGGAAAGCAATCACGGGGGAAATAGACCGACAAACAGTACTTTCCAACTCAATTACCTACCCTGTGGATTAAGGTGAGCCTGCATCTGTATTATGTTGACTGCAGATAAAATCAACCACATCTCAGTGACGGAGTACCTGTGGATTAACACCATGTGGAACATGCCACAGAAAAGGTATCCGCTATAAGCTCAACTGAGGGAATTTGTCAAGGACCAGGAAGTGGCTGCAGCTTGCAGCTAGTTTCTTTGTTTTCCCACACGTCTTCTAAACCCAGAAAACTGCCAGGTTACTAATGAGCAAGTCGATGTGTGGCTGTGGTTGCAGCATCATCTCCTCTCTAATGAAGAGACTGGGCCGCACAGCTTGCTGCTCAGATCTCCTCTCCTGCAGCCATACTTCAGAACAGCTGCAGCGCCTGGCCACTGGCTGCCCACCTCAAACAAAGGTAACAATGCCTCAGTGCCCACTGACAAAGCCACATCCTTCTCTTCATCAGCTGGCATTATGCCATTTATTTGTTATAACCTATGTGCAATGCAGGTAACATGGGGCCTGACAGCTTATTACACCACACAGACTGAACTAAAGTCCTTGCTAATCTGAAACAACCCGGTATAAGAGCTGTGCTACTAAAGAGAGCAGCACACTAATTGATTCTTTAATGGAACAGGTGATTTAATGGTTGTCTTGCTGCCTTGACAACAGTAGCCTTGCTTTTAGCTTGCAGACTCATTTAAATGGATGCCTTCAGTCTGCCTGTGGTTTACAGTGATTGCTGCCCCACCTCGTTTAAAGAAAAAGCCTTTTCTAATGGAACAAATGAAAGCCAAACATGATTTTGTGCATCTAAGTGCTTGTGTGCAAGTGCGTATAAGTGGGTGTGACTTTGCTCCAACACAGGCTTCTTGTAAGGTTGATTCTCTTTCATTGCTTGCATGCACATAATTGTTTTAATAGTTGGCTGGCATTGACAGGAATCTCATCCAGAGTCTGGCTGTTGGCCACTCTCACAGCAGCAGAGATTGATTCTTTTACTTTTCCAAGAAAATGCATGCTCTCATGAGTAATGATTAGAAATTTAGGACAATGTTGCGGTTTTATTGGGCTGTTGCATGGCAACAATTCATATGCAATAGGGATAATGAGTGACAGTTTTAGAAGAGGCGTACTGCTTATAGACACAACCTTAATGCCATTTTTGTGTTAGGAAAAGTCATTGTTTTCTTGATAAAGCATTGCCATGGAGTGAAGTGCTTCACTGTGAAAGGAATGTGGAAAAGTGTTCCTCTGTCATGCCACTCAGGGATTGAGGTTTCACTTCCTTTTTCCGAAACATTACAGGTCAGCAACTTGAAATAGAGACCTTGATAATGAGCTTCTGTTTTGAACTTAAGGCACAAAGGTTTCAACTATCGCAGTGTATTTGTTGGATTACTAGACTTGGTTGATTCCTGATGTTACAGTTCTTGGCCAAAGCAATTCATCTTTGCTTAAAGTCAAAATCCTCATTATTGGCTTTTGTGTCAAACGTTGCAGTTGGTAAGGAGGCAAGTATGATACAGCAGAATTACTCCCTCAGTTTTTGGACACTGTTATTGGTTTGTTCAACAGTAATGTCCTACTGTTGTTTGAGAAGTAAAGCCACTATACATCTGCTGCTCAATATTTTCTCCACTCTCTCTCTCCCACTTTTCTATTAAGGCCACATCGGTGTGATTTATTGCAGCAAATATTCTAGTGTATTCTAGCAGTATCCATTAGCCTTAAAATGACTGCTCCTTCTTTAAGTAATTTCCATCTATATATAATTTTTTTAAATAATAAAATTGTTGCAGTTTGCATCCACCAACTGAGCCACTGCCGCCCCGCAGGTGCTGCTTTTATGCTGTCTGTAAAAAGTTTATTCTTACAGGGGCACTAGTCCACGGACCACAGGGTCAGTTGTTGAACTACTGGTCCCTACTTATTTCGCTCCTGATGTGTCCGGTGAGCACCTTGCATGGCAGCCGCAGTCATTGGTGTGTAAGTTTCGGTGAATGTGAAGCACTTTAGATAAAAGCACTATGTCAGCAGACCATTTACCTGTTGCACTCACATCACAGCATGTAGACAACTCTTTCAAAATCAACCCAAGAGGAGCATATTCTTGCTCAAGTGCCCCATGTTGAGACTGTGCAGAAGGCTAAAGTAATGTCTGTACCACAGCTGTGGCTTTATTTGTGAAGTGCCAACTTGGCACAGCTCTCTGAAGAAATCCCAACCCTTCCCCATCAGCAGCTACTCCAGGGACTCTAGACTCTAGTTTCTGTAGGTTGCTCTGCTAGACCTTCAGGCACACATCATCAATGTCTGTCTTCTGAGTACGTCTGATTATTCTAAGGAAAAGGAAATATATTTTTACCTAAGAAGCAGAATTGTAAGTAACTTTAGCACAATTAAGGAGATGCTGTCTAACCTGGCATACCACAAAATGGCAAAGGAAGCGAATACAGGCTTTTGGGAAAGTATGTATTTGAATAATTTATGTTTCTTTTATCAATTGAGACTATTACATAACATATAGTGGTGAACATAATGACACATTAGTTATTTGCTTGCATGCCTGGGGTAAAAAAAATAGTTGCATACAGTGAGGTTATTTGAGCATTTTGGAGGGAAAAACCCGCTGGCTATTGATGGGAGCAGAGTTTTTGAGCTGCAGAGTTGAGGATTCTTCATGGGTTTGTTTCTAAGACTGACCCCTTTTATATTACACATAGCTCTTTGTTAGCTAGCCGTTTAATTTAATATGACTTGCTGGATCTCGAAATATACCAGAAAAATTGTTTGACCTTGTTTCTTAAGTAGCCTAGTTGTACTTGTATTTTTTATTATTTTTTTTTTTTAAATGCTTTATGGTTCACTATTAACCTCTCAGAATGTGTCTGCGTTTGACCATAAACTATTAACTTGGAGAAAAAAAAATTGTAATTTTAGGCTTTCTATCTCCTGACCACCTGTGTCACCTATTTGCTTCAGGAGACACAAATTCACACCTGCCTCCCCAGCTTCCCACAACTATATTTATCCACTTCACAGCTCTTGTAGCACTAAGAATAGATACTGATGAATGAAGCTTGTGTGCAGTACTAAAGACCATGTAGAGTGTTTGTATACTTGGCTGAGATTTTCTTCCTGCACTAGAACACCAACTTTCACACTATATAAACTTAATGAAAAAAACGGTTAACTGTACAAGCTACTACTGTAAAATGACATTTGAGCCAAAGAACTCCAAAGATGTCACTGAATGGTGAGCAATAATAACATAAGTAGGAAAATGTATTAAACCAACTTACATATGTACTAAACTGTAAATAAACTAAATCAGAACTACATTTTTCTCATTTCATGAGCGTCACCTTTTTATTATGTGGTAGTCTCCTTAACCCTTTTTGACTGCTTACACTGGTTTGAACAAAAATTTAAACAAACAAACATCCCAATAAACAAAAAGTAAATTCATGCTGTGTGTAGGAAACAAATTACGGAACCTCTGTCGTTCCGGTAAAAGGCAGGGACAACTTTAGCTATTCATAGCCTTCCTCTTCTCAGCTCACAGTAATGAACTGGCAGTCCCGAGAGATGGCTGTGCAATCTGAGATCAGTCTAATGCTTCCCACTGCAGCACCAGGTCTATACAGCAAAGAGGAGGAGAAGCCTTTCAGAGAGACCATGACTTTTTCCTCAAGGTCAACGCAATTGCTTTGCACTGAAAAAATAAAGTATGTGAGCCTCCCAAAACTATTTTTCCCCTCATATTTAGTGCATTGAGGAGATTAGGAAGTGCAGCCTGCATAGCTGATTCTTAATTTGTCATAGTTAAGATTAGCTAAAGACCTCATATGGGCATTGAAAAGGTCTAGTGACACAGTTTAAAACTACATTAGCCAAGATTATATACAGTTTAAGAGAGAAAAATAAACTTTGCATATGGAATGTAGTCTTTACTAAACCGCTGCCTAAAATCTGATGGTAAAACCAGTGACATTAGGTTAACATAACATGACAGCATGCAGAGATGTACGGCCTTCCACATCAACATGTATTGCTAGAAGTCAGTGATGCTAAGGATAGATTGAATTAGCATGCTACCTACTTAGCCCACTTGGACTGGACAAATCCACAAGTAACACATCCCACTTACCTTTATTTACATAAACCTTTCTTGCCGCTTGAATACAGATTTATAGAAATATACTTTGTCTGTTAAGTGCTATGAGTGATTCAAGTTTGTGTTAATAGTCCAAAATTTGCCCCAGAAAGCTTTACTGTATGTACAGAATATAACACCTTGTATTTTACTAGCTTGAGAAGTATTGCTGTGATCGTTTAGAGTGAGCTGTGATGCTCCAGAAGTTGCTACGTACGGTGTAATTGTATAAAACAAGATGTAATTAATCACTGCTGTCAACAAAGCACACTCTTTTATTAGCTAGTAGCAATATAGACAAGGACATTACATTAAAGTCCAATTTAGGAAGTAACAGACAATGACATTAACTTTCAACAAATGTGATACGGCCCAGTGGACAAAGTTGTCTCTATCATTAAACGAAACACTTAGCAGTGGCAGTTATAGGCAGTACATTTAAACCAAAGCACAAGAACAGAGGAGATAGACATGCATATCTGGCATTGTTGTCATCTTGTCTGCTTATCACATTCTTACCTCTTCGCCACCTCTGTGCTGTGGCTGAATGTGTTTCCTATATTACAAACACAAACTGCACTTTAATGTTATGTATTCTGTGAAATTCCTTTAAATGTGTGTGCAACAGAAACATACTTTGGCTTAAGAAGTTGGAGTTTCAAGGTCATATTCTAGTACTGTTGTTTGATTTGAGTCCTTGTCTACATTGCTGGGCCTGTGAATGGGTTTTAAAAAGTGAAGCGAACTCATTATAGATTATAAATAAAATGTATTATTATTATTATTATTATTAAGACCTTTACATTTGTCGGCAAATCTCAAAGTGCTACACAAGCAGATTAAAAGTAAGGATAAAACATAGAAAGCATAAAATAACATAAAAAGAGGTAATGATCACATTATTATTATTATTATTATTATTATTATTATTATTATTATTATTATTATTTTATTTTAGATAAAACTTTGGATCCTGTTATTCAGTTCCATGTGTACATTCTACAGGTTTGCATAAATAAAGTATTAAATTATAGCAGAAACTCAGCAAAGTTAGGAGAGACATGTTTTCATTGTTCTAAAGCTTGTAGACTATACAAATATTAATGACAATTGTTGGACAAGTTTATAGTACATTTAATCCACTTTTTCTTTTGTATTTGACAGATTGGACATTGTTTATTGGCTTTGTTGGAAGTTGGAACACTAGTAGCCCTCAAGGCTATTCTTCTCATTTGTCTGCATGTGAGGTACAGCATCCAACGCTGTGATCTGTAGCCAAACAGAATAATTTCCACTTTTTTTTTTTTCGCATTGAGTAGCACGAGTGTGGTTCCTAGAACAAATTTTTAATACCTATTCTTTTAATTCAGAAGCAAGAATAGATTGTTTTTTGAGAAAATAAAAACTAAACTAAAAAAAAGAAACTAAAAACTCACTAATTTGTATTACAAATTAGTGAGTTTTTAGTTTAGTTTAAATTTTTTTCAATTTGTAAGATTTTTCCCTCAAACACGAGCTAAGGTGTTTTTTTTTTTTTTAATATATGAAAAAAAATCTCGTCCTTGTCTTCCTTACAGAATGCCAAGACCTTCTCCTCCTCAGACAGCCTAGCGAAGGTCCAGGAGGTAGCAAGCTGGCTTTTGGAAATGAACCAGGATCTGCTGTCGGGGGGCAGCAGCAGCAGGCGGAGTCGGGCACCGGGGGGTCCGGCAGTGCGAGGTAACGCCTCCTCCACAGCCCGGACACCCCAGCAGCCGGCAGAGGAGGGTGACGAGGATGAGCACATGAACCGGGTTGTAGAGGAGGAAGGGCAGCTGCAGCAGAGGGTAAGTCAGCATGTCATTAAATTCTCTGTTAGCATAGAGAGTCACATACAATATTAATTCACAAGTATAAAGTGGATTAAAATCAAATAATTGTGGAAATTCCCTGTAAACATGCTCATTGCTAACACAATCTGAACATTAGGGTAAACGATATGTGCAACAGTTGGTCATGTGAACTTTCTTCAAAGAAGTTGTATTTTTGTTTGTCACAGCCAGAGGCATCACAGGTTGATGGTGAGAGAGAACAACCATGGGCGCCCGGTGAGTCGGGAGCCAGCAATGGCCCTCAGAGAGATGAGGAAGTGGAAGAAGATGAAGAGGCCCCATCAAATGAAGTGAATGGAGGAGAGAAAGGTGCACGATGGATGTGGGGGACACAACAGAGACGGTTGCGAGGTCAGCCGCTGGGCGAGGAGGACGAAGAGGAGGAGGAAGAAGAGGAGAACAACAACAGCAGCAGCCATCAAGAAGAGGAGGAAGCTGAGGAGAGGACAGAGGGAGGGGAGGAGCAATTAAGGGAGGAAGAGGAGAGGGAAGAGGGGGAGGAGGAAGAGGAGGATGAGGACGAGGAAGAGATGGACCAAGACAGTGATGACTTTGAACATTCAGCAGAGAGTGGGAGGGAGGAGGAGGAGGAGGATGAGGAACGAGAAGGGGAGGAAGGGCTACGGTCTCCCTCTCTAAGGAACAATGTGTCTGCCCCCAATAACAACCTGGACTCAGGTTGTACACACCAAAGCTCTTCCAACAAGAAGGTAAGTTTTCACTGAAATTGCTTTCTACTCTTAACAGTTTCCAGAGGGGACTGGGTTAACAGGAAAACTGCTTTTGTTACTATGAAAATATGCTGATGTCATCTTGCAGTGCTGTGTGGACCACAGTGAAAATTCTGTTCGCCTCTTTTGCATTTCGGTGGAGAAAAAAATTGGAGGGATCACAAAACATCAGGATACAAAGCCAAAACCATTTGCACGGCTAGATAACACTACACATAAATGCATTTTCAGAAAAGGTTACTCGCAGGCACTGAAGTTGTATCACAACATCCCCACTGTGAAAACTTCCCCACAGTATGCTTCACTGTACATGGTTCTTAAAGTAGCAGCTCCCCCTTTTGGCATAAGTGTGTTAATGCACAGTTAAGCTAAAAGAACTGTTGGTCTCTGATAACTAAAGGTCTTCATAATGCAGGAACTTGTAGTATACTAATGAGCTGTACACATTTTCTCAGTATCACAGGAGCAGAAAGGGTCAGTTTATTGACTGCTATTTAGGTTATGAAAATTCAGAGAGTAAAACTAATATATCTCCATGCAAATGAGAGAAGTAACATCCTAATTGTGTAGCTAAGTATTTAAACTTGAGCATAAATCATCCTGGATGTAACGATAATGTACGATAGTTATTCATCCTGGAAAGTTGTGCGTATCTTACCTCTGAGTTAAAACTGGACCTATCATATTGGGGTTTTACCATCAAAACAGCATTGTTTTAGCTTGAAACATTTTTAGGAGTGTCTGTAAAGATTCTCATTCATCCAGGTCTGGTTAGGAGAATATTGAATTATGTCAACTGGAATTTTCGCTACTTATCCAAGCAAGCAGCTTCTTCAGTCAGAATAAAGTGGCTAGGGAACCCAGTCATATCCTCCAGAGTAGCAGAGCAAGGTCACACCTCCCATTTTTAGGAGTGGTTTCTCTTTCAGGGTGATCGTGCTCTCATCCACAGATGATAAGGGTTTACTCAAATTAGTAAATCATTGAACATAAATGTTGTTTAATAATCCTCTGAGTTTTCCAAACATTTAGTTTTTGTTTTCTGTGCTTTCCATTTAAACATAATCTTAATACACGTGAAGCATCAATCAAGCCTTGTACATCTATACCTGCTGTAGTAGCACAAGTTTTCAAAACTCAAAAAAAGTTTGCTAAGCATTTTTTCTTAGTTACATGGTCAGATTTAGTTCATTGTACAAACAGGCAAAGCAAGTACAAGTCAAATAAGACTGTTATGACTCAAAAACACATTAAATTGTCTCTGTCATTACCTAAACACTGTGGCAAGCAAACTTGAAGAGGAGGCATGAATTGCGGCATTCATCACTAGTGTCCTTACAGGACCTCCGGTGCACGGTCGCAACTGCAAAATTACTTGAGATTAACGACGAGTAATAACAAGGAAAACAAATGGTGTTTCTTTGCATCTTGTGTCACCAGTTTTATCAGACAATGTTTGTGTCTTGTTTCAATGATGACTGATGGACACGCCTGTTTGTTTAGTACTTTTAAGTGGCCTTGAATACACCTGTATTTTAAAGGAGGAAATGGTTTTACTAAGTAGAGATGATGTTCCTATTTTGTAATGTGTTTACAAGGTATTCACAGTGCACACCAAAAAGTGTCAGCCTGTTACTCATAACTTGTGAAAGCATTAGAAAAAAGCTTCAGAAATGAATTTAGACGCTGTCGCCATGACCCCTGTCATACACTACAACTGCCTGTAATAGTAGGATCAGTTCAGTAGATGGTGGTATGAGTAAATAAATAAACCCTGGCCCCCAGTTGTTATTACAATTCTCTCAAATCTGAGGAAACAGGATTAAAATATGTGCATTCAACATCCTTGTAATTTAAAATTTGTAACAGCATCATCTCCCCAATGCAGTATTTTTTTTTAATTGTTACTTCTCCCAAAGTAATACTAGAGGCACACATTAATCTTTTGTGTAATTTATCAAGGTTTTTGTACATACTCCATAATAGACCAGAGGCAACAGTGTATCTGCCTCAGATAATACTCCATTTTAATGTAAATATCATTCACCTCATTCCTGCATAGGGCTTGTACACTTTTTATCTTAACCCTCAAGGATAAACAAGAGTACATTCTAATAAAAAATCACCAAGATTGGCTTTTTTTTTTAAAATATTTAACTAGTCTTTTTGTAATTGTTTTTTTTTCATTCTTCCCATTTACTGCATTATGAGAGTTGCCAGTAAGATTTTCACCTTCACATCAGAGAATAACTCAAGCTACACATTGAAGAAGCTTTATTATTACAGTTAAAAAGCACGCGCCTCTCGACACAGTTGCTTCCTGTATTATATGTCATACCTGTGGTCTCAATATAGTTATGTTATGTGTGTCGGAGCCTTTGATGCATATATTGGCCTTGCCTGGATTGCCCTAAATATAGCAGATAGTCTGAATTTATTCCTGTGTGCCTGGCACCATCTGACACAGCTGTCAGATATGTTTGTCAGGGTCTTAGTCACCCTGTGGTGGACCAGCTGGCTTTGATGTTAGATATACACATTTTGTTCAGCTGTGGATCATGTATGCTTGGAACTGGGAGTGGTACAGAAGGACAGTTAGTGACAGTTTAAGTATGATGTAGAATAGACTACTGGAATTTTCTTGAAGTTACCTTCCCCTTGTTACAAAGTGTTAATGCTTATTTTTGCTAAGCAAACTGTATTTTAGCTATAATGTGATTTTACTTTGTACTTGTCATGAAGAAAAGGAACTGAATCGTGAAAACTGTAAATTTTATTTGTTGGTCAAGGTTACCAGTGCAACACTGTTGGTCTTGTGTCCAGGTTAATTAAAACAGCTGCCCTTGCAGATGAAAGCCTGAAATGCATGACTTTAATGAGCTGGGGAAAAAAAGCTCTAACACTTATATTTGAAGCCAATAATAGTAGCGGTGCAAATCAGAACTGAATCATTTCATGTGATGTATCTGTTCACTGTAACTTTTTGTAGAATATATGCAGTCTTTTTAACTATGATTTTAACCCATTGACAGCTGAAGCATTTATGTGTCAAACAGAAGACAAAAAGGTTGTAGTGGAGGATCATTCGCACTTTTTGGACTAAGAATGTGTCGGTGAATAAGGGGTCATGGGATATGTATGTGGACTTTACTGCATGTGCAAATACGTAAAGCAAAGACAAAACTGTAAAAATGTGAAGTATGGTAATGCTCCGCTTTCTATGCAGGGCAGTGCGAACAGATTGTGTTCCAGCTCCTCTCCTCACTTGACACTAGTCTCTTTTCACCTTGGGTCAGTTAGTTGACAAGGTTATACGACCATACCTATCATTTAAACTTCTCAATTCTTAAATAGCCTATTGAATTAATATTTAGGCCATGTTTTAACATCCCTAACATATTTTCTTAAAGCAAAACTTTAGTCTTACATTATAATTCAAAACTTTAGATTTACACTTTGAGCAGATGCCTTTCTATTCAAAGGTACTAAAGGGGCACATATCGCATGATATTTTTACGTGTCGACTGACAGCAGTCGGAATATGGTGTTGGGTTAACATGAGACTTGTAGCCAGCGTGCTGAAGCAGGTGTATTCTCTATACTGTGTGCCATTAGTCCCTGGGAGGGCATGTTACTTGACATTGGCACGTAGGGAAGATTTTTGAGGTTGTTTAAGGTAAGTGTTAGTTAATGCCATCAAACAGGAAATAGAAATTGCTTCTCAAATCCTGTCAGAGATTTGATAAATAAAACACATTGTTTAATATATAAAAAATGCCCCATACTGTATTTTGCTTTTGACATTACATTAGTAAATGAGTAGATTAAAGAACACCTTCAGCGTCACAGACAAAATGGAAGGCAAGTTTGAAACTTCTATTCTAAGCTCCTTTTCCTTTTTCCTACTGTAAAAATAAATTAATGTTGTGAAGTGAGCAAGGGCACATGTTTCTTTAAATGTGAACAGGAAAAAATAGTGTTGTAAGTTCAATGTCTATTTCATACTCCCTAAAAATATTGCCAATTGCCCATCCACAAATTCATTTTAAGAGATCAGTCATTACCAAATACTACTGCATGATGTGATCTTATAGGATTAGACGTCTCATAATGACTCATTGGAGGACTTTGGAGGCAAATGGATCTGCAGAGCTCTGATAAGTGGACGATGAGGGCAATATTTCTATATAGTTGCTCAGGTGTCCTTGTTTCTTCACTTCATTTTTGTAATGACGTATCCTATTTTCAGAGTTGGCTACATATTTCCAAATGCCCAGTAGGAAAATTGGTTTTACTTAGTGAATTGTTATGAAATTACTTTTGAAGAGAACATCTGTTCATTGTAAGACGGATGGGTTAACAGCCTCTGGTACATTGTGACTTCTACAAGGCTGAAATTATATTTGTTGGCCTTGTGTTCCTGCTCTATTACATTATTAGTAACATATATCTTGTTGGATTCATGGAGTAATATGTTTCTTAACTGTAAGCATATGAACTAATTTACCACTGACTTGTACAGCTGTACAGTAATGTGTGCTATACTGCAGGCTGTTGTGAATATGAATATTGCTGTACAAGTATTGTATTGCTGTCTGAGAAAACACTAAGCAATAGCTAGTCAGCAAAATTATTATGTTCGGTTTTTCACATTTCTTCACACTTATTACTGCTCATTGCCACTAATTAAATGTTTTTTCTAAAGAATAGACAGGCTGCTTATTGTAGGTGGTGTCTCCCACACACTGGCCTTGTCACACAGGCAGAGAGGAGCCACAAAGGACCAGTGTTCTTTTCCACCCACATAAAAGTAACAATTTTGAGTCACCACCAAGATATGTTTATGAGAATCCCTCAGCCCTCGTTACTGTATATACCGATACACCTTCACTTATCTGTTGAATTGATCATTGCTCAGCAGCCTCTTTCTGCCCATCTTCTATTATCTGACTCTTCGCTTAAAATGAAATTTAAAAAATTTTTTTTTACACACACAGCCCTAAGCCAGCGATTTTTTTATTATTATTTTTTTGCCCCTGATTTTTAATCATGAGGAATGCACACATTAACATTATTAAGACACTCAATCACATACAGCAAATGTATTTCTTTTCTTGGTGTAACAATATCAAAGAAGGAGGTTTCAAGGTGACAACAAGACTGACACGTTAAACATCTATATCCTGTTCCTTATTGAAACCTCAAGTCAAATGTTCAAAGTATAAAATTTAAGAATTACTTATAATTTCCTAGTATTGGTGGAGTCAATTATTGTTACTATTGCACAGCAAGGACATAATCTGTCACTGGTTTCCCTGTAGCTGCCACTTGCATTTGATGAATTTACCCAATTAAGCTTTAGACACTGTGGCTGCTTTTCTTCTGTGCGAGTGCTAAATTAAAAATGTTTTCAACTGCTTTTTGTTAGCGCTAGTGTACGGTCATATTGTGCCCTTACCATGATATTATATGCACTTGGTAGGTTTTCACTAAAATACTTGATCCCTAAGATAGTGAGAATTTGCATGTGTGCTCAAAGAAAGTGGTGGTCTGGTCTTACATATGTAAGACTACCGCCGGCCTGCCTGCTCACTTTGTTTCGGTTTACTTTTCGGTAGCTTTTTTTGCTTTAAAAGGTAGCGACAAAGAAATATGGACCAAAAGGAAATTCAGTTATGTTGCAGTTGCCTACAATTGGTTGTGGAGTGGCAAATCCACTATCTGTAGTCACAGCCATATTCTGGGAGCAGAGTAGAGCTGATCTAGTTTGGTTGCTGATGCTAAAATTGGTTTTGGATTTAATGCTTTTGCAGCCTTATTTATGTTAAGGACAAACTCTATTTGTTTAGTTACTTTTTAGGTACCAAGCAATTGACAAAATGTAAGGATTATGTTGCAACTACAATAGTTTATTCAATATTCTTCTTTATAAATCTTTGACAGGATAGTGAAGTAATGGGGACCCTTGTAGCACAGCACTGTATTCCAGTCTCTGACACCAGAGGGAAGCATTGTTCTTAAATTTAGGTTTACACAGTACTCTATAGCCAACAGGTTGTGCATGGTTGTTGCAGCTGTGCTGAATTTGGAAATTTACCTAGTAATGAACTCCATCTTGCTTTACCTGGATGCCATTTTATTTTAACTGAAAAGTTTAATCACCAGAAACTTTCACTAGGCACAAATATGGATATTTGAAGGTAATTCATGCTTGTCAGGTGCTACCTTTCCCCAGAGTGATCTATTACCTTTGTGGAATGTATCTTGATAGTGTTATGCTTTACGTAAATTTAAAGCCTGCTTCTCATTAACGTCCAGTGTGATTATATTTTTAAATATTTTATCTCATGAAGCTCACAGAGATTTTCAACCAGTTGAAAATACTCAAAATATATTTTTAACTGGTTGGTAGCTAGGAAAGTATAGTATAACACTGTTTGGATTACAAAAATTTCATCAAATTCTGTTATAATAACTGATTTTTAAAAACAAAACTGTTTTGTGATTTTAAACAAAACAGCATGTTCTATTCTTATCACTCTTAAATCTAAATACTGTGATTTCTCCTTCTTGGGATTCCTAATGTTAATAACATTATACTGCACAGGCAAAACCTACAGTTTTCCGTATTCATGGACCCTGTATCTACAGCCACATTCTGTCATCTTAGTTGCTTGAAAAAGCTAGGAGTGATTATAAGTGTACTGCATTACTAGGGGCCATTCGTCACATTCATCACTGCTGGCACTTCTGCAGTCCAGGGATCTCTTATCAGGGATTGCAGTTTCAGGGATACTGGTACAGTGTTTGCCAAGTTATTAGTCATTTGTACTCATTAGTTTGGTATGCATCCTCTTTGTGTGAGTTGTTGATCAATAGTTGAAGTGGTCTGTAAATGCACCTTTTGCAACTTTATTCTTTAAATCGGCTACGATACAACCCTGTTTATGGCCTGCCATGACAAGGCAAAAGTCATGCTCCCTTTCCAATGTACAAGTTTAGAAACCCTTATTGTTGGAACATTTTCAACAACTCAGAAACCTAAGCTTCTTTAACACGAGAATCTCTCTTGGGTTTTTCATCAGGGGAAAACAAACAGATATACATTTACATATTAAAACCCTTTTTGAAATTCTGTACTATGTATGTTCCTGGATCATTTCATTAAAAATGGCACAATAGATATTGGTTAAGGAAAACGTATTAAGCATGGTGGACAAGAATTGCAGACGATCCAAGGCTTAATATGCTTGCATGGTGAGTTACTTTGGGCTGATCATGTTGTAGCAGATTGGAACAGTGTGACTGCCACATAGCTTGATGGCCTAAGATTAGTCTAAAAGCTCAAGTAACCTCTACAAGGTCTGGAATAGGTCATAACAAGCAGACATTACAGGTGGCTCGCTGGTTATTTCATAAAATGTCTGGACTATTGTTGGTTATGCTTTCTAAACTAAAAGGGAGCCAATCGTTTGAAAAAGTTAAATCAGAAATGTGTAAATGTCTTTTGTCTGATACTTTTTTGGACTTTGTGGGTCCGCCTTTCAAGTTTTGCTGGTACCTTTTGACAGTACCTTTTTTCTTTTATTTATTTTTTTTATGTGTGTGTGTGCCAACTTATATCACCTCATGTCTCCCTATGTTAGAGCGTAAGAAATAATAAAGGAAAAACTGCACTTAATAGGCAAAAAGCCTTTAGTCCAATCAGTTGACACATTCTGTTGGACGAACAGCTGCCAACATGGTGCCAATTGGCTCCAATTTTGCTCAACGTACTCTAAGAACTACGGTTGTTGGCCAGCCACAGACACTCAATGGCATCCAATGGCCACCCTGTGTGTCATGGCCCTCAGTGTACTTGGGTATGTGTTTTGGCACTGTAATCCTCCTCAAACAATGGCACATGTGAGAATAGAAGAGAGGTTAAGCCCTTAAGGTCTTTTTGTTACCATGTGTTCAGACCTTTAAATGCACACAGGGATAATTGTGTCTTGTCTGTCACTGAGTCTGTAGTTAAATAGATATTGAGTAGTGTTTGTCAGAAGGGTTTTGCTGAATATTAAATTTGTACAAAGGACATAATCATCAGGACATAAAGGTGTAAATGCCATATAGAATTTTCCTTAACTGCCTCCTGTTGTATTACATGTTGCACCTACAAACCTTAATGCATTTATGTCTTGTGTTTCAGTGATTTAAAGAATGACATTCTGCTACATACAATAAAAAGGAAAGATCCTTAAGATCCTTGTTATTGTATGTGAAAACAAAAGTCCTTCTCGGTCAAGTGAATCCTTAAGTGTGCATGGTTTACGCATGCTTATATTGGACAGCTGTGTGATTGTCTCTTGGAATATTTTCAACTTCTTGTTGACATTGAAAGTTACTGACATTCCTTAACACCTTGGTTCATGGACGAGTCAGAGAACGTAAGCATATAACAAATCCTAGTATCAGCACTTATGTTGACAAATGTGATTCAGACAAAGCTACACTAATCTGTTGCTTGCTGACAGTTTTCATGGGGTAAAGTAAGCTGGGCTTGGTGATGATGTAGACCACTAAGTTGGGAGGAACAGCAGGGGGTCAGAGAATGACCACAATGAGGAAGCTCCCTGGACACGTGTTTTGTGTCGGACGACATTCCACCACATCATGGGTCATGGTAGCTGAGTGCCTGTCTGAGAGGGGAGAGACTGAGTTGGTCCATCCCGGTTACAGGCCCTGAGAGCAGCTGCTCCAGTTGGCTGCTGACCTCACACCCCAGGCATATTTTAAAGGGTGCCAGCAGGGAGATGAGTTCTCAGTAGGTAGGTGCAGAGACTGAGCGATACATCTGCACAATGGTTGTGAGATCCAAGGAAGATTATTTTTTCATTTAACATAAGAGTTGTTTGCAACATTGGTTGGCCACCTTTCCAAGCTCATTCTGGGATATGATTCAATAAACAGCCTTTGTTGCAATGCTGCGGCATTGCCCTATTTCCCGTTTCTCGTCATCTGGTGCTCGGAGAAAGACACCAAATGTCGCCTGTGGGAAAGAAAAGACTTCACTTGTCCCGTTGGAGAGCCGGACACTTGATCTGGCAGACCCTAAGGAAACCACCACAGAAACTTTGCCGCCCCAGAAAGTACTCAAGATATTTAGCATTAACATCATTGCTCAGGGTTTGCCCTTCTGCCGCAGACGGGTGAGTATTGTATGTATTAGTTGAAACATAGAACCTTAACATTTTAAAGGTCACTGTACTCTCTCACCCAAAATTATCATTGTTAGCGTTGCTTTGTAACCACTCGTTTATTAAAATGGCAAATCAAAATTATTTTTTTAAGCACAGTCTGCAATTTGCCTTAACATTACTACAAAATGAACCTTTTTTCAGAGACGATGCTACAGACAAGCTAAACGGCTTCCTTTTGCTGAAGAATATCCTACATAGTTTATTTCTCAATATAGGGATATTTTTAGAATTGGATTGTTGTCATTTTGTCAAATTCACATCAGTTGCCTCCATATGCTCACAGTATGTTTGCTCCACCCATAGCAGATGATCGCAACCAACATATAACCTTAAAAAGGCCTTCGCCAATGAGCCTATTTTTAGGTTACGATTTTGAAATTACAACATAAATGCATTAATTGGAGAGAAATCAAGAAAACGCATTCTGCATTTGAGTTCAAACACTTGGTTAATATTCCCACTATTATGAATATTTATTGTAAATATGGATTATAATAAATATCTAAAATAAATGAACTAATTAAGAATAGACTGTTATAGGATTATATAAGGGATTATCTACCTTGCTATGTATACATATTAAATAATATTAAGAGAGGAAATCTCTGAAGCATACAAAGATATTTGCTTCTTTTACTGGCGCAAACAATCTGGACTAACGTTTCACCACCTGAGCACTTCCAGCTATATAGCCTTAGATGATGCACAGAAAACACCTTTTTGGACAAATTAAATATTAACATTCATTGTCATGGTTAGTGAAGAAGTTTTAACAGTTCAATAACGTGTTGTGATTTAACTTTATGCCAACTCTATTAAATGTTCCCTTTGCATGGAAGTAAGCATGCCGTTTCTGTTGTTTGGTCTGCAAAATAAGATGTCTCCCAACAAGCAATTTATTTTAAGGAAATAATCGTCTTTAGCTTCCATGTTACCCATACATATGGCTGTTCAATCTATGCTGGTATTATCACTGTCCGTATTAAGACAGTCATTTACAAAATAGTTCAGTATAACTTCCAATTGATGAAAATTTGACTTTAAAATGAATCCTATCTTGACTACTTCTTGTTACTTCATAATTTATAAAGGTTTACTATCACTTTTCTGTGCGTGTAGAAGACATGCTACGTTTAATTTATTTATTTAAAACCACTTTTTTATTTAGAAATACAAGTTTGTTTAGTCAGTTTCTATACACTCATTCAAGCCTTCTATTAAATACACAATATTTCTAGCAGGCATATCATTTGTGCCACACGGCGATTAGTAAGTACTGTATACTTATCATTACTAGCCAGCATTTAATAGGCTAATTACTTCACAGTCCCGACAAGATCTTAGCAGAGGGGCACCAACTGTTTTTGTATGGCTGCATTTGACTCCTGAATTGCAGTGGTGCTGACAGCTTTTCCTTAATGCCATCATATATATGAAAGATATGCAGTTAAAAATACCACCCTTCAATCTCAAAATTTGGACTTTAGGAGGTGAGGAAAAAACATCAGGCAAAAACTAAAATAGAAATGATGTTACAATGACTGGTAATTGTCAGCTTGTCTGTTCTTGTTATTTTTTTCTCCATAGAATCAAAGAAAGCTGCTATGTTGACCAGCTTTTTGAGACAAATGGTCTATTATGATGATTTAATTTTAATTAGTATTACTTGTACACAAAGGATAAGCGGAGACACATCACAGGAGGAGGTTTCTCTAGTTAAGACTTCCAGTCAAACAATATTTTGCAAGCTTTTCTTGCAACAAAAGAACGAGACCTTGTATACACCCCTTTGACAGCAAGATGTTATGTATGATTTGTGATTATCTCCACATAAACCGTGTGTAATTGTATATCCTACAGTCAGCATATAAGGTAGCAACATTTATTTCCAAGACTGTACTTTGCAGCCACTACGATCCAGACTAAAATACTAACACAAGGATAGATCGATTTAAATGAAATCAGGTAAAAACAATTGCGCTGATCTGTGTAACTATAGTTTTTTACAAAAACAATAATTGAATACATTGACCTAAAACACACACAATAATGCCCCACTTTATAGGAACTATAATCACTTAGGTGGTAAATTTGATTTGATTATTTGACACTGGCTCTAGCTGTACTTTCCTGTTTAGTGTTATTTTGCAAATATGTGCATAATGATACTTTAAATTAAAGCCCCTTTCAGACATGCATTGGATTTCAGCACTGGAATATTCCTCAGCTCAGTTGGTAAAGACAGTCGTCCACGGACCACAGGGTGAGTGGTACGATCCCCGGTTATGGCTATATGTTGAAGTGTCCACTGAACCCCTAACAGCCCATTCCCCTCCCCAGCAGGGCAGTGCCGATTCAAGCCCAGTAGAAATTGGGGAGGGTTGTGTCAGGAAGGGCATCCGGCGTAAAAAAAACTGTGCCTAATCAACATGCAGACAATGATCTGCTGTGGCGACACTGAACTCACAGGATAAGCCGAAAGGACAAAAAAAATAAAATAAAATTTTTTTCCCCGACTTTCTCTGAGGTAGGTGTATGTGTGAACGCAAACGCCCAAGTCTATTGGCCCTAACATTACTTGGATTTTACCCAGCCAGCTCCCTAGTGCAAATTCCGGATTATCTCCAACCAAGCTAAGTTGAGAATAGATGAGTTAATACACTGGAGAATCTACCATGAGTGAGTGATTGTGTTGATGACATCCATTTGCTGTGACTGCTGTGAAACAGGGCAAATACAAACGTCCGAAGGTGAAGAACTCTTTTATTCAATCTAACAACGATGTCGAACTGGACAACGAAATTCACATACTTCTGTCGGTTAGGGCAGACCTAGAAATCGTCAAACAAATATAAGGAACAGCACGTTATTCTGTGTTATAGGCCCAGATTACAAAGCAATACACTGTTACTTCTGCAGCTTTGTTTTTGCGTCATGTGTTGCCCCCTGCTCAAATTGCCCAAAAATCACCCCTTGACCAATTACGCAGAGTATTTCTTCATAAGTGAGTATGCATCTCACACGGACTATCTCCCGATGTTGGCTACATGTCTGAAAGGGAAACTCCAGACAATGTCAAGACCAGATCCTCCTGACATTCTCTAGAGTTCATGTCTAAAACAGGCTTAAGATGCTAAATGTTGCTGACCTTAGCCTTTAGCTCGAGTACAGCCTCATAATGCCCCACAGAGCTTTTTGTCTTGTTTATTTATGTGGAAAAAAGATTATGGTGAGGATGGTGAAGCTTATACACTGGAATATATTTTAACTAATGCATTAACACGCTTTAAATTTATAGTTTGAGTTAACATAACTAAGATGGTTGGATAAAATTGAGGGTTTTGCAATGAAAGTTCATGAAGTTGTTATTCCTGTTGCTCCATGTGGAGCAGAAGCCACATGGGCGCTGCTGTGCTTATGTCACCTGTCTCCAGTGAATGGCATAGCTAGGATTTCTTGGGATCTCTGGGGTACAACTCAAGTCACCAGAAACTGTCTTTGGAAGGAACAGATGATACTCTAATTATCATCTTGATGTTTGCCTTATAATTCTGTGAAGACTTGCAGGGACTTTGTAACCTGCTTTATTATTTTTTTTCTTTTTTAATATTCCAATTAAAATGTTCACATGAAACAGACATTGGAGCTCTTTAAAAGGAAGGGCTTTTTTTGTGTGTCTTTGAGGTTTCTCCAGAAGTTTTAAGTGAGATCTGCTTTGGCCTAGAATGTCTCTCACTGTACAGTCCAGGGTAAATTTCCAATTAAAACGTGATCAGGAGCATCCACAATGTATTTCCGGGAGCCAATACGGGCATCCAGCTGTTAGTTGAGATAGCTATCAATATATAGAACATTAACAGTAGGACATTTTAGTTATGGTATTACTTTTCTCACTCTCCACACCCTGCACTTAAGGCTTGTTGAGTAAGGTGATCTGGACATGCCCATAGCAGCAATGTCTGTATAAACAACGATCAGCAAGATGCATTTGCTGTTTGAGCAGGTGGTGAGGGTGTGTTGCAGCTCTCTTTAGCTAGTTTCCCTACAGCATTATGGTTTCCTGTGGTTCTGTACTAAAGCATGTTAACTAGAGGTAAACAATTATATATATTTTATTCTTTGTTCCATTTACATATGGCTTGTTTTACTTAACTGCTCTTCTCAGTCTGTCAGTTTCAGACCAAGCTGTAGTTATCCTTAAGGAGCTACCGGTCTGAGACGCATATGTATCCATCCAGGGAGTCTTGTCATATTCTCTTTATCCTGTTACTACTGCTTTCTCTAAACCGTTTAAATTTAAACAGAAGCCCATTTAAAGAAATTTAATGAATATTTGTGTGAAGAAAAAAGCTACGAATTATCAAGTTTTATGTGTATTTTTAATAGAAATTATGGACTGTCATGCCCATAATGTATTCATAGACGAATATCAAAAAGCCTTTTATTAGTATTCGATTGTACTGTATTTTTTTATTTTTTATAAACTGTCCATTTTTAAGAACATATGCCTGTATATGTTGAGGATATTCACTTCCGAATTGAGCTGTGTCCCTGTCCGGTATGTGACAACCAGCGTGACATGACACCATGCTGAATCCTTCTACTTGGAGGTCAGAGGATCTGAAAATGGCTCAAGTGTTACTTCTCTTCACTAAAACCTTGGTCTCACCTCAGCTAAATCAGCAGTTTTACTTATGTGGTATTATGTCTTACGTGGTACTAATGTACACAATGTCTTTTAATCTGATATTAGTGGTCAAGGCAAAATTTGTCACATGTAGGAAATGGTGATTGGGTCAAATGATAATTATTTTTTCACAATTGTATTACTTTTCCTAAACCAGAAATTAATGGATAATGAAAATAATTGCTGGCTGCAGCCCTTGGCACTTATATTCAAAAAGAATATATTTCTGTGTACCATAGACAGGCTATTATACTATACTCATGTTTTTTAAGTTAAATTTGCTTTCAACTGTGAGTCCTCTGCTGATGTTACCGTCATGTATTTGACTCCATCTAAGTTCATGTATTGTGCTTGGGTGACTCAGCGATTGAAAGACAGCTCCTTTTTTTTCCCTCCCTTCGACTTCGACAAACATGTTTCTCTGTCCTGGAGTAAGGACCACACCACAGTACACTGCAGGAGGTTGGATTCCATTGCCCTTGGGCTCCAAATAACACAGGGAGGAAGGCATCTGCCATTGGCTATTCTGAGAAGCCGTCCCATTCCAGGGAGCACATAGATCCAGTCGGGTAGCTACCCAGCACCCGGACCAGCCAAACAGTTCTGTTTACCCCCGATTTAAGGCAGGACTCACTGTGGCAGAGGCCAGTGTCGTTTCCTTAAAAAGGGTGCTCTAAAGATGCTTAGGTTCTTTTCTAATATAATTTGTGGTGGTGGTGTTGTTTTTTTTACAAATAGTGTTTCAATAATACTGCAGAACTGTTTTTTGCATATATAATTTATTTGTGTGTATGTCAGTGCTTGACAGTTTCAATTCATTATTAATGACTTAGCAGTCTTTTAAAATTTCCATTGCATGTGATCAGTGAACCAAACCCTGATCTAAATACCACTTGAGTTCAAGCTGAGGGTGTATGTATAGTGTTTTAATGGCTACATACAGTGCATACTGTCACAGGGCTGCATTAACATTTCCCATGCTGCGAGATGGGGCCAGAGGAAGTTGTATCGTTAACACGCAGTTATTACACCCGATGATTCGGGACAGAGCACCCTGCTGCACGCGCAAGCTCACACACATAATATGGACATTGCACTAGGGGGCTTGAAGGATATAGTCCAGATAATGTCGCCTGTGTTTCACTCAGACATTTATTTACTTATGTATGCACTAATGTCTAATATTTGAATTGAAGTGTCACTGGACTTTTTGGGTAATTTGTTTATGATACCGCATAAATTACACTGCCAAGTCTAATATGATCAAATGAAAACCAAACAGTCCTGATGAAGCAGCTTCAATCATGAGTTTTCCGAGATTTAATCTTGATGAAGTCATACATAGTTTGTTCAAAAGTGTGCAGATGGCATGTTAAGGCTCCACAACTTACTGTCTACTAGGCCCTGCACCTTGTACTTTGTTTGATAAGTGCTTTATAAATAAAGCTATTATTATTATTATTATTATTATTATTATTATTATTATTATTATTATAACTTGTACATGTAGGCCTTCTCAAAGTTGAATTTCTTCCAGAAATGTGAGTTGTGAATTACTGCTGTGAGTCGTCCCTTTCCTCTGTCTTAGCTTTTCCCGGCACTGACCTTCTCCACCCCAACGCATTGTCTTTCAGTGTCGTGCTCACTATAATCTGGTCATCAGTGAAGCGAGCCTGTTAATAGATGACTGACTGGCTGTAACTGATGCGACTGTCAACATAGTTTGTGACTCAGACAGCAGGGTTCATACCCAGATTAGACAGTGTGGTCTCTTTGTTTTTGATGTACTCTACTTGTTCTCAGCAGTGATGTCCGGACAACTGCTGCAGTCTGTGACTTCCTGGGCCATCAAACATAAATGCAGTTTTCTGATATTTGTAAGCTAGTTCCATGATTCAGGTGTTTCTGAAGAATACAAACACAGTAAATCTATTTAAATAAGTGTCAGGGTACTCAGTCACGTCTATTTTGAAACTCTTTAGAAACAGAATGAAGAGCTTCAGGGTTTACAAAGACGGGAACCTTGAGCTACCTCTGCTCAGTATTCACCTGCAGTTGCTGGAGTATCAAGTACCTCTTTATTACTTCGTGGGTCAAAGGATAAAGCTTTGTAAGATAGTATGTCTGTGTGTGCCCACCTCAGCAGGTGACACAAGTGTGTTGTTCAGAGGTTAAGCAGACATTTGAATACTTGCTCAGTAATGAGAAGATTAGACCCTCTAAAGAATGTAGGGCCTCTGACAGGGCAAAAGAAACAGATGTGTTTTGAGAAGGGAAAAGATAGAAGTGAGGAAAATGTAACTTATGACACAGGGCTCCTGGTCTTAAAAATGCGTTTTTGTGTTTATGATCATTGATGCTACTGCCCACACTCATTGTTGCATGTAAATGTTATATGTTTCTCTATAGAAAGCTCTTCTTTTAGAGCAAATTGTGAAATGACGCTGAACACAAAAAGAAAGCAAAAATTCTTTGTCCCAGCGTCTTCAACATCACTTTTTGCTGGTTTCCAGAATTGTAAAATTATTATTTTTTGCCTTTTTTCATTCGTTTGTCAGACATAGAAGACGTGTATTAAAAATTAAAATATGATTTTCACCATGAAGAGGATGATGACTGAAGAACAAAATGGTTGTTGTCAGGGACGTACAGTAACTCCTCTTGTCACTGTCAGTGGCCAAGTACTCTGATCGCTCATATTCACTGATATTCAGAGCATATGACCTGATTCATCATCTGACATCGATCAGCAGCATGTGCAGTGTGGAAAATGATTAATGGCTGCCATCTTTAGTCCATGACATCCATATTTATAATTTGCAGAATTTATGAATAACCTTGGCTGTGGTGTACTGCGTTGTACCTAGAGGTTAGAGAAGTAACGCAATATTCAGATCAATATTAGCACTCATGCTATTGCTACAGGTACAGCTGAGAAAATGAGATATGATCCAGGAGGTTTTAGTTTAAAAAGAACATCCATGAGTTTGAAAGCTAATCGCATCACAAAATACGGCACGGTAGTTTATTGAACTGTCAGGAAGGATTTGACAACTCTGAAAAGTTCTTTGTGTTTAATAGATTACCTGTATTTCTTTCTGTATCTGTACCTGTGGAACCAGAGCAAAAGAGAATGAGCAGTGAAAGTCCTTTTTTATTTTATTTCCATTTATTTATTTTACACAGCACTATGGCCTGTCTGAATGCCAAACAGATAGTCCTCAGAGTTTACTTTTACTTTTACTGTCTAGCCACACAGAAACAAAAGCTCCATTCTGGTTAAACTTGCTAAATGAAATTAGTCATCCTGTGCCTTCAGACTTATGGCAGTTTATTATTCTAAACATCCCCACATTGTAGCTGTGAGGAGGAAGAGGCATTTATTGTAAATGGACTTCTACTAATGCCAATGTGGTGACTAAGAACACTATTATTAGTGCTTGATGACTTCGTTACTATTGTACAATATGTGCACTATTTATGTATTTGGATAAAAAAAAGCAGCACATTTTCACATTAAATGGAACCATCATGTTTGACTTAAAAAAGATGGTCTTTAAAATTTGTTACTGAATAACTTTCCCTTTATCAAATCATTGATTGACTACATCTGTACACATGCTGTACAAAATTGATGCAGTTTTGATTTGATCCCACCAACTGCTTAATCAAATTATGGATTGTTTTCATACAACAGTCTCTGATTCACTATGTGGATGTGGTTAAAAAAAAATTCTGTTATAAACAGCAGTGTGCTCTTTAAATATTTGTAGTATTTTTCTTTAACCGATTGTTTCCATATTTGTGTCATAGAGAAGGCTATAATAGAACAGAACTTGTGGTGGTAATTGTGTGGTAATTCATGAGTTTGATCTTCATCAATGAAAAATGAAAATCCTTCCTGAAGAAAATGTTATTTTTTTACCTTTTCAAGCACAGACTTTTCTCATTAACAGTACAGCAAAATGAAAATTATAGCTCCGTTCTGTTGCCCTCTGTGGGCGTATAGTAGAGGGAGGATGGCTACATGCCTGGCAGAGTATTGAATCACTGTCGATGAAATGTTAACTCCTGCTTTGCCAACCTTGCAATAGCTTTATAATTCTCTTCCTTTTCTAGTCTAGGTAGATTTTTCTTTCTCCAATTCATTCATACATTCAGTTGTTATTCTGTCATGAAAAGTGGCTCCTGCCTTATCTTAGAGCAGCAGTATCATCAGCCACCCTCCTCACTCTGGATTGGCTGCTTATTGTTCAGACTAAATTAATAAAATGAGTCATTCGTTCTCTGTACAGAGACTCCCTGTGACTGCGCATTTCTCCAATGCAGACAATGATGATTCAAAATGTGGCATTGTAAAAATATGAACTGTCTATGAACAACAATTGTTTTTTTTAACCATAGCATGCAATCACAAGAAAACAATGATCTTAACCTCACAGTCATTAGACAAAGTTTTGTGATGAAATTATTTCTCCATAAACTTCAGAATCTGCCAAATCTCTTCATCTTTTTTATTGATTTTGTTGTTTGTTTGTTTGTTTTGTTTTGTGTCATGCCACTTCCAGTGTGACCATAATGTTGCAGAACCACTGTCAACAATTTTAGAAATGTGACTTTTGAAAAAACAGACTGGTTAAAGAAACTCTGCTTTTGATGGTGCTGTAATACTCAAACACAACGCAGCTGCAACTAGTGGGTAGAGAAGGTAATTCTTGAGTCGCCAAAGTTCCAAAGTCCCCAAATTATCTGTGAATTTTCACATTGATCAAGTTGTTCATTTAAGTGATACGGAACAACAAGCTAACAAAGCTGGTCATATTGCAATTAATTACTAACCACCTTTTTTTAAAAAAGGCACTTGGAGAGCTGCCTCTGAAAGTGTTTGCAATAATTATGGCATTTTTTTGTCAATTTAAAGAACATCAAAATGTTTTTTGTTCAGTATTAACGGAGCATGTAAAGTGAATTCTAACTAGGAAAATGTGACAGTAAAGTGAAAAGTAAGTGCAGTTTCTTTCCTGCAACTAGATGCCTCTTGCAGCATGTGGCCTTTTTTGACTTGTGCGTGGGAGTTGTAGTTCTCACTTTTTGCTTTTATCCTAACAACTGCACACTATCATTGTTCTTGACTGTTTCAGCTCTGGATTGTTGCTTTTAAGCAAAACACAGATATTGCTTTTACCTTTCAGGTGTTTGTGCTGACATAATTTCAGCTGATGCTGGTCTGTGCAATGGGTAGAGGAGCAAGAAAACAAAGATTTCTATGAACCAAAAGAAAATTGCTTCATCACCTACACAACATTACATCAGACACTCACAACAAACACCTTCCATTACAGAGCTGTCATTCACACCCTCCTCACAAGTTGGCCTCACAGAAGGACACAATCTTTTCATCATAAAAAGAAAGTGTAGTTCCCCTAAGTATGGGTTTTTATACTGCTCCAGAAATGTCATTTAATCCTGATCTCTTCCTTTATCACAAACTTCACCACAGATTTTTTTTCCATGTATTTCTTCTGTCCACAGTGTAAAAATTGGGTTTACATGGCAGATCATGTGGTTTTTGCTTTTCGTGTAGAAATTTACTCTCCAGACGAGCATCTCTGTGTAGCAGTTCAGATAGTTTTGAGGTCATTTCCCTATTAGTGTCATTTGAATCTGAAACTTCAAGCCTCTTCATAACAACAGGTTTGAATTGAAATATGCTTACATGAGTCTAAAATTGTGGGGGAAAAAAAAATCTACAAAACTTAACTTAATTACCTTGTTGCTCGCAGTAGTATACAGATCATCTTTAATTATGAACTTTTCACTAATAATTTATTCTTTTTTTTCTATCTATGTTTTTCCTCCCCTGTCATGGAACAATCTGTAAATACACAGGTAAGACAATTTTATTATTTATATTTAACTATGGCACTTGTTTCCAAATTATAATTGGTTTGCAAAAAATAAAAATACTGCTTTGTTACCTATAGGGGGCAGCATTAACTAAAATATAAGCGCTTACAGGTTTTTGGAAGCTGTATATCACCCATGTCCTTCCCTGTGTCAAGACAGAGCTAAGAGGTTTTGTATCTTGTAGGTACACCGGTATTGGCACCTTGTGTACTTAATTTAGGTTGCTTGGACATTGATATCAGTTGTGTGTTGGATATTTTAATTTTCATGCCAGAGTTTAATATAGAGGCTTTTGTTGCTGCTTTTGTTGTGTCAGCATTGGTCCTGTGGCTCTCTGTTCATCCTTTACTTTTGCAATCATAGAAATACTTTCTAAATCATGTCTTTTTGTGCCTGAAGAGTGCACAATGTTACCCATCTCTACATTTTGCAGAAATAAGTATTCTAAGCAGTCCACGTCCTTCAGGCACACATCTGCTGTCTTTCAAGCACCAACTCTCCTTTCTCTCATTTTCCCTATGCAGACACTCTGAGCTAAGAGCTTCAGTAAATGTTCAGGTTGTTATGATGACTGAGTGCAACACTCAGTACTACATTAAGAGTCTGAAGAAGCTCTTAGACCGTTACACATCTCTACAGGTTTTATGCAACCATAATTAATAAAAGAAATCCTTGGGAAATTCTCAGAGGGTCAGTAGTCAAAATGTAAAAAAAAAAATTTGGGACAAAGTTTTTGTTTAAGAAAGTAAGTTTCAGTACAGCAGTTTAAAAATACAATTGCATTCCTATATTACATTATATTATATCATATATTATTATATTATTTATTCATTTATTAATAAATAAAACCATGTAAACTGACTTTGCCATTAAAAGTAGCCATACCTTTATTACTCTATAACAATATGCAATCCTAATTTCACTTTAGTTGGTCATATTCTTTCACATGTTGACATACTGTCTTATTGTTTGGCTCTCAGCTGAGCTCTAGAAGTGAAATTGCTCTGATATCAGCCTTGGGTGTGCTAGACTTTGATGAGGTACCAAGCACCAGGTGTAAAGAGGCTGTCAGTATCATAAATGGTCACAGTAGCAGCACAAGGATCATTGAGGAACTGATGCAGCATCTGTGCACCTACTGACACTTCCATGGCAATACTGGATCGAGACCTGCATCTGTCTGTGCCATAGCAGAGCTTTCAGTAAGTCATGGGCCTGCTCTACTGCACAATAGTTTTATCATTTAATTCAGAGTTTCATAAAAAAAAGTAAAATTAAATTCTGCTTCTAAGAAAACATAGTTACTGAGAGCTTCTTTAGAAAAACAGACAGAACATGGCTAATCCATCTTGAGATGGTAATAGTGTGCAGTCCATGTTTCATGCCTTATACTTGAGGCTCTTTATTTATTCTAATAAAGAAACCTGACATATATCAGTATGTATTTTTATATAGCAAATTCCACAATAAAAATGCAGTTTAGGTAGCAAACATTGTAATTTGTTTGGATTATTAAGGGCTGAAATCAAGATGAAAATAAGTTTCAACTGGAATTCTGTTTAAAAACCCAATTTTGTATTAGGAGGAACAATGGGCCTTGTGTTACTGTTTATAGTTACCTTTTGAAAAAGCCATTACCAGCAACCACAGCGCTCTCACTTTTTGCTATGTCTTTGAAGGCTGATATACATTTAACCTGTGTATTCAAGGCTTTGTCTGCTTGCTGTAGAATCAAACAGCATCCCGTCCACTGAAACAATACGGCTATCGTGACAGGAAGGTCCACGAAAGTCTTAAATTTTTTGGTCAGGTGTTGTGAAGTAGAAAAAGGCAGAGAAACAAGTTGCCTGGCAGCACATCTGCATTCATGTCAAGGTCACATCAAGCCACACAGAAAACATAAACTTGAGATGCCCATGGTGATCTCCTATCTGTATCACTGTGCATTGATGTACATCTACAGGAGAAAAAAAAACAACTTTTCATCTTGATAGTATTAAGCTCGAAGTATTCTTGCTGCCCAGGACAGTTTTGATCTCACATTTAATAATAAAAGCATTGCCTATGTAGGAAAAAAGTAAGAATCTCATTGTAGTTTCTCATATTGATTCTTATATTCAGACAACTGCCTGAGTGCATATGTCAAAGTATACACACTTTATCTCAACGTGAAGGGAAATTATTTTGCCGCTGTGAGTAATAATGGAGAAGTACCCACTGGAAAAGGTGTGTGTAAAAAACGTTCTTCAAACCCTCCGATGTTCTCTGGAGTGTTATCACTATCTCTGAGTGTTCAGACATTAGAGAGGAGGGAAGCATTAAGTGCCAGAGCAGAAAGAGAATGTCACCAATAATTTTTTGTTTCTTCAAGTAATGTTGATGCAACAAAATGAATGCAAGCTGTTTTCTAGCATGCATTCACTGTATTTAAACATGAACACATTCTTTTCAGACATAGTCATGTCTGGAATTGACAATATCTCCAAAAAGTTGCATTTTGAATTTTAAAACTATTAGCTATTTAAAATAAGCCATTACTAGGAAATTACAGTGTCACCATAATAGGCTTTCAAATGTCAAGCATTAAATTGGCAAAAATGAGAAATTTAATGGCAGTATTTGGCTTTTGAATGTTTGAAGTATATTTTTCACTTACTTTCTGACTTTTTGTTGAACAAAACAGTCAGGGATATTAGTAATGACTACAAATGTTAAAGGTTTTGAAGAATTTTTAGGTGGACTCGTACCACTTGAAGCATCCACAGGCCCCACTCACATCTGTTTGGCATCTAGTAAAACTGTATCGTGTCATGTAAAGTGCATTTAAGAAATAAATTAGACTCAAGTTGGCGTATAAGAATTTTATCAAACCACAAATGTTAAGAGAGATTTTTAAATATCTGTGTTAATTTCACCCCCCCACTAAAACTTCAACTTTTACAGGGTTGTTCCTAAGCTCCATGTGCTCCAATATATTTGACTGTGTTAAAGACTTAAGGCATGTTTAAAAAAATACAAATCACACAAAATCTCAGATTAATTAAATTTTGTAACGAGAATCTGAAAACAAATGGTACTGTTGTTTCGGTAGTGGGCCAAAGTAGTGTGCTGAAAACATGGCAGAAGAAAAAGAACAACTTAGCAGGATAGCAATACTCTTTACTGCAAACACACATATTAGTTGTAGCAAACGCCAACTTTGGACAAAAGTCAGCCAAGGATACACTAAATGGTTGGGAAACAGACTTCTTGTCCCTGGATTTTCAAATAAGCAAAAAAGAATTATACAAGGTCAGGTTGTGACTTCACATCTTTTTCTCCCAGTCCCTCAGCAGTTTAGCTCTGTTTGTGTTGCATGGCCAGGAATTGAATATTTACCCTCATGCAGTTCCCTGCAGAATGTAAATTTTGATTAGCAATTCACGGCCTCTTTACGGCTGTATAACAAAGCAATCAATATCCTGTTCTCTGATGAGAAGAGGGGGCAAATTATAGGGATTTATTTTCTAATACAAAATGGAAAATCAATGGTAGGCTCCTCACATAAATGCACACATACAGGAACACAAACCAGCTGGATCTTTTGAGCTTGGTTTTTCTTCTCCGCTGCAGTGTGTCAGTAGTCTGTCTATTACTATGATGGATGACAATGAAAGGGATTCCATGGCCACATTAGATTTTCCAACTATGTCTCCTAACTGGGTGGCAACATCCAGCGCCTTTCATTTAGAGCCCTGATGTAATTAGCACAGCCTCATTACTTGTTTCTTACCCCTCCCAGTTGTTTAACAATAGTCCAGTAAAAAAAAAAAACACAACTCATGTTGGGCACAGACATTAGATTTAATAGTGCTCATACGTCTGCAGGATATCTCTGCAGAATCTTGTTAACTAATGCAGTAAAACAATGTTGAAAATATGTTAATTCTGTAAATTTCTACTTTATATTTAGCAGAGTTTACTGACAGTTTGTCCACAAAAGCAATTTCATACCCTAGCTGCAAGCAACGCCAGTGCTGAAGTGGTTGTGACAGGGTTGCAATTGACTTCATAACACCAATAAAAAGCAAAAGCTTATAATTCCTCCAGACTGAAATGTGAGCTTGTGCATGTGTTCTTCCACCACAAAACCATCGTAAAATACTTTTGAGAAGTTCTCATATATATTAGATGTAACAGTCGGTGAAGATAGAGTTTATCCTTGATGTAGTAAAGTTGCTCAAGGCTCACAGTGCCCCCATATGCACTTCATGCTTCATCTCCCCAGATCTTCTCAGGGCCCCCCACTACACCTCCTTACAACATCAGCATGCTACAGTGGATAAGAGAATGTGCTGATTTGGTCCGACTGGCCTCTTTAATTTGTGATGAGCGTGGGAGAGACAGATCCCGTGGGGCTGCCAGAGAGCCTTGTGGCCAGGTTGGGCTGCTGCTCCATCCCCCTAGCCAGCTGTAGATGCACCTGCCAAGTGTGCACCAGCTACCCAGCTCATTTTGTTCTCCCCAAGACCACTGTAAGGAGTAGAATTAGCAAGCTTTGAATTGACCTGTCTTTTATGTGTCCTTAGTCAGAAACCCATTGTTTGGGATTTTGTTTGGTAATGACATTTTTGCAGTCATATTCTTTTTCAAACCTTTCAACCGGCTTTAGATGTTGTTAGGTATTTGCTGTCCCATGTCTTCAGCAGTTGTCCAACACCTTTTGCCAGTATACAAATTCATATTATAATACTACAAAAGGGTTTTACTATCCCTAGAGCTGCCAGTTATTTTATAGCATTTTAGAACATTTATGGACCCTTAAAAAACTATAAAACAGGAAACTATGTTGTAAAACCATTTTTCAAAGGTAAGCACACCAGACATTCAATTTCCCAGTATGCATTTTTATACCAAAGCTGTTAATGTCAATAAATGTAGTAACCGCCATTATTTTCAACAGTGCTCACATTTAAAAAAAAAAAAAAAAAAAAAAAAGTATACTCAAATCACATTCACAAAACTTGAAAATTGCACCATGATTATCCATACAGTTAAAAGAAAGTAAAAGCATGACATCAGAATGTGAGGAATTTCTTGAGTATTGCTTGTTCCGTTTATCACTTTTGATCAGATGACTATGCCAAATCAAGCAGTTAGCCTTAAAGTGCAGACAGCTGTAAAACTCAGTGGTTTCAACCTGCAGTGTGAAGAGAACTCAGTGCAGAAATTGCATGGACATGTGGGCATGTTGAGGAGTTGAAGATAACCCTTAGCAGATGACATTTACTAGAAACCTGGATAATCTAGTAACAGTTTTTTGTAAATACCTAATGTTTATTACAAAACAATATTTAAGTTATTGTTGTTCACACAGCACTTCAGTATTTCGCAGGTTTAACAGATAGATTTTAATACTATTCTTTCTTTTATAGTATTGTCCAGGATTTGTGTTTTGGGAAGTGACTCTGGTAGAAAAACTATTGTTCTGATGTTCTATGTGCTCATGTAGATCACAGTGCAAACAGACACTGTACATGTTTAAGGACTTTTAACTGGAAACCGATTAGTGGTTCTTTAATAAGGTTGCTAGTACACTATGCAGAGACTAACTGGTTTGTATCAATTTTATCTTGAAGGACAAGGCCAATGCAAGAATTCATTCAAATAACTAAAACAAATCTTCTCTACAGTAGGACAGTAGGTCTACTCTGCACAGGGAAAGATGAAAGATGGTTTATGAATGTTTTTTAAGGAAAAATGTTTGACTTTTATTCATAAGGAAAAAGAGAACACAGCCTTTTTGATTTTCAAAATAAGTGAAGAATAAAGGAGAATAGGAGCTAGAAATTGATAGGTTAATCTGCTGAACATAATGCCAGGTGAACATTTCATTTCTGAGAAGCTTTGTCATTTCTCCATTAGAAAAAGCATTATCTTATATTAAGATGGCCTGTAGTACAGGCTGCATGTTGATATTGGCACTGTTGGTTGAGCCTCTCTTTTTTTTTTCAGCCCTCAAGAAAATGACCCCCTCCCCTGTACTCGTCTCCTTTACGTCCGTTTCTTCTTCTAGTGAATATTTTGTCATTTGCCATTTTACCATTTCGTGATCCACTCTTCTTCCTTGTCCTAATATACTTTAAAGTCAAAGTGCATGATAGAAAAACACAGATGAAATGGCAATTTAGGAGACTGGCTGTATGCTTGGTACCTGTCCATTTGTTGTCAGCACATCTACCCTGCATAACAATTAAGCAACATCATCACAGAGTGCATCTGAGACAGATGGCATGGCCAAAACTGGAAGGACCCAAAAACATTCTTGAGGTTGGGCAGTTTGCTGTCAGATATAATTGTTGTCAAACTGTAGGCGCTGTGCCCTACCGTTTATGTCATTGCTGACATAAGTGAGTGGAAAAATGATAACTATGCACATAGCAAGAACTTTTTGGTACATATTGTGGGGATTTTGTGTCACATTCTGACATAAAAATTGCCCCTTTTCTCATGAAATTGAAGCCTTCATTAGCAACCTCTGCAGAATTCATTACTGAATGGTGAACTCTGCATCCATTGCCAGAACTGGTTGACTCTAATGGCAAACAAGAGCCTTACCCCTGGATGAGGCCAGCGGCAGCACACTGCAGCCTGAAGGCCAGCGAGAGCGAATCTTGTTGCTAGGCAACAGTTTACAGAGGAGGGGGGCTAGTAGTGGGGTCCTCCACTGCTGCCCACACCCCTGCCTGTCCTTCGTCACCGTCACGTCAGGATCTGCAACTTGCCAGGTTGTGAATTATTGATTTGATTTTCCCAAAAGATTTTACTTTGCTGGTCCTACCTGAGATTTCTGACTTCAGCTGTTGCTGGCCCCCTGTCGCATTTTGCTTCAGACACAACGTTAAAAAATTCCACACTGAAATGGTACTAAAATCAAATTCATTCCTCTTGGGCTCTCCATAAAAATCAAGTGGCAATCTTAATTGTGTCTTTCATATATTGCTATAACTGCTCTTGAGGGTACAGTAAGTTAAAAGATTGCTGTACTTGTTAGTGTCTATCTAAATTACAGCATGTATAAAATGAATTTAACAAGGTCACACGCAGGGTTCTTCAGCCTCTTCACTTAAACAGTTTAGTTTTTCCTTTTCCTTTTTCTGGGATCTCTCTGCAGCCTTGTGTGTTCACTAGTTGTTGTTGATTTGGGGTGCCCGTCTGTGGTGGAGCCTTATTTGTTTCCTGAATGTCTAATCTGCCAAGTTCATGCCTTTGGCTACCCACTGAGAAGGGGGTCCTTGTTCTGTGTCTGCCTGGCAATCCCAATGGCTGCTGCCGTCCCCGGCCTCTTGTGCACATTAACATACAGCTGTCCCACAGGATGTAGTGAGACAGACACCCATGAGCTTCAGAGGGAAGCTGGGCCCTCTCTTTTGCAGATTCAACTTACAGGCAGCATCCACAGCAGATGGGCTGTGGAGATTAAACCACTAGGCACATGGCAGCTATTGTTGGCTTCCTTTTTGAAGGTCATCTATAGGGTCAAGGCTGAGTTGATGTGGTGAGCCCCATCTCCCACTGAATAGGTTTTGCAAATGATAGAGATTTGAGCTTGTCACGAGTATGGATCAGTAGTCTGTCAAACTCTTCATGTGACATTTGCACAGATACAGATGTATATGCACAGAAACTTCTGTACAGTTTCTCAGTCAGTTTTTAAAAAACAAAATTTCACACAATGACAAACAGTCCACAGATGTACAGTGCAGGGTATACGCAGAAAAAACTTGGTTACATCATTTAGTTTCTGATTCTTACAGGATAAGGTATTGTGATATTTAATACTTTTCGTTGTCAAAAAACCCTGTGGATCCTACCAACAAGTGATGTCTGTGTGTCTAGTACTCAATGCATTTTGCAATTTTTCTGTGTTGTAGGTCTCTACTGTGCAAAAACTGTTAAGAACAGAAATCAGCTGTATTGTTACATGAGTTGAATAATGGGTGCTGTAGTTTATTTTGCAGTAATCATTGTTAATTTGCTATGTACCATTTACTAGCTCAGTAAATCCACATGTGAACATTTTTCCATCAGACACACTATTTACTCCTTTTTGTATAACGTCTGATATAAACTAAAGTGGTCTGATATAAACTCCAGCTGTCTTCTGCTGCTAGATTGAAGATATCAGGTGACCTTGAGAGCCTTATACTGTGATGTTGAATGAAACTGTTGTGGGGACAACATATGGCCTCTTTAATGTGCTACATTTTAATCAGAAAAAATTAAAAAGTAGGGTAGCTATCTAGTTTTATAACTGTCATTATGGAATAAATAGCAGAAGATCGGGACTCTTCACTTGCCTGACATTTGAAATGTTGAATTTCAGGTAGCATTTGATTTAAAGGTCATGGAACATGGCAGATGAAGCAGAAAGTGTCTGAAAGTGATGATGCCATATTTTCTGCTGGTCAGTACAATCTAAGAATGCAGCACTTCAAGAATTTTACACTTCATTAAAAATTTCTTTTCAGTTGCTCCGAATAAATAGAAATTTTGTTAACACAACTCTGTTCTGATTTAGAGGTCAAGTGCTGTGCAGATGGACGCTAGACTTAGATATTTTACTCTGGTAGCTGTGCACATTAGTTTGACTCTGCTTTTCTCTCCTCTTGACCACCGACTTGCTCTTTCCCTTATTTGGAATGCAGGCAAAGATCCCCTAAGAAGATTGTCACAGTGCTAGCCCGTTCACTCTAGAGAGTAGTTTGCACGTTTGCCCTCACACTAGTTCCTTGAGTTTTATTATTTTGTAAAATCAAGCTGGCAAAATAAAGTATTTATTATACTGGAAGTGTATTTACACTACAGCATAGCACAAACCATCATGTTTTGTGGCATTAGCCTTTGTTGGTGCGATGCATTTGCACATGGGGTTCCATCATAATAACCTAGCTTTTAACTGCCCTAAAGAATCAATACTCTTAATGTTTTTGATGTTTTTCCTTAGACATGTTAGTGGACTGTCTTTGTGCTTTGTACTTGTTTGAGATGCTTCTTGAATGTAAAACCAGGATAGCAGCTCCTCAGTCAGAATTTATTGTTGGAGTTTATTTCAGGACTAGACTTGCTGGAAGCTGGCTGTTAGCTACCCAATAGCCACAGGCCTAGCATATGTTTTTTTTAGTAATTGCTGAGTTTACTTATGTTGACCAGTTTTTCTAAGTTTACTCTCTTTATGTATTTAGTTTTTCCACATCCTCAGTAAATCTAGTCTACGCTTTTTTGTTTCGTCTGGTGTAAACTGCAAATAAACCTTACACGGGGAGAAGATTAGGGCTATGGGTTCTGCTTGCATCTGTGTGTGCTTCCTCCACCACTTGGCCAATCTTTACAAATATGGGGTTGTTTTTTTAGCATAAAGCATTAAAGCCTTTCGTGCTGCTGCGAGGTGAGAGTAGGACAGTGTGTGCTGGGGGAAATCTATTTTTGGGGAAGTTGTTCCAACCTCACTTTCATTTTCCAATCTTGTGCTCATTTCATTGAATGGCCAGTTGGCTGTGTTACTTTTGGGAATGTTGGGAATAATAAAGGAAACGGAGTGAAATGATGACATATACACTAGTTCTCTTTGAAAAAGAAGTGGCAACCCAGCATAAGCAGTTTGGGGTTATGTGTTAGACTGAGTTATGCTGTGTTGAGATTTTTACAATACCTTTAATTTAAAAAAAATTAAAGGCCAGTATTTTAAACTTTGAGTATTCCTGCTTTCTGATTAGCCCCAGGAGAATGTGCACCATATAAATAGGAAGGCATGTTTACTTTCCTCCTACCGTCTGCTGCTTCAGTGCCTGCAGTAACTCTACAGATGCCAGTTAGCTCCCCCACAGGCTAGATGTCATTTCAAGGTAGACAGCTCATCAAGATGAATGACAAGTTTTGGAGAAGGGCGATTGGCAGCTTAAACCAACAATACACTTCCTACCACAAAGTGAAAATTAGCATGTAACAACGTGTAATGTCTTGACCTAAATGTTAAATGAATAGATGTTTTAAAGTCAATGCGACACCCCTGACTTCCAACTAAAAAGACAGACAATTATTGCTCTTTTTTCAGGCAATCTGTAGTCCAATGTGAGCTTGTCAAAGGAAAGTAGGAAGCATGGCAAGATGAGAATATCATCTTGCCTTTCTCTCAGAACAGGGACACATTATGACCACAACAGCAATTTTCTGTGTGTAATCAAACATTTCTTGTACTGTTGTCAATTTTTGAACTAAAATCCTATAAAAATGTCTCTTAAGATGCAGGATGAATGTTTTTCAAAGGCTAGCTTCAATATATTTTTCTATAATCTTGCAGTTTAAACATTTCTGCCACCCTTATTCACACCTACAGAACACACAAATGGAAACAAAACAGAATATTGAATTCACGCAGTGAATTAGTCATTATAGTTAGAAATTCACTCAGGCACGGTCTGCTATATCAATATTATCTTGTGCCCAGCCGTTGCACTTTTCTGCCTGTTGTATGACTGTGTATGTACCTCTCTTGTATTCTTGTATGCCATTCCTGGTATCTGTTAAGCATAGCATAAAGCACTACACATAAGCAAATAAGTCATCCAACACACAAACTCAAGTTCTTGGAGGTACTTTTTAAAATTACCCAATATTCTCTTCTGCTATACTTTCACTTTGGGCTAGGAAGTGGTGAAGGAGTGTTGTCTGTGTCATTTTAATGTGTGGGAGGCCTCTAGGAGTTTGTCAGAAGCTGTATGAGTTGGAGGCAGGGAGAAGGGAAAACAGCAGCAAATCCTGAATTGAATCAGTGAGATATTATCAGTTTTCAGTGTATACCATTTTCTGAGACCTAATCCACCATCTGAATCTGTGAAATGTTGCTTTTAAAACAATATCAGTGTATCTTCTTTTGCATCCTAGTGGACTAGGTTCTAGTCTCAGATGTAATACAAGGATGACTTTGTTGAGCTCTTTCTGAATAACACAAAGTATGCCATACTCTTCATCCTTCACACAAAACGAATGTCCACCCATTCAAGATTTCCTTTTAGCAGCAGCTGGCCTCTTCCGATGTCCGCCGTCTGTCTTCATGTTGCTCAGCATGGGATGTGACTCCTCAGAGGCTCCATGCTGCCAGCCTACACAGACAGACACATTCCCACTTCAGGATGCGATGCACATATGGCAACCACCTATAATATCAACCTTGCCAGTTATGATGCCTTTTCCAAAAAGGTTGGGACACTAAATAAAACAGAATGCTATATTGGGTGAATAATTTATAAACTTATATCTCATTAAAAAAATAGTACAAAATATGAAATAGATTTTTTTTTTTGTATGCTGATTTTAAATTTGAGGCCAGCAATACATTTCAAAATATGTATTGCTAGGCAACAGGTGCAAAAACACATCTGACAACCATTGAAATTATTGGTCAGTGTTATGATTAGGTGTAAAAAGACTTTCCCAGAGGGGCTGAGTCTTAGGACTTTAGCAAGGTTCCCCACTTCACACAATAATTGAGGGACAAAAAGCTTAGGAATAGAGTTTCTCAACATAAAATGATTTTTTTTTATGATGATTTCACCATCCATGTTAAAATAATAATAATAATAATAATAATAATAATAATAATAATAATGATGATGATGAAACATTCAGAGAATCCAGAGAAATCTCTAGGCAAGTGACAAGGTCAAAAAGTTAATATTCATTTGCTGCGATCTTCTGACACGGTCTGTTTCCATGTGTAGTTGAAAATGCTGCATGGTCTCATGAATACCTCCAAAACTATAGTCACTGAACACAGTTTATTGCTGTTCTCTATCAAGCAAGAGTTGGATGAATTTATTTTTCAGGAATGAATTCAGGAATCAATTACTCTCCTCATGTCCCAAATGCTTAGTTTTTGAAAATTAAATTTGTGAGTTTCAACTATTTGAAATGGTGTCTTTCTACTATTTTATATTTATGAAATACGTTTTAAATATTTGCATCCCGTTTTTATTTACATTTCACACAGCGTCACCTGAAAAACATTATTGTAACAGTTGTATTGCTACAGACCTAGTTTCTACATTAATTAGAAACGGTGTTTGTTCTCTAATGGCTTGTATTACATTTGAAGGTGAAGCTTTTGCAATAAGTCTGCTATTCTTTTCCCTGCCTCCAACAGTAGAGTGCATTTGGTAAATTTTATTCATGTTATCCTTATGTCACCCTTATATAGATTAACTCTGTCTTTATTTTTTAGTTGACTGGTAACCTTTTACCACATAAAGCTAAGAGTATAAGAGACTTTGCATTTCTTTTGCTTCCCAGAAAATATATTCAGTATTTCTCTTCTCTACAGCTACTGCAGTAATATTAGGGAGGTGTGTGTGTGTGTGTGTGTGTGTGTATGTGTGGAGTGAAACAAACATGCTTGCAAGCTATCCAAGGTTCACTGCTCCTCTGCCCTTGCTGAAATGAAACATTTATGACTCTTGACCCGTTGTCATTCACAGTAGCCCTTTAAATCTTCGGAGACACGTCTCTCTCAGTATCCCCATCATCCATCAAACTAAACTCTATAAGAACCTGTCTGAATTTTCCCAGTATTATGCTATTACTGTCTCAGTCTTGTTCGAAACCATACCCTTCACTATTTTCCTCTTGATGTATAACATTTCCAAACAAGATTCCTTCCCTTATTAACTTTTGTTGCCTCAGTCAAAAAGGCTACTTGATCCTCTGTCTCAGCAGTATGGCACATTAAACCCATTAAATATGATCCCATAGTGGACTGTACTTCATGAATCACTGTATTACTTATGATCATCTTCTAGCACATTCTGCCTCCACAAGCAGTTTCTAGTTTCCCTCAGGTTGTTTTGTTAAATAATATCCTCACATCCTTTGTGTTCAATGCACACCATTTTTGCCTGTGTTTAAGAATGTGAAGAAACAAGACACATTTAATGCCATTTCTGAGTTTGGAAAAATGTATCATTTATTCATGCCATTAGTTAATCGCTTTCATTAATCTGTAGTTTATTTTTAATTGATTTTTTTTTTCTTTTAAATTAATCTATTTCTCTCTAGTTCATTTTTCCTTTGGCAGAACTGGTACCCAACCAGGTGGAAAGTCTTTATTGCCAAACTCACTGTTTTTCTGCAGTAATTGGCATTACATAATTTTTTTTTGGTATTTCCAATATAATTACTTTACAGGTTAGTCTCTTGGCTCCTCACAGACACTTTGATTTCTTTTTCTTTTTTTGTATATACATAAACAATTAGATATACATAAAACATTGTTTTCAGTGTTGCGCACATACACATGTATTTTCTGTATGTATGAAACCATTTTCAAAGTATATTTACTACAACCATAGCATGTGGTTGGCTTTAAGTAATCTTGAGTAAATCAGATCATGTCCAGTCGACAATCTGCATGCAAGTTGCATTGCTGTCTGGCATCTTTTATCTTCACCAACAAATGCCCAAATCGAATTATTTATGCGCTTTCATGTGCCATCCTTTTTCTTTTTTTTTTTTTTTTAAATCTCTTTTAAAATGTTTGTCTCACTGTGTGACGACATGTTGAGCACTAAAAAGCTTGCCATCATCCACTCTGCTGGTGGTCCATCAGAGATAACTATAATCCCAAACAGTCACTTTAGACAAGAGCCTTTTCTTTTGAAAGCATGGCCAGTGGACACATCTAAACAAGATCAAATGTGCCCTTCACTTTCTGGAAATTGGATTGTGTATCATCATGCGAGGCGCGTCTTTCACTCTTATCAAATGTTTGGGGTTTTTGCTCACTGTCTATTTGTGCTACTTCTTTACTCAACCCAGTTATCAAAAATAGAGCTGACAAAATAAGAGCATTGTTTTCAACTTTCCTTTGCAAACTGCTCCACCTGCATTCTTTCCAGATTACCTCATCAGTCAGACTCACCTGTCAGTAGGATCCACTTCAGTTTAATCTTCAGTAAAGGCAGATACAGTTCCTCATCCTCAAGACAGAGTTGCTTACCCAGGCCTCTGTGATCAGTTTCATCTTGTCTTCCTCTTTCTTTAAGTTCGTCAAGTATCCCATCATTTATCTTACTAGTGAACAGGGTACAACTCGTTGCCCTTTTGTTCCTCACCTGTTTGTTACATTGATGAACTACAAGTTGGTCTGTAATGAAGTCTCTTCTCCACACTAGCATTTTTCTCAAGGAAACTTTTTTAAAGAACATTAAGTTGATGAATCCTTCCCCTTAAACTTCTTTCTGCTTCCTCAGTCTCAAAGATGATGTTCAATGAGAATCCTTATTAGTATTATTAGTAGTGCCAGTGGCGTATAACTTTGAAGTATTTTTAAACTCAGCTATTTTAATGTAACATAAAGTTAGATACTTTTGCTTGCTTTCATGTGCAAAATTTCATAACTGGCTGAACACCTACCAGAAGTGCTTAACTTCCAGTAGTATCACTCTTAATTAGTTTAGTGTGTAATAATAATAATAATTATTATTATTATATCATGTGTTGTTTTTTATTTGACATTCTTCATGTATCGATTGTACATCAAAACTCTGATATTGTATAGTGTAAGTGTCTACAGCCAGGGTAGCAGCTCTATGAGGCTGTACATGGGCTCGTTCACCTGAGCTTGATGTGATTATCATTAGCTTTGGTGTTAAATGGCCATAAACCAAACAAAGTTTTTGTGTGTCAGAATATCGGCACCAAATTTCACAACAGGTTATTGAATAGATTGAGATTCATCGCTCAAAAGGTTCGAGGTTCACAGGGCTACACCATATGGGGACCAATAATTGATAGATGTTTTAGTCTGCACCAAAATGGTAAACGTACCAACAAACATTACTATGTAACACCTCTAACATGAATGATAAACTGATGTTAATGTCCATAATAAGGATGAATAATCAGGATTTTTTTACAGCTTATTGTCAGATAGCTTTCTGTGATGTCTGATTCACTGTGATTAAAGTCAAATCTCAGTTGAGAGGTTAGTCAGGCATATTTCCTTTTCAAAACCCTTATTTGGAACAGCGAACATGCAAATCACTGCTTTGTTGCAGAGATAAAGCGCGGTGTGGGTAGAGGATGTTCCAGATGAGATCACTATCACAAGGTTGGAAAAAACACCAAAGGCAGTGTGATGCTCGAGTTTCTGTAGTGAGTTTAGGTCAGAGCATGCGACCAAAACACTGTCAGTGTCCCTACACATTTTCCCACCTTCTCAAGCATATTTAGGGAGCTACAGATGACAGGCAGCAACCAGAAGTCACAGTTTGGCTCACTCTGCTTCATCCGCGATGCAGAGTGGTAATTCTGGATGATTAAAGACGTTTATTCGTTTCTGTGTAAATGTTGATGCTCAGTGCGGCCAAGTTTCACCTGGCTCATCACACACATTTCCATAACCCCTCTTTCATTTCTGAATGAGATATGAAAGCTCAAGCTGCATCCAAATGCAAAACCAGATAGGCCCATCCAAGGAAAAGGGATTAGAAATGGAGGAAAATGTTATTACCTCTATGGTGAAGTTTTTCCTCTAAATGCATCGTGTGTGACTTTCTTTAGGTACTTATGCTATAGTATATCAGAATTTTTAAAGATGCAATTTGACTTACAGAAAGTATAAAGTTTTTGTATTATGCTGGGCCAAAACTTCTAGACATGCTTAATTTTGACATCTCAGATGGCATTATTATCAGACGTCTTTCTACCCGTATTATACATTTTTTTATGCAATTATTGTACAACAGTTTATTTGTATGCTACACTGTAGGTATGGTACCTGTTGTAAGTAGTAGTCTGTATAAAAATTAAAAATAAAACAAGCTTGATGACTGGTACAAGTTCAGAGAAGCCATTCACTGAATCAGAGATATACAGACTTGCTGCCAGCTAAATTGTAGGGCGGGTGTAATGAAAATCGGCATGAAGGGGACTGTGAATCTTAGAGAGTTTCATAACTTTCTCTGTGAAGCTTTTACTTACAAAGTTTCCAGCAAGCTACTGGCACTGAGCTGTTGTATGCTTTGGGCACTTTGCTGATAGCCTCAGCATGCTTTAGATTGGACAACATAACGACTGGGTGTATCAGGTTTAAAATGCAAAGAGGCACACATTCAGTGATTGATTACTTGGACTTTATTACTTCTAGAGTAAGAAAGGGGAACGCCTTTAAGGAAAACTAGTGATGCAGTGCTCTTTTTTTTCCCAGCTCTGCGGCTTTCCCAGCAGGACTACAGGGTCACTAGGATATCATCCAGCTGTCCTTGTAGTCCTGCTGGGAACAACTTTCATTTGATAGCATGTGCATATTCTTCTCTTCAGCTGAGAATAAGTGTATTAAAAAGTTTAACAAGTGTTTGCTGTCATCGCCTGAGGCCCCTTTCTTCTTTGGCACATTTGACAACATTAGTGGGACAGCCGCAACTTTATTTCTGACAACGAACTTTCTTCCTACATGTATAACAGTTGAAACTATGGCAGATTTGATAATGTTACATTTGGGGGCATGAAGGTAAAGATACAACTTTCAGATTTATGGGTCATTTTAGAGATTTGTAAAACTGTGAATTTAGATTAAAACATTTGTAAGTAGACCAGACTGACTTTATTTTCCATGGGAAAATTGGCTTCTTGGTCTCTGGGTTCTCTGGTAATTTTAATTCTACATGTGACATTATGATGAAACAACATGACTGTTGTTCCCAGAAGTGTTTATGAGATGGGGAGAGAAAGAAGACCTCTCCTAGAGTTCTAGCCGCTGTTTCCATGTTGACCCCTAATGTTGTATCTCATTGATTAACATGTTGTATTATATAGATTGAGTTCCAATGTTGAAATGCATGCAAATCCTGTAGTAGGACTCCATCCAGGAGTCAGGAAGATGTGTTATGAATGCTGTAGATTCACATCCTGATTTTTAGGATACAGTTCTGTCTTTAAGACTCATCTTCTGAAACATCTATTGAAACAATATTGTTTCATTATTGTGATTTAGTGTTTTACGGTTTACTGCTTATCGTTAAAACCCTTCAGAAAATAAATTTTTCTTATGTATTTTTGTAATGGACCAGTATTGTTTGCATAAATGCAATTACATTTTTGAAAGCCTTTTTAAACTGGTTTATATCAGAGCGGCTTATTGTCCCTTCACAAGTTAAAATATGAGTAAATAATGACGCTGCACAGCTTTGGTTTAATTCCGACAGGTCAGATGTGACCTTCACTGCTCTTCCCATTTAGATTCCCTTTATTGATAGACAACAAATATTCAACATTGTTTTGCGCAAATACTACACATTTTACTGCCTCTGATGTCATTTATATTTTAGAGCATACATGTAATTATGTGTGTGGGGGAACGACCCCAGTGGCTGGCTAATAACATTTCATCAGGCTGTCTTAAATGTTGAAGCTTTTGTGCATTTTCTTTTTCATTGCATAGTTGGTTATGATTTTTGTCTTTTCTCAAAGCTGCTCTACATGTATACATTTAAAAATACTGCATCTGCTTGCCTGAAATTTCTAAATAATTGCCAGTAATTACAAATATTGACCTCTATTCTCCATTCATTTTCCATGAGCCTCATTGATGTCACAAGTGAGATGCCGTTGATTCTGGTTTTAATTTCTTTTTCGACCTGACCCCTTCAAATTTGAGCAGTTCAGTCGCGTGGGTGGCTGTAGGATATGTTAATTACCCCCCATGCCATGCAGATGATGCCATTATCTTTCACAGAATGCCATGATCCATGGTTTCCTTTTTTATCAAACCCTCCCCCATGCGCATTGCATCTGTCCACCACGCAATGGGGCTTACACTTCACCATTTCAGAAAAAAACCTATTGAGAGGAGACCCCCTAGTCCTCATTTTTTCCCTCAGAGCGGACAATTGCACAATGACATGGCCCCTTTTAGTGATGCATCACTGCCCGAGAAGTATTTGCCTCCTTCAAGTTCACCACCTCACATTAAACATTTGCTCAAGAAAGCTCTTTTCTCCTGTAGTGTAGCCTTTTTCCCACTAACATCTGCTGGATTGAAATACGTAGCTATGTAGCCTCAAATAAGTAGACAGGCATTAGACCTATAATTCACTTAATACTACTTCTGGTGCTGAAAAGATGAATCAGTTAGTCACTGAACAGGAAATTAATTTCACAATGATAATCTGTTAGGGGCTGCAACTAATCCATTAATTGTTGGACGTATAAGGTGTCAGGACAGAGCAAAAGTCGATTTTTTTATAGGAACGTTCTTATATTTAAAAGACTACGACCGATTCTTACATTTGAAAACCCACAACTTTTCTGTTTTTAGTCATTAACTAATAATGGGTTATCTTAGCTCTAAATCACTTAAATGTTTAGGTAAGACAAAATCATTATTTATATTTCTCTTAATGCTGGGCAATTATGTTTTTTTAATTTTGTACATTACACCATCAGCCTGTTACTAAAAACAATTAATAAATCAACTGATGAAATGATTTGATTCCATTTATTAGCTGCCTCCACATATCTCAACATACTAAAGTTTACTGTATAGTGTTTGAGTCATTATGCTGAAACGCTGCCATTTATTTTGTCTATTATTATTTGTGCACAGTCAAATGAGCCAGAATTTGCATTTCCCCACAAGCTATCTACTGCACTGCGTTGTAATGAGTGTATTTTTATACATCCCCTACTGTTCAAATGTTGCTGCAAAAGGAGCCAAGGCCTGAGTTAATGCTGTTACCTGAAAATGTTTGTTGATAATACACACGATCAGTCAGAGTTTGCTTTGAGAAACGCGTGTTTCGTGGCAGTTTATGTCTGATCAGCAGGGTTTTGGTTATCATAAGCAGGAGGTCAGTAGAGAGAGAGGCGTGTTAATGCTTTACTAACTGGCAGAAGGAGAGCGACAAAGGAGGCCATGGCCTATTCAAAGGCCACAGTACAGCTCCTCTTGCATACCAAGCATTCCAATGTGCTGTGTAAAGGTTGGGACGGCAGAGAGCAGCCAGGGGATGTTTCTCATGATGATCACCTTAAACGCACACAGACATGTCTGATGTGTCCCAACAGCCATTTATTTCAATACGTTTTCTAATATCACTGTGGTGAGAAAGTGTCACTAAAATGCACAGATTAGCAAAGTCCCTCTACACCTGTCGTCTCCTCTCAAATGGTCATGGATTTATATATTTTACAGCCTTCATCCAGCCATCATCTTACAGCATCTGATTATCCTTTATTTGCGATGGTAAAACACCAAAAGGCCAAAGGATTTGCACAGCTCAAGTGTCATGTCACATCAGTTTCTTTGCCTAAATCTCAGCAATTATGTCTCAAATGCTGGCAGGTTTCTCTTTACCTCTCTTGCCCAACGTTTTTCTTTTCAATAACAAGCCCTTAAACTCCCCCTTTGCCTGGTCACTTTGTAATTACAGGTGTAGGCCAGAAGCACCTGAAAGGCTGCCAGATCACAATGCTCCTTCACCTGTGAATAGAGCCTTCCCGTGATCCCTTATTTTGTCCCCCGTTTTGATGATCTAATGCCAGTGTTTTGTGAGGTTGAGAGCTGCAAATGTTGAGGACCTACTAAACGTAATTGCTCATAAAAACCAGATATCAAAAACAAAAAGCTCACAATTTAATCTAAACTGCACAAAATGTCAGGATTTGTAAATGCCTACTGGTCAGTTTAATGGAGAAATGTTTCAGTTTGTTCTCTGCAGCACTGTGACATCACACACTGTTTAATATTCCCTGCTCTCAATTTGTCCAAATTAATCAAACAAAAAGCTTCTAGTGAACTCATGTTTAGCTAAACAAGGAAAATGCAAAACTACCACCAGTTTGTTTGCTTAGTTTTTATACGTCCTCTTGAAAAGGCACGTGTAGTTGTTAACAGTTGACATGCTCGGAATGGTTATGACATTTTAATATAAAGCTGCTAAATACAACAGGAGTCCATGTTGTGTTACAAACTAGGCAGGTGCGATCAGCCATTACATTCCACACTGTGCAAATATTAGCGTGTGTGTGTGTGTGTGTGTGTGTGTGTGGTAATAAGCAGGTGCAGCAGATGTGGATTTATTCTCACTGCTGGCTGATAGGTTATGTTTGACTGTTTCCTGTCATGTGATCTGTTGGCTGAGTGTCAGTCTTTGATGCTGAAAACAAGTGCTGCCTGTTTATTTTATTTATGTAATGGTGTAAGTATCACCTTCCTTAATTATTTTAAAATGCTTTGCTTATATAGGACTGTGCACCTTCTTCAAAAGCACTTTACAGTGTGACCTATGTCCACTGATGATGTGTGCAAGGTTTTCACCTGACCCACTAGGAGCAACTTGGTTTTTAGTGTCTTTCACACGCCAACACTCCAACATGTAGTGAGGAGGAAGTGGAAGTCCACTGATCATCTACTGAGCTACAGCCTCCCACATCAACTAGAAAATACATAATTTATATGTATTTAGTGTGTATGCAGAATAGTGCAATGATTAACATTTCACTCAAGTAAAACCTCAAAATATGAAAAGTACAATAACATTAACATATTATGTGCTTTATCGTTTAACAGTGCTCATATAAATGTGAGTAGTTCAGTCTTTAACAAACTGCATATTCTGAACAGAAAAGATCAATAGAAAATGCATCTTCTGTAAAAGATTTTGATAATTGAATTGTTGTTTTGATCATTCTTTTCTTTTGTTTTACCACTATCAATATACTCGTTTTTTAATGACAAAATAAATTATCAGGAATGTAATGTTGAGTGAGAGGTTTTCTTAGTTTGTATTTTCAGCATCCTACATTTACATCCTTCTATCCTACAGTTTTCTGTTACATAATAAATGTAAATAGGTATAAAACAATATTTAATACTCAAGTACAATGCAACTACCTTAAATGTAGGTGTTTCCCCCCCCCACTACCATACATATAGGGAGCCCATTCGCAGCCATGTTTTTTGTTTTTCTCAACTAAAATCAGTAGGATTTGGATAAAAAGACATTTTATAACCAGGGATACGTCGCTTGTATTTAAAAAATGAGAATTGGTGGAGTAGTTCCGGAGTGGGGTACATGCCAGGAGTGTGTTTTTGTAGGGTTCCACCTTTTTATGCAGACGGACAAGTGCGTACCCCTCCCGTTCTCTGTGTGCCGCCTCGTCTGCTTCGCATATGTCCCCCGGTACCCCGCACGCTGAGGATGCGCTGCGCACAGTGTTGAATGTTGGACTGCACCATTCCTGCCGTCTCCACCGGGGAGGCTGTAATCCGATCCTGTTTGGAGGAGGAAGAGGACACTGCTGTGCGCTCTGACGCTCTCTCCTCCACTCCTCCCCCTTTCAGCCGAGTGTCACCCTCTTTCTCCCTCATCTGCTCACTCCCTGCTCGCTGAGGCTGGTCGGCGGCGCACAAACCTCCGGGATCGTCGCATCGCATTGTCTTCACCCCCTGAGCGAGCCTCATTTAAAAAACAAAAAACACAAAACATTTACCGGGGAATCTACTGCATGCACGCCAGTCCTGTGACGTGCCCGAGCATGTTCACATCAGAGACAGCGTCGGATTTACCTGAGAGTACACTGCCCTCACGCTGTCAGAGCCATCTCCCCAGCACGCGCAGAGGTTCGGACTTCACCGATTGTCACTGAAGAGGAAAAAGGAAAACACACCGGATTACAAGGATGGGGTTCTACGGCACTTTAAAGATGATTTTCTACAAAGTGAGTAGGATTTGTGCTTGTATTAACCATCCGTGTCACCTCCAGCACATCGCCCGTCTCTTATTATTTAATCTCTGACTCGCTCTGTCGCGCTCATTATCTCTGACGCGCCTCTCACGGCAGATTGTGCGGCCACTGCGGAGGATGAACAGCAGTGGCTCAGACCCCCAGAGACGTCGCTTTTTAATCGCCCGGGCCCTGATGTGATGTTAGCATTGCGTTAAATGTTGTAACATCACGGCAAGACTGGGCTTCCTTGCCCTCTATAGTAACTTCAGCCGTGTAAATAAACGCTACGGCGGTGATACACGCGTAATCTGCGTATTTGTTAATGGGTTTTGGCTTTAGCACCTGATCATTTAAGTCTGCAATGCTGGCTGAAAATATGTTAGTATCTCTATGTTGTGCGCTACAGAGTTTGCCGTTTGTGGTTGGCATATGATCCCGTTTTTGCCTCGGATACTCTCCGCACCTGTACATTAACTGTGGTCCTCCCTTCAACATAACCTAGTAGCTACTACATATGTTACATGCAGATATCATCTCATTAGCGCTGTGTGCGCTTTTATACATGCAGACTTTTTTTTTTTTTTTTTTTACAATTCCCACACAGCACAGGCATTATCCTCTGCAGTCCTCCTCAGTTTGCGGGGCTATTATGACTCTACATTATGCAGCAGTGGTTATCTTGCATTGACCAAAGTGACTGTGTGAGATTGCATGCATGTGACCAGTCTGCTGTTGCCTGTTGGAGCAGCCTATTCCCTGACATTGTGCACTCCCCTCAGGCTCCAGCCACAGATAATGGGTCACTGTGTCAGACTGCATGAGGTAGAAAATCCTCAAGGATGTTGGTTGTATTACGCTGGATGGCAGCCATAAAATAATACTCTTTTAGTTGGGAATTCAGTTATAAGCAAAGACATGAAAGAGAATCACTTACTCAGAATGTGTGATGTAAACAAGTTTGTTAATCTCATTTCATTCAAAATCCGAGTCTAAAAATCCCTTGGAGTCTTTTGCTTTTTTCCGTGCAGCTGTGTGCCCTCCCTCTGTCTAGTGTTGAAGCTTTTACTCAATTAATCTTAATAATCAAGTGAAAATGTCATCCTCAATCACTGAGTAGCAGTTTATATCTTTGAATGTTTGCTCATTTGTATTCTTCATCTGTTTTGTGGATTTATTCACACTACGATATCAGGGTTTTGATGTCAGCCCCTAAAGCTCAAACATGTTTGTGCTGCTCTTTCCCTGCAGCCGCAGAACTTGAAACACCAAGACTGATGTGTTTTAAAGATGCAATCAAACTAATTTTTTCTGGTTTGATTAAGTTTTATCTACTCAGTCCTACAACTTGATTATTCTCTCCAAAATGTCCAGTTCCCTTCAGATGCAAGTGTCTCTGCAGCTGTAGCTGTGCTGATTGAAATGATGAAACCGTTTTATGTCTACTTGAATCTCTATTTGAAAAACGAGAAAAGATTTTTCAAGTGACTGATGCTGCAGGATGTAGCCTCTGTTGAAATGAATCAACACATTATGTAAGAGCGATTGCTGTCTTTAAAATATCATTAACTCTCTGCGTATCCATCTGTCGTGCTTTTGGCCAGATAGGAAAGGGGGGAAGCCAAGAGAAAGGAGGGAGGACTGATTAGTAGTGATTTACAAACACTGCGCTCTCTGGTTACCTTTTCCCAGGCTGAAACACAAGGAGAGGCTGGTAACGTGCCGTTTGTTTTTTTTTTTTTTTTTTTTCCCTCTTGCCCACATTTAGTTTGAGGTTTCTTACATGTACACACAGAAATATACACCTTCAAAGTCAGCCAACATTCCCTCTTACTTTAACTCAGACACTCAAAAAACACACCTACTCACACTCTCTCTCACACACACACACACACACACACACACACACAATGCATGCATACACACACCCAGGCTCTCCTTGACTACTGAACCAGCCATTGCAGTGAGATCACCTCTTTCAGAACAAGGCAGCTGGGTTTGGGAGCCTGATCCTAACAGTCAGGAATTCCTTATCAACCTGTATGTTCTTTGTTTGTGTTTTTTTGTTTGTTTGTTTGTTTTTGTTTTTGGTAGTAATCAAACAAGCTCCCTCATTGGCCACTCGATTAGCTACACCTGTTTTGCTGCTCATTGATGCAAATATCAAATCAGCCAATCACACGGCAGTGATTCAATATATTAATAAATGTTTACTTAGTCTAGACAATCTGCAGAAGTTCACAATGGGGAAGAAAGGTGATTCAAATGACTTTGAATGTGGCATGGTTGTTGGTGCCACATGGGCTGCGCTGAGTATTTGAGAAACGGCTGATATATTAGGATTTTTATGCAAAACCATCTCTATGGTTTACAGAGAATGGTCCGAAAAATAGAAAATATCCCTTGAGCCGCAGTTTTTCTTGACGAAAATGCTGTGTTAATGCCAGAGGCAAGAGGAGAATGGTCAGATTTGTTCCAGCTGATAGAAACGCTACAGTAACTCAAATAATCACTCGATATGACTGAGGTATGCAGAAGAGGATTTCTGAATGCACAACACCTTGAGGACCTTGAGGTAGATGAGCTAAAGCAGCAGAAAACCATACCAGGTCCCACATCTGACAGCTAAAAACTGGAAACTGAGGCTTCTCAAAGGCTCACCAAAGGTGGACAATCGAACATTGAGAAAAACCTGAGTCTGGTTTGAGTCTGAATTTCTGCTGCGACATTCGGATGAAAAGGTCAGAATTTGATATAAATAATAAGAAAACATGGATCTCTCTTATCATTTTGTGCCCTCTACTACAAACTGAGCATTTTTTTAAATGCTACAACCTACCTGAGTATAGTTGCTGACCATGTTCACCCTTTTATGACCACAATATACCCATCTCCTGATGGTTACTACCAGCAGACAACAAATTCAATGTACTCAAATGGCCTCCACAGTCACCAGCTCTCAGTCTATTAGTTGTGCTGGAATGGGAGACTTGCGTTGTGGATTGGCAGCCGACAGATCTGCACCAACTGCATCATGCCGTCATATCATTGTGACCAAAATCTCTAAGGACTGTTTCCAGTACCTTGCTGAATCGGTGCCAAGATAAATTAAGGCAGTTCTGCAGGCCAAAGGGGCTGAAGTGAATAAAGTGGTCTGTAAGTAAATATAGGTTTCTTGCCTTGAACTGTTCTGCAGCTTCATGCATGAGCTGACTTGTGAGCCAAAAAACAGTGCTCAGAACTCAGTGTAATGTCCAGGGGGCACCTAACCTGCAGTACATGTTGGTGTGCTAGTCATGTACACATACCTCTATAATCTTAAGCATTTGTTGCCTGTGGTGCATTGAATCTATATACATAATACATCCATGCAGTTGCTGATATGCTACATTTCTTTCGCCTTTTTTGTAATCGGTTCATTTTTGCTTTGATGTGTTGTATGGTGTTGCCAATAAAAACGCATCTCTGTGCTCCTAAAAAACACACACACACACACACACACACACACACACACACACACACACACACACACACACACACACACACACACACACACACACAAACACTCCCTGGCTAAATTATAGTGATAAAAAAAAAAAAAACCACACGTCTTGAGGACAGACATGTAATCTTGTCAGTGTAAATCCAGACAGTATGGAGTCTCCTCTTTTTCACCGCATTTATAGTGACACCACAATAACCTAAAGGCATCATAAGAGCATTGTTTCTCTCAAAGACGAAACCAGGCATCTGGTTTCTATAAGACATTACCAGATTTTACAGTAGCAGGGGGACAGGTGGACCTTCTGCCACACATTTTCCAGTACATGTTGTGTCTTGCAGCAAAGGTGGAAATCTACTGTAACTCTAGACAAACTGTTGCTAAATACGTCAGACCAAAATGAAAGTGGAGACGCACGAACGGTTATGCCCCAAGTAAAAGAAGCTTGTGAAAATGCACTACATGTTACAGCACAAGAAGAAATCTACACCATCACAACCTTTTTTTTTTTTTTTTTCTGTGGTCAAAATATATCGTTTGTCAGTGCTGCTGGAGGTTCCTACAATACAGATTTCTGGCTTTTTGTTGTTGTTTGTCGATGACTTTACTTGAGGCTGAAACTGTTACAACACTATCAGATGTAGCTGAGATTTCTTTTATAAAAAAAATCAATGGACAAGGCCAGACATTTAAAAGCAGTGTTGAAGTTCGTAGTTGGCTTGTTTATTCATGAGGGACTGACAGTGATCACTTGCGTATGAGACGAAAAGCCTTGCCAGAGAGAATGGCAGGCATGGGATGAAGAAAATTAGCTTTCCTTGGCCTTTACACAGACTCCTTTGTTTGCACAGTTGGGTAGGTGGTAACAGGGAATGGGCGGTGTGAGCTCATGCAGGTGATAGAAAAGGATAAAGAACTGACTTGCTGTCTTTTTCTTTCTCAACTATCGGTATGAATCAAACTTCTGTCCAAAAAAATGCACCATGTACCCTCCCTGAAGAAGTTTTTGTACTGTGTGGTTTTATTGTGTGTATGAACATGTTGTTCTTCTGGAGTTTCAAGTGTGAATGCCGGTTTGCCCCTGGATATTATTGAATGACTGGTTGCCTAAAGGTTACTGCGCAAAAATGTCAAAATAAAGCTCAACATGGATAAACAAGCACCTGCTTTGTATCCTGCTATGTCATTATGTTGAGCAGCATCATCTACAGATAGGCCACCCCTTGTTATAAAATGTAAGCTGTAGCCTGTGCATTAAAGATTAATCTCCCATTTGCATAAAGCTTTTGCAAGACTTTGTTGTCTGTATTGTAATATGCTGAATTTCAGACAAAATGTTAACACAGTCTGGAACCAACGAAAGTAATTTTCTGTTTCTGCCACCATTTACTTTAAAACTTCCATGAAATATTTTCAACATTCTTTTTCCTTCCTCAGATGAAGAGGAAGTTGGACCATGGCCCCGAGGTCCGATCTTTCCCTTCAGGAAAAAAACCCTGCAAAGGGCCGGAGTATCCAAGGTAAAGGAACCTACATTTTGTACTTTACCTCTAAACTGTCTGGCAACTCACACCTTCATCCAGTGTTGTTTCCCTTTTTGGTGTCAAAACAATTGTAGTTGGAATTGAACTTTAAAGTGACATTTGTTTTTGTTTTTTTCTTTTTTAAACACACATACATATTATGTATAATCATATGATGATGTATGAACAAAAGATGCTGTGGTTCCTCAAACAAAACACTGCTTCCCAGTACATTGTATCTCCAGCATCCAGCTAGCAGATGTTTCTCCCACCCTGAATATTTAATGCATGTGTTCACATGTAGCCACATTAAAATTCAGACTGAACACAGTCACTTAACTGTAAATGCTGCCATGTAACTGGCTCAGTCTCAGCTTCCTCCCCCATTAAAAATGAATCAATAACGAAATGGATCCCCAGCTTCCCATTTTTCTGTCAGCAAGCAGAACCCCAAGTATTGACAGTGCCCACTGCATGGTGTCTTCTCCTGCCTTTACATTACAAGGTCTGTGCGTCTGTGTACACTTTGAAGTCTGTAAGCCAGAAAGATATGCTCAGTTGCCTGTTTAATAGATATATGTAGCTAAACCTAATGCACTCCTACAAATAAATCATTCATTCGTGTAGGCGGAATTATCCAGTTTTTGTTGAATTAGTTGAATTAAGTGCATTTAGTTTGATGGTCATATTGGAGACTGTAGTTTGTGCTGCTGTTGGCCTGTGTTTCATTACAACCGGAGGTTTCTGTTAATTTTCTGGGCCTTTATTGATATATTGACAAAGTACTTTTAACAAATTTCAAGGTAATGTAGATTTTTTTTTTGTTAGTGACAAAATTTTAAGCTATAAAAATTAGCTTCCTCATTCATACCATTCAATTTAAAACTAAAAAATGAGTGATAAGGAGATACAAAAAAAAATCCATCTTGCAGCCCCGAGTTTGCAACAGAATTGGTTTTTGTTTACACTTATTATGCTTATTAAGTTTAGATTTATTTGTGCTAAATGTGGCAACTGTTACAGTTCCTATTGCACCTTAAGGCAGTGAGGTTTTGTCTGTGTAAACACAATAGATTTTACCCGTGATCATAAGACATTTCTATATTTGGTCATAACTTGCACATAATAACAAAAGAATGAGGGTTAATTAAGGAAATTGCCATCTACGCAAATGAAACCAGTATTTCTATTTGATTTACTAGCAGAATACACATGCTTTCAGCTTAAATTATTATTGCCATATCAAATCGGTGATGGATAAACTTGCTTTGAGATGGCAGCTTTAAGTAGTGGATTTAGCAGTGACCCACGGCCATCTTTTACGTTATCTCTATCATTTGCTCTCTATCATCTCTATCAGTAGAAATGGAAAGTGCCTGCAAAGCAGTGCATAAATAAACATCATGTTGTTTTCATTATTGCTCTCATTAGTAGCATGTAAATAGTATAATCTGTAATGTTACTGTAGTCTTGTTTTTCCCCCCCATAATACTGCTTTCACATCCTGCCCCTTTTCTAAGTGTCTCATAATGCTAAGTGTTTCTCCGTTGTTTTTTTATTTTCCTGTAAACTGAAGCCCGACAGGAATTGTCCCATGTCCAGCCACACCCACCACATTTGGCCACATCAGAACAGCCAATGGTCAGGGGCAGCAGAGACGGCGTATCACCTCAATCCAGCCACCCACAGGTCTCCAAGAATGGCTCCGAACATTTCAGGTGAGGACGCTGGAGTTTCATTTCTCTCTTTCTCTCTCTCTCTGTGTCTCTCTCTCTCTCTGTCTCATTCTCTCTTGTTTTTTTTCATCTCCCCTGGGCATCGCTGACCCCTTAAGCAAAAGCTCATCAAAAAGCAGATGTTGTGCCCAATCAATGTTCACTTAGTCTCAGAGATAATTGCTGCCTTGTTGTGCTGGCCCACCACATTACCATAGGCATTGTAGCGTGGAATTGGAATTAGCCCAACCTGTTCAGACAAAAAAAAGCAAGAGTTATAAGATCACACTTGTCGACTTAGCCTGTGTTAAAAGTTGAACAGATGTTGTCTTCTGTGATCCCCTCAAAAAAAACTTAGTGCAGTATGGTTTAGCCTATTATTACCTAGTCATGTATTTTTCTGCATTACCCAAAGAAAGTAATGGAGCCAGCATCTCAGATGGCTCGAGCCAGATTATCTCAAACCAGAATAGACAACATTTTCACAATATTATATTTATTTATGCTTAATATTTCTATGAGATTCCCTATACTATTGTAGTTTGTAAAAACAAAATAAAGCCATTGCTTTCATGCTAAGCATGAGCTCTAATCATTGTAGACCTCACAGAAATTTAAACATATTAGCCATGATGGGGTCTGTCTGATTTCTCATATAATAGGTGGCCGTGGCTTTCATTACCTAAGAGTTTAAACTCATCACTGAAAGTCTGGGTCAACCTGTGACACCCCTGTGTTTATTTTACATATTAGACCTCAGTCATGAACAAACGCAGTCTACAGTCTTTAATCTGACTCAGGCTGCAGGCAGCTGAAACTCAAATGTACATTCTGTACATTCCCCAGTCCTGTCGTAGCCTGTAGCTCTTTTACAGAGGGAACACAACTACAAACGGTGTACTGTAGCAAGTAGGCTACACACAGACAAATGCTGGTTATATTCTGAAGATTTTATGCTCTACAAGAGACACACAAGGACACATGGTTATGGCAGTAATAATTACACTGAGTAATTAGTTTGAGATTTTGGGAATTATTCTTATCTGTCTTTTGCCAAGAGTTGGATAAGATAATACCACTACTCTTTCTGTAAATATGAAGCATTAGCAAGCAGCTAATTTGCTTTGCTTAGCATTAAGACAGTAAAGTGGGTGAAATGTCTAGCTTGGCTCTGTCCGAACAGTATTAAAATAAACAAGTCAGCATCTTTATAACAGCCTTGTTAACATGTCTTGTTTGTTTTTGATTTGCACAAAGCTAAAGTGTAGAAACAACCAAATGTTACGTTATAGAGGTTTGTGTGGGATTATTTCATAAAAACAAATGAGCATGTTTCTTTTTCTTCAGCCACTTCAGCATATAAAACTTGGCCTGATACCTTGTATAACAGATACTGAACTTCAACTAAAGGCCAAGGCACAGCCAATAGTGATTAACTTATTTAAAGATCAAATTATTGCCTCTCTAGTGTTGCTCATTGTAATTATACTTAGTAATCTGTGTTTTGGTTGCAGTGTTTTTGAATGCTGAATTCAGTCTTGACTCAGAAATTAAGTGGCAGATACTTCAGTGTTTCTGAGTAGCGTTTGAAGTAGTTTATCAGCACCCGTCATAATGGTTAGTTGATCAAAAGAGCAACACTCCAGCCTGATTTCCCTGCATGTTCACGATAGGCACTGTGATCACAGATGTTGACGGCCAGTTTGTGTCACAACCGTTCCCTGGGGATTGTTGAAAGACATCCTAGGAAATTTGAAAAAGCAGCAACTGCATGAAGTAGAGCTGAGGATTGTCCTGGAAACTCCTGGAATACACTGAGCTGTCCACAAGTTTGATTTGAGATAAATATTCAAGGTTTGCAAGCAGTCTGAACTAAAGAACAAACCAAAAAATCCAATCTCTCTCTTTGAACAGAAATGCTAATAATCCATGGTAGAAAATTGATCTAAGACATAAGTGGCTGTTGCGTGGTCCTCCCTCTGGCAGGGAGGAGGTCTCTGAACCCCCTGATTACCTCCAGAACCAGCACCTCTGACTAAAGCTTTTAGCTGCCAAATTACAGGTGGTTTGCGTGAGCCAGATTTTCCACCCTGCCTCCTAGCCTGTAATCACTGTTAGATTTCAGCGCTCCATAGAGGGAAACGACTGCGGCTGTTGAGTCCAGCATATGGCACAGCACTATTCAACAAACAGCGTTAAATAAATGAACATTGGAGAAGAAAGGGGGGGGGGGGGGGGGGAAACACAGCTCTAATAAATGTTGTTGATATTCTGGTTGCTGTTGTGTTTCCACTAATGTTGGATTCTAGAAATAAGCAGGTGCCTACAGCAAATCTATACTGCTGTGCAAGACATTTAAGGAACTTTACTTTTACAGGTTACAGGAACAATGCACATAGTTGGATTTTTCCAAGATGATTCAGTGAAGGATTTAAACTAGAAAAATTAGGCTTTACATAAAACACTAGGGTGTCTAATGTGATGGCAGTAATCACTCTCACAGTGCTGTGTTTTCAGTTAACACTCTACAATTGTAGCTATGTTGGCTGCAACAATCTAGATGTAAATGTGCAATTATTATTCTGCTGACAGTGTTCAACTAGTGCGTTGCCATCTGTGACAGGACAGTACGGCCTGCAGTGAAATACACTACAATAAAGGCCAAGAGGAACTGACACTATAAACAGTCCATGTAATGTATTAATACTATATGTGAATTACTGAGAATAATCATGTTGGTACAGTGACATTATTGAGTAAGTAAAACATCTGAAAGTAAGTATTCCAACTTGCTGTTTTATAAATTGCAGTATTTTGTTTATGCAACTATGTGCATAGCTATAGGCTACAACGTCATGTGGGGGCATCAGTGGAGATCCTACATTGTCTGTTCATGTCTATGATGCTGCTTGCAGTTTGTTGAATGAGAACAACATTAAAGATAAAGAAAGAACTTCAGTAACATTTATTTTACCCAACAAAATGATTATACGATAGACCGTCTGCCTCCTTTTTGCTCCTCTCCATGAATAAGTGAACACAGTGCTTTGCACACACGTAGTATCCAACTAAGTAACAAGATGCTGCAGATTAACATTGTAAGTTACCTGGAAGCAAAACTGTATGTGTGTGTGTAATTACAGAGTGAACAAACAAATGTGAACACAGTTACTGATGGGAATATAAACTTCAATACAGCCTGACACATTGTGGAGGTGATATAAATGAGTGAAACCTGACTCAACTGGAAATCAAAACCCATAGGCACCTGCAGTGGCAGTACTGAAGTAATCTTAAAACTATCATCAAACTGGTGACTGCAAATCAGTCAAAGATCCTGGATTTTATTGTTAGGTCACTATTATTAGCTGACGTTACTCTTGTGCTTTCACCTTTTGTACATTGTGAGTTGCTTGTTTGAGCATGAAACATGGGGTACCACGTAAGCACGTTCAGACCTTATGTGTGATTTTAAAAGGTAACGAGCACTTGTACGTAGCTACTGAATAAACTTTCAGTTCATTTGAACACAATTTATGTCCGACTGTTGATGATGAGGATGCATATGATGAACTTTTGTTTGAAAGCACTTATTGTAAGTAACTTTGGTAGAAGCAACAGAATAATGAATGTAAACTAGAGTACAAACATGTTCAAACCTCCTCCTCTGTCGTCTTTTCCAGAGCTGGACTGGCCCAGAAAAGCTGCTGGCGCTGGATGAGCTGATTGACAGCTGTGAGCCCACACAAGTCAAGCATATGATGCAGGTGATAGAACCGCAGTTTCAGCGAGACTTTATCTCCCTGCTGCCCAAAGAAGTGAGTTCCTGGATCTTTTTTTTCTGTAGCGAGTTCACACCTTCCTCTCTAGCTGTCATCTTCCTCTTCCACTTCATGCTAGCTTTTAAATAAATATACCTGACAGGGAGATGAGGCTTCCTCTCCAGCCCTAATCCTGTCGCAGTCTTCCCTCACATCGTTTAGCGCCATCCATATTGGGTGTCTTGTTTTTGCTTTGCATCATAACTGACAATGCAAACAATCTGAAGTGCCACACTGATGATAAGATCACATAAGGGATTCTTACAAAACTGCCTCAATCCACTGTATCTTGTGGAGCAGATCAAATACTTAATGCCTTGTCTGTTGTTAGGTGTTAGGATGAAGAGGGGAAGCATAGGGAGTGAGGCAATCGGATGCAAGATTTCAAGGTGTCAGCACCGCTTGCTCCAAAGCCAAAAATACAAACCGCGTCATGTGTGTTCACACCGCGACATGAGCCCATTATTTTCATTTTGGTTTTCCCTTTGCCACATTTTCTTTTTTTTATATAACTTGCTCCGTTTTAATAATGCCCTCTCTCCTCTATTAGAGCTGCTGTCAAGTCATTTTAACTGGACAACCCCTGTGGTCACACTATAGATTAAAACTGTGAGGACAATCTGCAGAAAGTTGTGTGTCGGGCTTAAAAATCTATTATTGACTCTGCTAATTCATAAAACCTTTGAAATATCCTTCAGCTCAATAATTGATGCTAGCTTAAACAGGCTTTTAGATGATTAAAGTGTTCAGGGTTTGTGATGGGTCTCGTGGAGGAAAACTGACTTAAAACAAACCTTTACACTTCACGCCTTAATAAAAAAAGGACAAAGATAAAAAATTAAGGAGGACTAACCTGAATAATGACTATAGATCCTCTTTAAAATGTCAAAAAAGTTTTTAACTGTCACACATTAAAAAAGTGTGAGTGTGTGTATGTAAGGAAGGATGTGTTCAGACTTTTCATAAAACCCAAGGATCTTAGATCAGTTGGCGGTTTTACAAATGTAGACTTAATCTGCTGCACAATGTTGTTTGCCTATTAAGTTATAGATTAAAATATTCTAAAATTAAAAACCCTAGACGATTGTATTCTTCACCAATCCAGTAATTCTTACAGGACGAAAACTGTCTTCTGCTGCATCCAGTTATGAAGATGTTTTCATGTGATAAGAATGACCAGACCTGACTTGAAAAATTATTGCAAAACTAAGTAGTTTTAACAGAAACATGTATTTTCTATTTTCTCAAACAAAACTCTTTATATCCAAAAGGTCACTACAGTATTTATTTACTAAAAACTACAAAATGTATGAGCCAAATTCTCTTCTTAATTTCCATTTTAATTCATTGCCACCTGTCAGTGACTCTTTATTCAGTTGATGTGAGTTAAGACTGATTTTTACCATTTTTATTTTAAACCGTCTTAGATTACAGCTTCAACGAGGAGTCAATTCACAAATTAGTTGCTGAATAATTAATCTGCAAACATTTAGATAATTAGGTTTTTTATTTATCATGTTCACTTCCAAATTACAAGCTTTCCAGATTTTAAGATTTTTTTAAAAGATATTTTTTGTTACTTTCTTTCAGATCGGCTCTGTTATCAAAAAACTAATGAGCAGATGTAAGCTTAGATGCAGCCCTATTTCAGACTAATATGAGACTGTATAAATGAGTCTAAAATGTCTTTGTAAACCTGGTCGTGGTTACTGGGTGGCTGTGAGAGTCATTGACTCCACTCTTGAATCTGTTGCGCCGTGTGTTATGGATCATTTTTCTCTCATATTATTGTAAAATAATGAGAGAACAATATTTGCACAATGGGTTAGACCTCATCCTGTAAAATAAATCCAATAATCCCTACTCTTTTTATGATCATACAGGGCATCGTCACTTGACCTCTGTGTTGTCTCATAGTTCTAACATATGCTGTGTGATGAGCGCTTTGTCTAAATAAATGCCTGTTTTAATGTGTCTAAAAAAAAAAAAACAGCAGCAGATTGTTTTTCCATTGCTCAGGGGTCCAGATTTACTCTCATTATACTATTTATTTATTTACTTTTTGGTCTTCAATTGCTGGTTTTGGCTTAACAAACTCCATTGCTGACATTATTACCTTCATTGAAGCCTTTACTGTATATGTTTGAGGCTTTCCTAGAGCTGATGATTCAGTTCCATGGTAATACTTTTGTGTAGCCTCATCAGTTAGTTTCATGCTGTTCATATTGTGCACATACTTCGTTTCAGCAAATATTTTCTTTGCCATTTATTATGTTGTATCTCAGTTACTTTAAACATAATCCTTTTTCATAAGCCTCGTATACACCGACCATAGTAAATGTTGGGCAATCTTTGGGTCGTCTTGTGTTTTTTATATGTCCCATATCTTGTCCTTGTCTTTCAACAGCTGGCTTTGTATGTGCTGTCATTCCTCGAACCGAAGGACCTCCTCCAGGCAGCACAGACGTGTCGCTACTGGCGCATCCTGGCAGAAGACAACCTGCTGTGGAGGGAAAAATGCAGAGAAGAAGGTGAGTTTCTGCAACAGATGCAGACAGACAACATGCAGTCACCCAGCGGGAGCAGTTTGGAGCTATAATTGTGGTCATTGCTGTGCATGTTGTAGCAGTTCAGAAATAAGCTTTAAGAGGGGAAAACTTTTTATTGCTTCTTTTTCTCTCCTAATAGGCATAGATGAACCTCTGCCCCTCAAGAAGAGGAAAATCGTCAAGCCTGGCTTCACTCACAGCCCCTGGAAGAGTGCCTACATCAGGCAGCACAGAATAGACACTAACTGGAGGAGAGGGGACCTCAAATCACCCAAGGTACTTTTTCCTTCAAACATATAATCCCCAAAGGTTAGCTTCTGCTCAGCTGATCTCAGAGATCTGATATCAAGTCACAGAGACGGTTCAACAAGGGTCTTAAGTGTGAAGCTGATGGAAAGTTGGTGGTGGGTCAGGTCAGTGCTTCATAGTACATGTGTTGGATGATAATTGAGCCAGAGCACAGCGTAATCTCATTTTCCTTTTATCTAATGACTGCTAGAGCTGATCTTTAACTGGCCTTGTACACTTTGGCTCCTGGTGTAAATATGGTTGATGTGCTCTTCATATTACTTTGCATATGCATTGTGCTCTGTTGTTTGCTGACCTAGCAGTCCAGTGACCCAGTAATAGGCAGAAAAAACTCAAAACACATGCACAAATAGTATACAGCCCTTCTTAAAAAGCTGTGTACACCTGCCGCACTTGATGAGCTTTTCCTGACTTACATCGCCTTCACTTTGATGTTTAAAGGCCCAGGGACTTGTCATTGTTGGTATCATTTCTTGCCAATTGCTTTGTCAATCCACATCCACCCTTCCTTTGTGTCCTCTTCATTGCATCTGTTCTTCTATCTCTTCCATGTGAAAGGTGCTGAAAGGTCATGATGACCACGTGATCACCTGCCTCCAGTTTTGTGGCAACCGCATTGTCAGTGGCTCTGACGACAACACACTCAAAGTCTGGTCAGCCATCACAGGAAAGGTAAGAGCGAGCCACTTTTCTATTTCCTGTTTTCTCCTTTACTCTTAATGGGTTCCTTTTCTTCTGCACTGTTGTGTAGTCAGACATTAATGGACCATCGACAAATGCTTCTAAGTTCAATAATTTTTCATGAATTTTTCAGACTTATTGATTTAAAAGTGAAAGAAACTGAGTGCAGGTTACTGCTTGATGCCTTTCAGATGGCACATGGCGCATTTGCCCTGCACACAAACACATTTCCTATCCAACACTTAACTATAATTGTAACTGTATCTCCCTCTAACTGGTGTTTAGAAACCTTTAGCTAAAGCATTCTGGCAACTCTCTTTTGTTTTTCCTTTAACATGTAGCCATTTTAGAGACTTGTTACACAGCACATGTTCGCAAGTGGTGTTGGTATTCATAGCTGAGGCTGGCACACACAGGCCTTGTGGAGCAGCTTTACACTGTGTATTAAACAGATGGGCAGTGGCTGTACTGTGGTGTGGCAGAGGTTCAGATTGTTGTAAATCTTGGGGCTTTCATGTCTTCCATGCTTTATAGACTTTGTTTTGAAAAGGGCTTTTAGCTAAAAATCCCCTTTTACGGTGGTATAGTGTAATTCTCTTTTCCATGCTGCTCCATTCATTTCTAGTCAAATAAGACTGAGCTCTGAACTTCTTGTGTTATTTTACAAACTAAAAACACATCTAAAAGCAAAGCAGCTAAAGAAATTGATATTCTTCCCGATCACATTGCAGTAGCGTTTCTTTCTGTTGGACACAATATACCCGAGAGTTTGCTTTTCATTGCTGCAAAGACTCTTTGTCTAACAGATACTGAAGGTGGCAATCAGCCAACTAGTGATTACACGCATATCAGTCACAGCTTTTGCTAAACTGAACGGATTCTGCCAAGGTCATCAGATAAACAGAGAGCACAGACTGACCTCCACCTAAAGACGTATTTCTGAATGACAGGTTGTTACAGTTGTGGTGATTTTATATTGGTGGTGGACGTCTGCGGCGAGTCAGCAGCAGACTCAGATGCTTTTTGTGCAACCACTGTGCATTCAAACTAACATCACAAATGCACAGTATATTGTGTCTGTGGCTTCTACAATGCAAATTCGACCCAGATATGTTTATTTACATTAGTCACGAGGAGATGAGACTTAGGTGCTGTTTTCAGAGCGCGTCCCCTCTGCGGATTTCATCTCTTTGCCTCTTAAGCTCTCAGCACCAGAGAGGATCCCTCACTGGAGAGGAATAGCCAGTTAAGCATTGTCGACAATTTGGGTTGAAGTGGCTGTCGATGCCTGTGAAACTGTAAAGGAAAAATACAATTGGATCACCAGAACCTGCATTTGTTTTTCTTCTCTGCTGTCAGCATTCCTTACAGTCTTTGCCAGCTTATTTGAGGACTTGATTGTAACATTTCCCTCAATGTCACTTCACCCCAAAGATTGCAGGCCTGTAAAGAGGCTATCAGTGATCTCAGTGTTACAGTTTGCAATGGCCTTTGGATGAATGTTTCTTGTAGCTCCCAATCCACATACCCATTCCTCTTCTTCATATTGCAAATAGCCAAGATGGCAGGAAAAGATCTCCTTCATAACCTTCTTTTAAAAAACGATTTGTTTGACCTTGGTGTGCTTTTACCTCTCATATAAATTCTTGAACTGCAATAAATTCTCTGCCACTGACACCAGAACTTGGCCATTACTCAGAATTGGATCGATACGAAGCACGATGATCAAGGAAGATGAGGAACTGTGATTTCAGTCTTTAAACTCTTTTTGAAGTCTGATGCCATTAGACAGACAATGTGATTTTCTCTGTTCCATCAAGTATATTTGATGTCATGTCGCTTTTCATCCTTTGGACAAAAGCTGCCCCTTGCAAATCAGTGTAAAGTTTGGGGAACAATTACAGCTATCAAGGGTAAATTGGTTCATGCTCTCATGTGTCAGCGGTTCTCCTGCCCTTTTGCTCTGAGCAGAGATTTGAGCAGATTGCATTGAAGGTAGATGACTTAAATAGTCTACTGACGATGTTAACACTTCTTAGCAAACTTAGCAAATTTAGAGCAGTCATAGTTGTGACAATGTTTAGTAAATTGAGTTGTGCTTGCATTGAAATGTTCTCGAGTTATTCATCATCCAGTGTCCCCAGGCCATAGTGCATCAAATATGATGTTGACAAGATAACAGATGTTTCTATCAATTGTTTAATTTTTATTTTTTTGCCGTTCAAGATTTGTGAATAGTTTTTTTTTTTTTTTTTTTTTTAAACTTGGTGGGCATTTTTAGCACAGAAAATAAATTGTATTGACAGGGTTATTTGCATAATGAATAATAAAAAGATCCACAAATATTTACCAGCTACTGTTCTTCCTGTGAAGTCTTGCCAAAGGTTCAGCAAACACTAAGACAGATGTTTGTTAATGTTTCATCTTGGCTGCCAGTTTTGTCTTGCCCTTGATTTATCTCGTTATATAAAAACACAGTGAAGTGAACCCTTGCTGCGAGGCAATCAGGGACTTATTATATGAACATGTTACATGTAAATGCCTCTACACCTCTGAAAGAAGGGGGCCATTGCTTAGTGATGCAGTAAACAATGGGGATTTGATTGTAGTGAAAGTATTGCATCACAGATTGAGAAAACATTAAGAGTTAGTATTTACAGTAAGATAGGATTATGTGTCGGAGCCTGTGTGCAGCTCACATTTGTGGTTTAAAGTAATTTCAGAGAGATGGGTTTTACTGCTGAAGTAGCAGTTGCTGTGTCGATGGCTGAAAAGGCTGTTTTTTTCTGATGGACCTTTTGTCTTCGCGTGTCCTCCAGCTTTAGTGAGAGCCGTCAATCTTCCATCCAGGCACACAAACAGCAGCACGCGTCTCGTTGCTTCAAAGGTGGATGCCTGGCGCTTCACAGAGCAGCACATGTCCTTGGTGGTGCCTGTCAGCGGCAGCCTCTGCTGTCAAGCAGATCTAAGATGGCAGACCTGTGGACTGCTGTCAAATCCAGGGAGAGGCATCTTCTGCCAGATGCTTTAGCCGCATGGATACCCGTTTTACTTTCACCTCTTTCTGACTCACAGAGTAGAAATTGCTTTTGGAGCAATAAATAAACAGAATTGCTGTTACGATGTTAATCAATGGGGACATTACTTGCGTAAATAAAAGAAATTAATGACGGAAATGTAGCATTTACACGTGTGTGTGTGTGTGTGTGTGTGTGTGTGTGTATGAGATTGCACAACAGAGCCAGTCAGTATTTGGTGAAACCACAAATCAGAGCCATGTCAAATAAATTAGCAGCAAAAATTGGAGAAGTACAAACATGTTGCCATCCTCACACTGTGTTCATTGCGTGTAGACTTCATTTATCAGCTTCATTGCACAAGCATTTTTCTGTTAAAAAACAGAAGGCATGGTCAGTTTCTGCATGACAAGTAAGGCACTTTCACAAGACATTGTGGTGGCTTCATTGGACAAGTATCTAAGGCAGCAGATCAGTTCTTTATTAGATCAATTAGTTTAACAAAACAATATCTTGTGCACATTTGATTACTTAAACTTGTTGGATTACATTAATTTTTCCTGTTGTCTCTTGCTATCGTCAAGTAAATGCAAATATGGAAAAAGATCAATTCAACTGTAGCCTAGGTAATCTTTAAATCTTGTGTTTAAGCCTGTGCTGATGTGATGGCCCCATCTGGTGCCGTTAATTGTAAACTTTGCAAAGGAAAAACCCAACGGACCTTTATTCCCTTTGACAACAATTTTCTGGTATTTCATGTTAAGATCAAAGAAAGTGTGGCAGCACAGTGGTGGAGTGGTTAGCGCTGCTGAAGGTGAATGGTTCACATCCGCGGCTGTTGGGCCTTTTCTGTGTGGAGTTTGCCCCTTCTCGCCATGCTTGTGTGGGTTTCCTCCGGGTACTCCCAAGTGTGAATGGCTATCTGTCTGCGTACGTCTCTTTGTGTTGGTTTTGAGATAGATTGGAGACCTGTCCAGGGTGAAAAATTGATGTAAGTAGTTAATAAAATGTATGGATGGATTGATATACAGAATATGTCTTTGTGATTGTAATTCTGCAGATGTGAAGCATAGTATAAAAATCCTTATTAAAAAAAGGGTCCTTCACAGGTTCATTAAAGGAATGCTAATCTTCTTTCCCTCTCTGAGACAGGCTTATTTTATGTTTGTTTCACAGACAGATAAAGATGCCTAAGCCCTTCATTTCAGATATTCTCTCTTCCCACAGAGTGTTTGAGTAGGCTCTAATCACACAATGATTCTTGCTCTTGGAACCTCATCTGCTGCGTCTGATTCACAAGAAAAATTCTTGCATCCTTGAGAGTAGGCTTGTAGTTCATCACAAACGTGGATTAAGATTCATGTTAGACAGTCTTCATAAAGTATCCAAATACTCAACTGATTTCCCATGTTTGTACCATACTTTAAATATAAATGTAAATGTGTTTTTTGTTAATTTGCCTGCTGCAGTATTCTCCTTTCAGTGTGTAAAGCTGAGAAAAAGGGACCACAGTGATAAAACAAGAGAGTTTTAACACTGTAGTGAGGTTGATTGTAAGGTCATGCCACACTGGCCCACAGTTAATGAAGTGATCTCTTTATCACAGTACAGAGTGAGAAAGACAAGCTGCAGCGTCATCTACCTCTTTCACTGGCTGCAATAAAACCTCCTGCCCTGCATCACCATTCACTGCTCAGCAGCTTATCAGTTGCAGTCAGGGGGATCACATGTTGTACACTTGAACAGCACAACCCTCTCTGAATCTGACAGCACTCCACCATTATCTCCCTTATTCCCCAAAGAATTTTAATTTAAGGCATTTAAGAAAATTAAATTAAGGGGGATATAAGGCAAAGTGTGGAGACACAAATTCTGACAATGAGAAAGATTTCCATAACTGCTCTGATCAATAGCTAATCTACCATCACTAATGATGATGAATCAGGACTTTTCCTTATTGAAAACCCTTGTCAGCCCTTTCTGCGAAGAGAAAATGCAACAGACAAGTAAAAGCAATTTAAAAAACCTCCAGAGAGCTCAGAGAGAGATTTATTCCCAGTGGAGTGGTAGCAGGTAGAAGTGACCGAGCTCTTCTTTCCCACAAAAGGTCACGCAAATGTCATTTTACTTCTCTCTTTTTACTCAGGAGGCAATAAAAGTTCAGGAGGAAAAAAAAAAATCCCAAATGTGATTTTATGACACTTTTTTTTGATTATGTATGAATGAATTCATCCTGGATGTCTCTAAACTTACTCTTTTTTTTAACACTCTACAACAGCAGTGAGAGTTGTTACTGATTCAGGATGTTCCTCTGTGGTCTTTTTAGTGTCTGCGGACATTGGTGGGCCACACAGGGGGCGTGTGGTCATCCCAGATGAGAGACAACATTATCATCAGTGGCTCCACTGATCGCACACTCAAGGTCTGGAACGCAGAGACCGGAGAATGTATCCACACCCTCTATGGGCATACCTCAACCGTGCGCTGCATGCACCTACATGAGAAAAGGTATGGGACAGTCTCATCTTTTAGTCTGTTTAGAAAGTAAAAAAAAAAAAAGGAAGGTCACTCTTTTAAATAGTCACATTTTACCTATAGTAGGTCTTTCCGTTCCTGGTTTGTGTTGCTAGTTGTGATTATTTTACATCAGTGTTGACAAGAGGCTGCAGCACACCAGTATATACTGTAGATGTACAGCAAATGTGTGTTTGTATAAAATGTTTATCTTCGTCTTGAAGGAATAAGGGATTAGTCACTTTCTTAGCAAGATTTAGATGAGATAGATATCACTCTTATATCTGTACATTACTTATGAAACTTCAGTCAGCAGCTGTTAGCTTAACAAAGATTTGAAACAGAGGGAAACAGCTACACTGGCTTTGTTAAAAGCTCAGTAAATAATGTTGGTCCAAAATGTTACAACTTTCATTACAAAAGTGAATAAGAATTTACCAAAATCCGAATGTTAGTGAACTGATTCACAACAGTGTCCAACTGGGCAAAAAGAGCAACTGTACTACAGTAAAAGAGGACAGCTTATGTGTGACAGTGAGCATGTGGGTTTAAATAGACCCTGTGAGTCGTGTCAGTTCAAGTGCTGCTCACTCTTTCACCCAGTATTACACTCCTGAGACTCAAAGTGCACTTTTAGCCTTAGGCCCCACTACGTTTTTTGTGTAGCATTTCATAGCTCAGTCAGCGGAAACGCTGTGATCTGCAGACAGTTATTAACATGGTGGCGATTCTCATCTACGTACTACTGCCGTGAGGTATTTTATAAATAAGGAGTGTGTGCTGTGTGCATGTTAAACATGTTTTTGTTTTATCAAAAGTCTTTGTACAAGTTATTTTTACAAACTGTGTGTGTTTTCTCCCAGTTTAATCGTAAAGAATATCCATGGAACAAACTGTTCTGACTGCCGTAATCTGACAAATGTAAAACTTGAGTAAGCATTCCTCCCTAAAGGGAGTCTTCCGCTCCGTAACCTGTAACATATCTTTTCTTTTCCACTGTGGCTGAAGACGCTGCTTGAGGGTGGCTGTTTGACTTAAAGAGGTTTTTGTACATTCAAGTACGAACATGAATGTGACGCTGTAGGTTACCCATTGTCAGAGGAGCAACAGAAAATGTTCATACTTGTCTCCTTATTCAGTTAATGCAGCTGCTAGAGCTGTAGAGTATTGGTTTTAGTCTTAGAGAATGGATCACTTGTTGGGAGACACTCCTAGAGTGGAAAAGTGAAGCTAAATTCACATGGTCTGTTTGTGCCACACCTAACTTCATACATTTCAAACTCTACCATCTACTGCAAATACCTGACTGATGCATGTTTCATCTCAGGGTGGTCAGTGGCTCTCGTGACGCCACGCTGCGCGTCTGGGACATCGAGACAGGTCAGTGTTTACACGTCCTCATGGGCCATGTGGCGGCAGTGCGCTGCGTCCAGTACGACGGGCGACGGGTGGTCAGCGGTGCCTACGACTTCATGGTGAAAGTGTGGGACCCCGAGACGGAGACCTGCCTACACACGCTGCAGGGCCACACCAACAGAGTGTACTCGTTACAGGTGAGGCAAAAATAATAAGAGCATATGTCTGTGTGCACAAATAAATTTCTGTCCTCTCACCCACTCTGAGGGCGATGGCACCAGCTAAAGTGCACAGTCATCACATAGAGAGGAGGCACTTTACTGATAGATTGGTTTTTGTATTACGCTGCATCGTTAGACTTAAAGTGTTGGTGCTCTGCTGTTGGAATGTGGCAACAGAAAGAAGAGCTTTCATGGATCAATAAAACTCATTCATTTCAATGAGTTTAATCTTGAGTTTGTTAATAGAACTAAAGTTTGCTGTGTACGTGTCTGGGTCATCACAAACAAGTTCTGATGACATCTGCTGTTACCTCAAGATGACAACTTGACGTTTGGCCCATTTAAATTGATCTTTTCTGTCTCTAGTTTGACGGGATCCACGTGGTGAGTGGCTCATTGGACACGTCAATAAGGGTGTGGGATGTGGAGACAGGAAACTGCATCCACACGCTAACGGGGCATCAGTCTCTCACCAGTGGAATGGAACTGAAAGACAACATCCTTGTGTCAGGCAATGCAGACTCCACTGTCAAGATCTGGGACATCAAGACGGGCCAGTGCCTGCAGACACTTCAAGGTGAGTCCTTAGTTTTAGTTTGAATATAATGTGGCTGTTGAAGTTGTAAGTTCAAACTTCCACCTTCGTGAGCAGACATTTAGTCTTTTTCTTTAGGCAGTGGTGGAAAGGTTAGAAAAAATGATGGAATAAAAATAGAAGCGCTAGATAAACATTTGACAACACTAAACATACATAATACAGAAAATAATAGTTACTAATATTTAAAAAAAAAAAAATGTGATTTTTGAATTGCACTTGAGATTGACATGGCCACTTAGGTTCTCACTACAAAAACAATCTGTGGTTGTTTTTACAATTTATGTATACATATGACATATACAGAGCCATCTTCCCCCTATTGAGAAAATTCAAAGATAAGACTTTGATAAAAGATGTTTATGCAACTGTAAGTTTGGTACTTTAGGTTGTACTCGTGCAGACCATAAAGTTATTCAAAGTACTACTGGAGTCTTCAGACTTGTTGCATTCTCTTAGCAATTTGAAGGTAAAATTGTGCCCGAATTCACGGCTTTACTTCTGTGTCTGCTGTTGCCTGGCATTACTTAAAGAAGTTTAAAAAAAATTATAATTTCTAATTGAAATATAATAAGGCTGCTCTAACACCTATACATGTCGTGAACCTACCAGTTATTAGTCATTATCAAATTGTGGTAAATAAGAACTTATTTTAAGTGTTACGATCAGTGAGATGAGTGAGCCCTGCTTGGAAAATCTGCTGCCGTGGTCACCGAGTCTGACCCTAATGGGAGGTTTTGACAGCCCCTCACCTCTTGAAAGCAAAGTGACAGTGATTCAGAGTGATTGTTTTTTTTTACTACATAAAATATCTGAAAAAAATGTACATACTGTATCTTTAAAGTAGTGGTTGAAATGTCCCTTTTCTGTCATGCCGATGGTAGTAGCACGACCAAACCAGCCTTTATCCTAATAGCTCTGTTACATGAACAGGTTCATAAGGTGTAAATCGAGGGGTATTTAAGCTCGTATGACAGGGATGTGGGGCTACAAAAAAACATTGAATTTCTGTCACCAGTAGTGGTTAAAGTACTATAGTGAAATTACTGTGTTCTTATTAATAATAACGGGGTAATAGGATGAGAATAATAAAATGCCTACAGTGTAACTACTTTGTAGTTACGAGGTATTTATTAAATATTACATGATAGTTGTGAATTCTTATGGTGTAACTACAGATAACATTATTTACATTATTATTCATTAAACTGTCTGAATAATACACTAAAGCGCTGTCTCACCTTATGCAACAGGTTTTGAAAGAGATGATGCAAGTAAACTTAGCTTAGTTTGAAACTTGCATTTAGCTGTGGCAACAAGATACACAACCACTGAACTGTAAATCTGTAAATGAATGAAGGAAAATAGCAACACCGGTCATGAACAGCACCACAAACGTATAAATTGGGACTTTGCTCGAAACCAACAGTCGAATTACAACCCAGACTAAATAACCTGTTTGTGTGCGTGTTTGGCAGTACTGAGCAAACACCTTGTGGGCCTGCTGGTGCTGATTACAGTCTCATTTCCTTTGTGTCTGTTTGATTAGTTCTAACTCCATTAGCAGCACTGGTGCCTCATAGGAAGGTGGGAATCTTTTGCTGAAAAGCAGCAGCAACCACCACTTCCCCACCTCTAAATGCCATCATTAGCAAACTACAACTCTCTGTGCTGGTCCTCAAATGCTAACAACCCCCCCCCCAAATGAACAAAAGGATGCCCTAGTGAGAGTCTGAACAGAGGGAGGGAGAAGATGGGGGAGGATGTTTGTGTGTCTGTCTCGTGAAGAACGAGTGCGCTACACTGAAAGACCACGGGTTGGGAAACATTGTAGGTCACATAATCAGGTCAGCAGACAATTTCTGCTCTTCATTAGTGTGTTTTGATAAGACAACAGGCAACAACAAGGATGTCACTGTCAGCTGAAGAGAGTATAGGTAATGATGGAGCAGGCTTCTTTGTTGTGGAAATGCAGGGAGGAGAGGAAGGCGTGTTGGGGGTTGGTGCAAGGCAGCATTGTGTACTCGTGTAAATAACGCAGCCTTTGAACTAATTGGAGGGGGAGAGACTCCATGGTGAGATTTCAGCAGATTTTCCCTATCAATAGATTGGAAAAACAATACTTTTGAATATAATACTTGTTTTGCCATAATTGATATACAGATACAATTTCAGTTCCTTAGATCACCATACAGTTACAAATGAAGGCAGAAACAGCCGCCACCTTCACTTTAACCGTGGCCTCCTGCCAGCACACAAACACAGTAGACGGAGGTGTAGCCAGAGCTGCTTAGTCTTCATGACAGTGACAGGCCCAAACATCTCACTGCAGCTTGTCCAAAGCCTGACTACTGTAGGAAGACATCACTGCACAGTTCCAAGAATAAAAGGGAGTTTTCTCCTGTTTCTCCCAGATTTTTGTTTTGACATCTTCAATGTGTAGATGGGGTCTTGCACCACCGCACAGTCATTTCATTCATTCACCACTGTACGCATTATGCTACTCTAAAAGTTGACTAGACTGTACCAGAACACTGCGTCCTCCATGAAGCTGTTCACTAAACTAAAGCTCTCATTATAAATTTTCTGAAGATCTGCCTAAACAACACACAAACCTTTTATATACTGTGGCTCATTACTCTTTGTCTAGAGACAAATGTTTGCACATTGTTTCAGGTAAGGGAATAGCTATTTTTTATTTTTTAAAACAGTCAAATTGGTCACTAAATTTAATAATGGCCATTTGTATTGGCTGAAATAAAGCCGATCCAGTTTCAATCCTTCTTTAGTTTATTGCGTTATACTTCAGCAACCAACCACGGAAGGCATTTGACTGATACAAATGCTGTCAACATGCCCGTTCACTTGCTTTAAATCCTCCTGACAATTGGGCATTTTTCTTCTCATCTACATGGTGTCCAGATAAAGTCCAATTAATATCAAGACTCCAGTGCATATGTGAAAGAGGCTTTCCCAGTCTGTAACTGTTATTGACAGGAAACACTGCTTCCTGAATTTTGGGGGGGGCGTGTGGGGTGTTTATGCTGCTGCAGTTTCAAGGAAAGGAGAATAAACAGTTCATCCTCTTTTTTTTGCCTCACATTTCATCGCTCTAACCATCTGTTTTTTTTTGTGTGTTCAGGTCCCCACAAGCATCAGAGCGCCGTGACGTGCCTCCAGTTCAACAAGAACTTTGTCATCACCAGCTCGGACGATGGCACAGTCAAACTCTGGGACCTGAAGACCGGAGAGTTCATTCGTAACCTGGTGACTCTGGAGAGTGGCGGCAGCGGTGGTGTTGTGTGGCGGATCAGGGCCTCCAACACCAAGCTAGTGTGTGCAGTGGGCAGCCGCAATGGCACAGAGGAGACTAAGCTGCTGGTGCTGGACTTTGACGTGGACATGAAGTGAGAAGGACATGGGGGAGAAGGACAAAGAGTGAACCGCAGAGAGGAAGGAATAGAGAGGGAATGGGAGATGAGGCACCTAAAAATAGAAGGGCCAATGCCCAGAACTCTTCACCCAAACTCGCAAAATCTACCCCCACCTCAGCTAACAGTGGGCTGTCCTGTCCTCTACCATTATCTTTACCGTCCCCTTTCTGGGTAAATGTTACTGACAAAGCCACAAACCACATGTGCTCAGCCCCTGCTTTTAAACCCCTACCACCAGTACGAGGTGCAGTGTGAGGGGATTAGGCTGGAAATCGGGCAGGGGGGGCACAACCAGTACGTCCCTCCACTAAGCTGGGAGAAAGAAGAGAGGAAGAAAAGAACGACTGATGACTGAACTCTTCGGAAGTGATGCCTCACCCTTTTCGGTTTGGGGTTAAATTCGCACAGAGACTTGGTTTCTTTAAAGCTTGACAGATTTTGAGATGTACAGAGATATTATTTTTTAAAGATCCCGCTCCCACCCATGTGCGCCCCCACACACACACACAGACACACATACACTCAAATGGCCAACCGGCAAGTGGAAAACACTGACGGTAGAAAATGATTGAAGAAGGTGGGAGACATTTAATAGTGAATTTCCACACAGTTACACGTAAAGAGCTGCTTGATAGAGGAGAAAAGGTGATTGGAGGGTTCAGCCTGTAATCAGGCGCGTTTCTTGTCACTCCATTTCCGTTCTTGTTGTTCTCCACTTGGTTTCTGTAGTTTGATTTCTTTACACTATGGCACACAAACACAACTGTGAATTTCACACTTTTTTTGGTTTATCATATGAAAGGGGTTTCTCCTCGTTTTTCCCCTTCTTTGCAGTTGCCAACAGCAACAAATCCCAGTATTAGAAACCTTCTCTGTTTAGGTTTGCTGTCTTTACTTTTTGTCTTTTTATTTGAATGGTTTGTTCTTCCTCTCTGTTTTCTACATACCTGGGTTTGGAGCTCTGTCTCCAGATAACCATCAATGCTGTCCAGAATCTTTCAGCCTAGCTGGGGAAGTTTCCACAATGCCGGTGCTGTGACGAAAGGAGTACAGATTCTTGGCTCAAAGCACTGTGGATTATTGCCCCTGAAACCCCCACCCAAAGCCCCTTTACCCTCCGTTTTTCCCCCCAGTGGCCAAACTGTATTTATGCTGCTAGATGAACAGAAAAAAAAAAAAAGAGAGATGGAACTTTTACTTGCTGTGACGTTTTAGTCCCAGGCGAAATTCCAAATTGAACTCTGTTTAAACGTAAAGAAACAAGATGACATCCAGCATTTGTTTTATTTTGTTTTTGCCACTGAAACTTGAGCCAAACGTGCCTCTACGAGGCTGAGAGGAGGGATCGCCTGCAGAGAGGAAATAAAGGGGATGTACACTGTTGGCGTGCGTGTGTTTGTGTGCATGAGTTACCGTGTTAATGGGCAACTTGTAAACACATTCCTTGGGACAAAGCTCTTTCAGCCTGTTCTTTGGGGAAATGTACAAATGCTGTGTGAACTGGCAAAGAAAAAACTAGCAGATGTATTGATTTTAACACATGAATGAAAGAACTGTCCATATCCCGTGTGTGATTGTTGTTCCAAGATGTCTGAAGCAACAGAGGAGACCATCACAAGCATCAACTGACAGGTTGTGCTGCAACGAGTCCTAGTGTTACATGTGATGCTGTTAAACTCACCAGGGCAGCTGCTCTGCAGCAGCAGCGGGAAAAATAAAAACAAGGCAACAAACGTGAACAGAAACACTGTAGCCTAATGAAAATCGTCTCAATCTCCAAGAGTCACAACTCAAGTTGAACTGTGAAAGTGGTATAACACTGTATATTAAAAAAGAAAAAAGAAAACAATCTTGCTCTATCTCCTCTAGTTGTTTTCTCCTTCGGTTTTAATTTATGATCTGGTTTGAGAAATCAGATTTGTTGCAGGTGTTTTATTTTTCAGTTCATGTAAACTGCCTGGCAAAAAAGAAAACAGACAGAAAAAACCTTAAAGGGATTGTGTATTTGTTTGATTCACTTAGAATTTTATTTTCTTATAACTTAAGTGCAATAAAATGTGGGTTTTTCTTTTTTCATTTCAAGCATATCAGTGGTCTGATTTGTTACATGTGTGAAGGCATCTTATGTTCAATAAAGCAAATTATTTGATTAATTTTATCCATAAGGGGATACGTCTATCACAAGGCGGGTTTAACGGGTCAAATTTGTCACATACACCCTATCATTTTAACGTTAGGTTAGAGTTTCAGGTTTCCTTTACTCGACCCTATGTTTTTCATATGTCCTATTGTCACCAGATTATCATCAAAACAGTTTTTTTTTTTTTTGGAAATGCTGAAAATTAGAAGAAATATTGTTGCTCTGACTGAAACGTTCCTGGAAAAAAGAACACAAAGCATGCGACAGTCCGGTTCCCACTTCTGTTTTCAAAACAATTCTGCACTGAAACTTTTTTACCTGCTGTTCCTCCTCTTTATACTTATCATAAATAATCAATCTGTATTGTAATTTTAATTTAAATTATGGGGAACAGATGCATGAACTTTGGTGCAGAAATTAGTATAATTTCTTCAAAGGCAAACAACGTAATTAGTCACGATGAAATTTGTGAATTTTTAAATTCATGCCTTTATAAGTACAACACTCGCTCTCAATTATTCTTCCTACTCGACTGTACAGGGCAAACAAAACATTTTCATTTGGGTAATATATACATTGGTTATCTTCAAGTAATAAACCCTGATATTAACTTCTGATCAATTGTTTATACATTTTTACACAGAAGAATCTGGATTTTGCCCCCTGTCACCGACATAAAAAAAGAAAATTATTAGGAATCTTTAATGGGCAACATAAAAAGAAAAATATAGATAACAGCTGGTAAAAGTTTCAGTGAACACACAGGCGCCTCACCGTTGTTTGAAAGCAAATAGATGTAAGCCTAAGCTTTAAACTATAAAACCTAAAATTGCGCCTGATGAGGGAGGAGGGGACTAACAATCAGAAATGCCCGTTCCCCATCACACTTTCAGGTTTATTTTATGAAGAATCAGCTCCATCAGCTTTTTATCCTGGTGCATTAGCTTTGTTTAACAAAATAAATAAAATAACAATTTGCCAATTTTCTAGAAATAGTCTTGGCTCAAAATTGGATATACTGCATGGATTGTGCCACACAGCCTGAAAACTACGGGTTCCGAAAGTGGATAAAAATTAACAATTTCCTACAACAGCTGTTTCCTATAAACTTCAGTAAATGTTATATTAACAAGAGTCCATTTATTGGACAATGTTTCCCATCCAAAATTTGGTGTTGCAGTATTTACAGCAAATGAATTAAATTGGCATTGTCCTTGATAATGACAGAAAATCTTAACCAACAGTGTTTTTCTTCCCCCCTAGTTTTTGGACAATACAGGTATTTGGATCAGAGAAAACTGTTGCATTGGTTGTACTACACTGGCAGTACTTGAGTTCATGTTTTGGGTCTTTTCAACAGTATTTGTTGACAGTAAAAATATAACATTACTTATTCTTCATTATATACAAGGCCCGGAGAGCTTTACTGGTGGCAATGGTTTCCATTCCACCCTTAAGTCTATTTCTTACAGCGATTAATGTCCAAAACTTTGATTTCTGCCAAAATGCCAATGAATTTTGGTAGCAAGCATTAAGCAGCTCTGAAATAATCCATTAACAATTTGAAGACCTAATTCTGTGATCTGGGAATTGTCATGGTCATCATCAATTATTTTCTGACATTCAATAAATAAAATGGTAATTTCAATTATGAAAGTACAGTGGCCCCTAGGGACAAAGCACATACAAAAAGGAAATGAAACGCACTTAAGAAATGCAGCAAATGGAATTTCCTAAACCGGAAGTGCTCTGTATCACTAGGGGCAGAGTTTGTGCCTACCAAGGCAGGAAGTTTGAGCCAGGTTCAAAGCTGCTATAAATGTCATCCTAGCACACACACATAGATGGCAGTGATTGCCATGCAAGGTGCTCACCTGACCCCCCTGGAGCAACTTGGGGTTCAGTGTCTTGCCTGAGGACACTTCAACACATAGCCAGGAGGGACCGGGAATTGAACCACTGGACGACTGCCTTACCAACTGAGCTGCAGCTGCCCCTGTACCATTTAGATATAGTATATATGGGCCATTTGGAACTTCGTGCCAAAGTTTTCAGTGACTCAAGAATCCGGCTGTCATCTCAGCGACTGGCAGCTTGAGACCTGAGATGACCCAGTCAGCAAGCTGTGTGCAAATTCACTGCTGACTTTGCTGTAGGATGCATTTTGATATATGTTATCATTTGTTTTATGAAAAATCTGGCATCATTAAATATAATGCAAACACCACCCAGAAAGAACTGAGCTGTCTTTCCTCAAAGTACCAGCGCTTCAGTTTTGAATGCTTGAGACTTTGTCTCACACTCACCAAACAAATGACGTCATTAGATTGTTCTAGCCATCAAATCTAGAACCAAGCAGTGTGCATTTTTATCCAGGTCATATAGAAGCTGTAACTTATCTCAGTCTGTCGTGGTGATAGCTTTGCAAACCTTACGAGTGACTGCTGCTGCACCCAGATTCACACATCCTGCAGTGAAACACAGATGAGATCAAGCTGTTGCGAAAGTTTTACTTTCAGACAGTGTTTTTGTTGCATGATGAGTAGTTTATTAGAATGTGCTTAAATGGAATAATATCTGCAACATCACAAGTTGGAAACTAAACATAGAAACATAGAAGTAGCCTAAATAAAGGTACCATGGTGCCGGAATGATTACAGCGCCTAGCACTGCTGCTTCAGAGCTGGAAGGTTCCCCGTTGTCCCCGGTGGCCGGTGGGGAGTTTGCATGTTCCCACGGTGCTCTGTTTTCCTCCCATACGCAGTTAAGATTAAGTGATTGACTAAATTGTTTATAGGTGTAATGCAAATTTGAATATTAAACAGTATTTGCACTGTAAGGCAAATACACTAGTGCTCTGATGAAGGAGAGCTCAGTTCTGCCCAGGTGGTGTTTGCACAGTTACATTTCATGAGGCCAGATTTTATCTCATAAAATGAATTATACCATATATCAAAATGCATCCTACAGCAGAGCCAGAAGTACATTTGGACACCACTTGTTGACCAGGTCATGTCGGGTCTCGGGCTGCCAGTTCCTGAGATGACAGCGGGTTCTCGAGTCATGGAAAACTTTGGAACAAAGTTTCAAATCGCCCACATACTCTAAATCTAAATGCTTAGTTTATCATCTGAAAACTGTATATAAAGTGACTTAATAGCGGTTCTTGGATGACATTTCTAGCAGCTTTAAGCGTGGGTTAAACTTCCTGCCTTGGTAGACACAAACTCATCACTGGCTGTATTGACACAGAGCACTTCCAGTTTAGGAAATTTCATTGGCTGCATTTCTGATTTGCAGCACATTTCCTTTATGTTTGTGCTTTTGAATTTGCTTTGTCCCTTGAGGCCCCCGTATGAAAGTAATTGTTAGTCGCGACCTTTTCGTTGTGTCTACGAACAATTTTAATAGGGCCTTCCTGAACCCTGTCGCACCTACTTGAGTACTGAATGTCAGTCCCTATTTTGCTGCATGTTTTATGTTGATTCACGTCAACATTTTTGAACGACTGATTTTTACTGTTATTACTTTTTAAGCATAATGCTGCTAAAAAATATAATCCCAATCTAAGTAGCCTGAACAGATTGACGTCATAATTTTTCTTTTTAGTGTAACTATAGTTTTAAGAAGTGATAATGGGGCTGTAGCCACTGTAGTTGGTAAGGCAGTTGTCCAGACTGCAGGGTCCACGGTTTGATCCCCAGATACGTAGCAAAGCGTCTTTGAGCAAGACACTGAACCCCAAGTAGCTCCAGGTGGATCAGGTGAGCACCTTGCATGGCAGCCACAGCCATCATTGTGTGTGACAATGGGTGAATGAGAGGCAACATTGGAAAGCGCTTTGGATAAAAGCCATACACCATAATGATGTATTTTCCTATGGATTAGTTCCATAATTGATTTTTTTTTCTTTTTTAACTTGTTAGGAGCATTTGTGATTTCAGCCAGAGTGAAGTCAGAGCAAAAGAACAAGAAGCTGCAATAATTTTCCTCCACTATGTCTAATGCAAAATGCATGTGACCACTGGACAAATTGAATACAACTGTTTTTTTCTTCAGTTGGTGTCAATTGTATGCAGACTGTTATCTGTCATGAGCCCATAAACTCAGTGTAGCAGCAGTAACAGAAACTGTGCTGTGCGGCGGATTCCCTCCTGCCTGTTGCCTAGCGATTGCTCGTCTGTGGTCTGGTCTCGGAGCAAAGCTTGCACTCGCAGTATAAGCGGCATTGTGCGGAAGCAGCCAGGGCTGTACATCCTCAGATGAATGGACGCGTGGGGGAGTTTCCACTTTAGTTGGCAAGGTTACTCTGTGTGCGCCTGTTTGTTCCCAGGCTTCACTCGTTTGTTGTGTGAGCAGCAGCTCTGTTCCACTGATTGGTCATGGAGGATATCAACTGCCTTGTTTTGGAAGCTGTAACAGAATATTTGTTTCCAAGTGTGTTTTCTGCTTCATACATGGACACAAAATGCTACTAATGTAAACTGTATAACAAAACTAGGATGTAATAAGTAGTTATTGTGTTAATCCATTAATCACTTTGGCCATATTTTTGCTACAGCTATGATTGCATTTCAATTCCATGTAAAAGTATACAATTCTGAGGATACTAATATTCCACTTTTAAAAGTTTATGCACATTTATACATTTTAAATAAAATTAGGTTTTAATTAAAATGGACATTAAAAGGGGAGTGACCTTGAATTAAAGTGTTATCACAGTGTAGCTAGAGATACAGTGCAAAGAGTACTTTTTCTGCAAAAACATGGCCCCTGTGACATGAACACCACATTAAACACCAATCAGCCACAACAATCCTCATATATCTCTGCCACCAAACCCGCTGTGTGTCTTTGAGACATCAACTCCACTAGACCTCTGAAGGTGTCCCCTGTAATGTGGCTCCAAGACACCAGCAGCATATCCCTTAAATCCTGTAAAATCCAAGTTAGAACCTCCACGGATCAGACTAGTTTTTTCAGCACATCTCCCAGATGCTCGATCAGGCTAAGATCTGAGGAAATTAGTCAATGCAACCCCTCTCATGTTCCTCAAAACATTCTGAACTGTGGCAGGGTGACTCATCCTGCTAAAAAAAGGCCAATGCCATCAGTTCATCACTGCCATGAAGAGGTGAACTTGGTCTGTAACAACAGCACAGCAGTAGATGGTACGTGTCGAAGCAGCATCCACATAAAGGCTGGACCCAAAGATTTGCAGCAGAACATTTAACAGAGAATCTGGGTGTCTCAGCTAGGTTTCCCTTTTCTCATAATGCATCCTACTTCTCTTATATCCCTATTGACAGTTCACCAGTTTTCTTTCCTTGAACCACTTCTAGTCACTGACAGTTGATACCAGAAACACTTGGACCTGCAGTTGTGCTGATGCTCTGACCCGGCAGTCTAGCCATCACAATATTGCTCAGATCCCTGCTTATTTACCTGCTTTCAACACATTCACTTCTAACATTAACAAGAACTGACCCCTTCTCCCCACCTCACCCCTTCACAGGTGTCTTGTAAAGAGATGATTAGTGTTATTCTCTTCATCTGTCAGTAGTTTTAGTGCTGTGGCTCATTTTTAATGCATTCATGTGAAGCACATTTTAAGTACTTTAAATATGCACATATCAAGTTTAGTCCAGTGGTTCCCAACCAAGGGACTGGCCTCATCCAGTGGGTCACTAGATAAATGTGGCCTTGAATCTTTACTGTTTGTAAGAAAGGAGCCTTTTGATAATTTTAAAGTGGAATGTTTCATTGGTAAAACTAATATTAAACATGATGAGGGATCCCAGCTTTACACTTCCTTATTATAAGTGATCAAACAGGCCGTAAACCATTGGTTTAAATTTAACAATACATTATATTTCTTCTCTGTATGAGATACACTGGGAAACGTAACTTACTTATGCTATTTAGAGAGACGGGGTTACAAAAGCAACCTGTCAGATAAGTAGAGCAAAATACAATATTTATGTCTGACATGTAGTAAAGTACATGGTAAACTTAAAATGTAAGTAAAATTACACGAACATTGCACTACATTATTTGAGTAAATAAAGTTACCATCATTTTGAGAAAATAACTTCCACAGCCCTACTACAGTTAGAGATTTTTCACATAAAGAAATTACCTTTGTAAAAGGTTTTTCTTGTTCTTATACTATAAAATAAGCCGCTGCTGATCTCCACATGCAGTTTTTTAATGAACTTAATTTTAGGAAGTGATGAATCGTCTCATTCCTCGAGGTCATTAGCCATTTATCTACCTCACACTTAACTGGCTCCATTGCGCTGCACGTCTTCGTCTTGATGAATGAACGTTCCTCTGTCTGCTCTCACCAGTCAAGCGAACCATGTCTGATGTTGCCCTCAACACCAACTCAACCAGCGACAAACAACACACCACAGACGCGAGAAGTGCAAAAAAAGCGAGGGGATGCTCCTACGCTGAGCAGAATGTGATGGCATGGGAAGCATTTAAGAGGTTTGGATGTCAAGATAAAAGAGATGGAAGGAGGGTGGAGGGGTGGGGGGGCTCAGTACCCCGATTCATATCCCTTCATCTCTTTGTTCAGTAATCCTGCCCTGCAGCATCGCAGCTCTTCTCACTGCCAGTACATTCTCAAAGGGCCGTAGCATTAGCAGTGGTAGTGTTCCACGTCACTGCTTAATCCTATTTTGGACCTTTGTTGTAGCCACAGAACTGATAAAGGAGCATTTAATCACCATAACCTGCTGTCAATGGATGGTGTTGAGCAGCGTTACAGCACTGGAGCTCACCGCTGATCCATGCGCACATGCATATAGAAAGTTGATCTAATGCCTTTGTTTCCTTTGGGGAGCTGATGTTGATATTGACCATTAATCTTGGCACTTAGCCGCTGGATAAGCACAAACATTTAAAGCTGAGAGGTCAGCAGCTTCGCTCAACTCCTGCCTTCTGGCTGCAAGTGTGTGTTTGACATGTCTGACCTTTTTTTCTCCTTTACACTCGTCTGAAAAGAAAGAAAGAAAAAAAAAACAAAAAACAAAACTGCCTTTCTTGAAAACTCTGCTGACCATTTGTCAATGGCAAAATTGGCCCTTTGCGTTGGATCCTAGCTCAGCAGCATACAAAATCACATCTTGTGTTTCGTAATGAGATGTCTCAGAGCCGTTCTCAAGTACAATGATCCTGTATGTGCGCTAAAACAAGAAATGTTCTTTCACCTTTTTTGTCTTATTCAATCAGACACGGTTAATGTCACAATTGACGTGATTATGAGGCAGCTAAAGCTCTTTGAGTCGTCTGATGGGATTCATGCTTCACTGCCACTCCTTCATATCAAGATTCTGACAGCAGGAGGTAAAACTGCAGGGGTCATTCATTTGTGTCATTTACATTCCAGTGGACCTCAAAACGCAGGTTTATTTTAAATTAAAGTTGAGTTTTCAGTGTCCCAAAATACATCATCAGTCAAGTCAGGCTGAATAATAGCGTAACGTATAGACTAATGTATGAAACGTCTAAAATGTTCTGTCTGATCTAATGTTGCAGCAATGGAAATGTGACCTCTAGGATTTTAATTTCTCACAGTTAATGGCAGAATGTTTTTGTATCCAATTGTTTACCTCATGTGCTAAACTGAGATTTAGGACAGTGATGCACACGTTACAGTATGTTTCCAACTTTTTGTTGTAAACTTTACAAATTTATTAAATGTAGCTTTAAATCTGCTGCTAAATTTAAACTGAATGTTTGATATTATCTCATCCTTTAAGTTGTATTTTATATACAAAACACTGTGGCTGACGAGACCCAGGCTATACAGGGGTTAATGCCAGTTCACGAAAAATGTGTTAATAAAAGTGTTTTACATGTGATTTTAATTGAACAACATTATTTTTCTGTGATAAATGTTGTTTTCACTTGCAGTGAATAACACAGATATAAATAACAGAGACAGATTCTTCATTGATTTGCAGTTGTTCATTATGGAGCTTAATGTGTTTTCAGACGGTTTTTAGGGTTTTATTGCTGCTGCATTCTGAGGACCGTTTAGCTCAAAGTGGCCATGCTTAGGGTTGTAGCGGTATTTTACTGCTCCAACTATCTGTTTCACTGAACATTACACACACTAGCATCATTCCTCTTTCAGACTGAATGAGCACATATGTTTCAGTTTAATCGTTAAGTGCAAATTTTCACCATGATCGTTGCTGTCCTTTGCATGGCTTGAATTAAATATTCAACTTTTTTGACTCCTCCCTTACTTGAAAGCAGTCCAGAGTCCACCTGTTGAGTATGTGGGCTTTGAGATATAAAGTCCATCCACGCAGGTTTCTTGTTATCTCCATTTTCTTTTGATTCCGGCCATCTCTCTAGTGTCCACTGTCTAATTTAGTGACATTTCAAAAGTTGATTAGAAGATGAATGTGGTGAAATCTTCCGTAGTCACTCACACAGTCACTGTTAACTCAAGTGGGTCTTTTGCAGACAAAGACGGCTCCATTTGAAATTTCTAATGGTGTTGGAAATTTAGGGCTACTTCATCCATTGGGAATTCTATGTGCCTTATTTACATACCAACCAATTACAGTATAAAGCATGAATGGGTTTGCACCTAAGCAGATAGTTTTGGTTTAATTTCACTACGCTTTAACTTAAGGGAAACTAAACCTCTTTAAATGACTAAAAGATTTTCTAATAAAGCGACTGTATGAAAGTTTAGGAGGAATACTGGAAACATTTCAACTCTCCTCTGTCATGGTCTCATTTAATCTACACTAATAGCAACTGTCCTAGCTAGCAGTTGTACACTTTAGGATGATACTTGAGGATGAAGTAGGGCTGCAACTAATTACAATGGACATTATCGATTAATGTTAAGTACTTTTCCACATTAATCATTTGGAAATTCAAATTGCTTGTTTTATGCAACAAACTTCCAAACAAAGTAATATATTTACAGTTGTAAATGGATTTTATGTTGAACTAATTCACAGTTTCAGCACTTCGCTTGGATTCACTGACCTTGGCTTTGTAGGATTTAAAGATGTGAAAATGAAAGTGTGTTTTCCTACCGTGGAGGACTGCAAAGGAGCATTCAGCTTCCCGCCACACCAGAGCCTATCTGCAACACTTGTGTGCGTAGGCGGTGAGAGTATGGCAGGGGAGGATGCCAGCACATACAGCTATGAAGAGGGCACACACGCTGACGATCCAGCACCACCTGTCTCACTTGGGTAACTGATGAGCACAAGGTGCGCAATGGCAGTGCTCTCATTTATCTGCAGAGGAGATGAGTAAGCAAATTTACCTGTGGTGTTGCCCTCAAGTGCTAATTACGTGGTCAATTTTCTGCAACAGAGGACAGAGTGAGAAAGCACTTCTAAGATAGATTTATTATGTTTGCATGAATATGAAACAGAAACCTCAAATATTTTTCTGCTTCAGCATCAAGGAAGTGCACTTGTGTTCACTTTCTTCACTTGTTTAAACAGTTGTGTGGCTCCTATTTGTGTGTGTGGTGGTTGTTGCTGGTGCTTTCATGCCGTCTGCCTCTGCCCGCTGTGGCTTGGCAGGGAGACACTGCTGCTGACAGCTCCTGAGCAGCATAGTGCTGCAGGCGGAGCTTGGGCATGACAAACCCTTCTGGAGCACGCTCATGACTCAGTGGAGCAAAGACAAAAAAACAGTTGAATCCCTAATGTCCTGACCTCCTGTATAATCACACTACATGTATCCACTGTTTAAGGCATTTTTAGCTCCTTAGAGCATTGGTTCCCAACCCGGGTCCTCAAGGACACCCTCCCCTGCTTGTTTTCAAACTATCCCTGGTGCAACTTCTGATTGAAAAACAAGTAGGGCAGAGGTCATTGGCAACCAGGGTTGGAAACCACTGCTTTAGAGGATATTACTGGTCACAGCACAGATGTAATGTTTATAATGTTGGTCACCTTTTCCGTCACTTGAGTCATTTTATTTTTATGATTACAGATGGTGGCTGTTGACTTTGGTTGGTATGAGTCATGTGTTTGAGTGCACTTCAAAAGAGAGGTGAAGCACGTTGAAGCGAAAAAAGCCTTTGAGAGTTTTTTCATTCTCTACATATGAAAATCAACTCCTAGTCCTCGTCAGTCAACTGCCACAAGGACAGTTGTTCAATGGGTTCACACAGATTTTGACCATGCAGGTAAAGCCAATAAAAATAGTTGACTTTCACAGTTTTCAGCAAACCTGAAGTCACCAGGGCTAATCAATGCATCACTTGTCACTCAGAGGACCACAGCGGGAACACAGTGACAGCACTCCCACAAGTCAAAAGTGGTCAGATTATCAAAATTACTTTCATTCAAGATAAATCCCAGATTGTGCACAGCTGAAATGTTGGTAACAGTTCATCATTAAGAACAAACTAAGCAGTGTGAAATGACTGTGGCTAACAATGAATCCTGAATGCATCACTACTGAAACTGCACTTTTTACAATTTTACTGTTCACCATTTCTTGCTTTTGTATGTACCCTGTACACATGGCACCTGTCTTTCCTCCTCCTTCCTGGGATTTCTTTCATTCCAGTTAAAGGTGCTTTTCCTTAAATGATGTGAGCATCTAAGGGGTGTAACATGTCAGACCATTGTTAGCATTGGTCAATTATAAGTAGCTATAAACATCTATGGTGAACAAGAGTGCTATATAAATGTTAAGAAAACACTTCTGTATATCCAGTCCACCTTCCCCTTCCTCTCACACAGGTGTCCAACATGTGTGTAACTGGCTGTAGTCTTGACATTGTGCTGAGATGCACATTCTTAGTCCAGACAAAGACAATGCGAGGCAGAAATACTTCTTTGTAACTGAGCAAAGAAGTTGTTATTGACCACACACATTGTCCCACATGTGTAGTCAAAAGCCCCGTCCAAGGTTTTACTGGAATAAATTCAATTTTGCATTTGCTCACACAAACTTACTGGAATAGTAGAACAAACCTGTGTATTTTAAGTACAGCTGGTACAATATGGACAACTTAAAGTTTAATGTCTTCAAACAAAGCACAGGAATGGTAACTGACCTTCAACAAAGTATGGAGCTGTTTGAAAAGATTCCAAGTTTTTATCAGCTGTTTGTTTTACTTTATGCAAATCTCCAAATCATATTTTAGATTCAGTAGATACACCAGCATCTTTTTTTATTTTGGTTCAGGCATTGACTGTGATCCTTGTTTCTTATTCTGACTTCTGTTTACTCTTGTTTAGACTTTACTGGGCCTCAGCAATTGTCTTCCTGAGTTCAGTATTGTTATGACTGATAAAAAATTCAATGAAATAAAGTAGGACTATCCCTTAAATGGACTTGATTCCACCTTAGATGGTGGAAGAAAAAAATCATAGTGTGTAAGTGAAATAACTGAACAATCTTTTTAATACATCAAGGTTAAATATTACCCAGAGACACAAAGAGAGAGAGAGAGAGAGAGAAGAAGCAATAGAGCAATTACTGGAAGTGCCTTTAATACCAGGACACTAATTATACTCACCATCTGCAAAATATTGCGGGGCAGTGAATCCCAAGACTACCGTGTTGTTACGCTTTCATCATGATCATACTTTTCCCCAGGAGGAAATGCTTCCATCCAACTTGGGACCAATACACATCTGCAAATGGCTCCTGTCATGAGTTGAAATGTAAGAGTATAATTATTATCCTGTTTGAGGTCACAGCAGCATTGAGTCATTGTTGTACACACTTTCAATTTGATTTGATGAGGATAATTAAAATACAAAAGCTATTCGAAAACATACAAATGATGAAACATGGATGTAGACGGCATTTACACACAAAGCTGGAAGAAGATAGAAATAGTGTTTGTGTGAATCTCAAATGAGCAGACAGGCTGTTCTGGGCTTTAGGTGCATCAACACTGATTCCTCTATCTCCAGATTTAGAATGAGCTTTGGGAATTTGAAGCAGACATCTGTCTAGTGACCTGAGAAATCTGTTAGGTTGATAAATTGGAAGCACGTCAGATATGTAATCTGGAGCCAGATCTTCAAGAGCTTCATAGACAGATAGCAAGATCTTTTAAGTCAGTTCCATAATTAACAGGTAGCTACTGGTGATGATTGGGAAGCAGAGTGATAAGACTAATTTTTCTGGTCCTAGTCAACAAATAAATGGCTCTTTTTTTGGAATGAGTTGATGTTGGTAAAAAGCCTTTGCAAAGAGACCAGCTTTATAGTAGTCTAGTCTGATAAATTTAAAAATGGATCAAAGATACACTTTCCAGAAGCACTAAACCTTTTTTGTTTACTGCTTCATTTAATAATTTCTTCTATTTGTTTTTCTAGGTAGTTGTTTTTAGTGCATTTTCACTTTGTTGGTAGGTTTTAGATATAAAATATTCAGCAAGTAAGCCAACTACCAGTATCAGGAGATGTTCATTCTAACAACTAAAACGATAAGTGCTGAGGAGCCACCTACAGAGATCAGGAGGATACAGGGCCTGAGGTCCAGAGATACTCTAGGCCAGAGGTGGGAATTAAGTAAGTGCTTTTAGTTTGTACTCAATTGTACTAAATTAAAACCCCAATTCAAAAACAGTTGGGACGATGTGTAAAAGATAAATAAAAAACAGAATGCAATCATTTGCAAATCTCATCAACCCATATTTTATTCACAATAGAAGATAAAACACATATCAGATGTTGAAACTGAGACATTTTACCATTTCATCTAAAATATTAGCTCATTTTGAATTTGATGGCAGAAACACATCTCAAAAAAGTTGGAACAGGGGCAACAAAAGGCTCGAAAAGTAATAGCTCCAAATAAAGAAAAAACCCAAATGAAGGAGCATTTAAAAACTAATTAAGTTAATTGCCAAAAGTTCATTAACATGACTGAGTATAAAGGAGCATTTAGGAGAGGCAGAGCCTATCAAACGTACAAATGGACAGAGGTTCACCAATCTGTGACAAACTGTCTAAATTGTGGAACAATTCCAAAAATCACAACGCCACCATGTTCTCTGGGCCAAAGCTCATTTAAAATGGTCTTCCCAGATGTTTATAGACAGCTGTTAAAAGAAGAGGGGATGCTACACGATGACCAAAATTGACCTGTTCCAACTGTTTTGAGATGTATTGCTGCCATCAAATTCAAAATTACCTAATATTTTCAGTGAAATGGTAAAATGTCTAAGTTTTTCTAAGTGTGGGTTGTGAATAAAAAAAAATGGTTTGATGCGATTTTCAATTCATTGCAATCTGTTTATGTTTACACAACCTTTCAAGTGTTTCAGATTTGGGGTTATAATTCCTTTGAGGCACTTTCTACTACAAATCAAAGGAATTTAATTGCAATACATTTCTTTTAACTAATTTATATCATTGAGAGTTTGTTAAATAAATTTGGACTAGATTCAGATTATCAGCATCAAATTCACTACTACTTAAAATACAGTTTACTGTTTTCTTAATGCGGTACTTTGGTAAAGAGACTACTTCTATTTATAGTTTGTGTATTTATAGCCAAGTGTGATTATTTTTTTAGACTAATACTTGCACTTTTACTTGAATACTGGCCTTTTGTAATTCAACCACCTCTATTGTCATTTACACCCACAAAAAGTTACCTCAGCCAGAAAGAGAAAAACAAAAAACAAAACACAGACCATAAGGAGCAGCAGGACGCTTAGACCAGAAACCTGCTTCCTGTTAATGCGCAGACAACTTTAATTATTAATAAAGACCAAAATAAAGACGATCAACATCTTTACATGACTGCACTGTCAGAAGATATCACCAGTCTTCAAGTCCAAAGGTTCAGGACTTACCACAAACAACCTAATGTCTCTGCTCTTACACCCTGCTGAGAGTATTAATAAACCAAAGCCTGGCCAAATATGGTTCATGGGGCCAATATAAATAACTTCCCTATAATCATAGTGATTGGTAAATTAAACTGATAATGACAAATACAGGGATAGATTTAATATGGTATGTGAAGTAGTGACTGCAACAGATAAACAGGAAGCAGAAAGGTAAGTAGAAACTCCAGGAGAAGAAAAAACCCTGGAAAAAGCCAGTAATGCTACAGCTTAAACTATCACGCTACATTCAACAGCTTTTTAAGACGACACTGTGATCTTGGACCAGAGGTCAACTTTGTCTGAGGACTAGAGATGAAAGAAGAGCATCAGTTGGATGACAATTGATCTTGTGACCTCAGTGTGACCTGCAGTCCTTGTGTCTCTGGGCGCTGATACATTTTTTTCTCCTCCTAAATGTTTTATTTATGTTTTTATTTGGCAGGATGTGATGTATTTTTCTTGCTCTATTATAAAGCTTCTAAAATAAGTGATTTAGTCTGAAATGTTGTGTAATCATTATTGATTCTTATTGTTCTCATTTTGTCTAATCACCTTAATTGCTAAAATACAATTTTGGAGAGCAAATAATCACAACCACGTTAACTTCAGCGCTTCCATTAATCGCTCTCTGAAGCTAATGTCGAAATCTTGCATTTTCTTCTTTTTTTGAAATCTCAATTAATTAACATTACATCAAAGAAGCAGTCTTAGTCTATGAGCAGGAAATGTAATTAGGCACTAATGAAGGAGACGCCTGTGCTGCTTTCATTCCTCCACTCTGACACTACAGACTTGTGTCATATCAATATCTCAGTTTTTGCCCCCTTAGAGAATTCATCAGCCAGTCTCTGGGTGAGGCTTTAAACTCCCCCTGGGTGAGATAAAACATGTAGAGGAGAGGGAGCTGAGTGCTTCTCTTAATGACAAGTGTAGGAGAGCTCAGAGTGTGGAAAAAGCCCAACTTCAAAGAGCCAAATGAGAAAAGAGAAAGACGGCTATAACAGGCAGGCATAACATGTCAGAACGGAAAGTGGAGGCTGAGGGAGCAGAATATAAAGGTTTGGGTTCTGAACTCAAGCTCAATGGCCTAAAACACTGTCAAGGAAACACCTGAGTGGTCAGGTCTACTTACGATCAACAGTGCACGGTCCAAATGCACAGTCTGACCTTTTGAAGTCTGCATGACTTTGTTTGTGATGTATAATTAAAAAAACTCTGGCTGGACACTGGCAGGTTGTAACGCCCTCAACTGTATTTTGACCGATAATAATGAAGGTAGCCCCCGGCTATGCGGAACAACTTGCATGATGATGTGCACCACGCAAGACTGATCAAAGCCGCAAAATATGGAATGTTAGGATTAATGATTTAAATGAGAGAGAGAAAGAAAGCAGAACGACAGAGGGCCCTGAAATAGACTGGCAACCTGTCCAGGGTGTAGCCTGCCTCTCACCCAGTGACAGCTGGGATAGGCTCAAGCCCCCTGCGACCCTGAACTGGATATGCGGTCAAGAAATGGATGGAGAGAAAAAGATAAAGATGGAAGGAAAGAGGCTGGTCTCACATGAGCAAACAAATGCATATCAGACGTTTTAGAGAAACAGACTCTTTTTCTCAGAAAGAGGACTCCTTCAAATCCCGGTGAAATAATGCATGCATAAGGGCCTCCTCAGCAAACCCTGATGTATGTGATTGGTTTGCTCGACACATAATGAAGATGCTCTGGGCCCGTTCAGAACTGATTCGGCAGACGTCTGCTGTCCAACTGGTGACTGCCAGAGCCTCGGGATAATGAGGCCCAGGATAAGACGACTGTGAAGAGGGATTGTAGGAATCTGCAGCAGACTGTTGGCAGGCCTGTGTTGTCTGAGCCGGGCTCTTACACAAACTGCATCGGATGACGACGATTTCAGGCAAGGGGAGGGTGCGAGGAAAGCAAAGGAGGGTGTTTGTGTGAAAGGAAGAAAAGAAAAACACCCATATGTAATAGCAAAACATTCAGCACAAAAACATGCTAGATTTCCCCATGACGCCCGCCGCTACCACAGAGACAGGCAGCAGTGTAGAGGGATGTCAGTCTGTCAGACAGCGAGTGGGATGAGACGATCTGCCAGAAGATCAGATGAGTTGACATCACCAAACATACTGTATCTTGTCTGTATCTGAGAAGAAGCATAACAGTGCCCTGGTTTCGGCTGTTTGCGGTTTTGTCAAAGCGCACACAAATCTAACTTTCTAATCTAAATCTTTTGCCAGAGACTGAACTAGACAGGTGAGGGTTTAGAAACTTTTGAGTGGGAGGAGAAGACTGAGGCACGGATTCAAACACAGGGTAGGAAACTTTTATAAAATGTCATTAGACTCACAACTAAAGCTTGGATTTTGGCAATAATGACCTACATTAGTAATAATTACAATATTTCCTCGACATGTTACATAAATGCCAAATAAGCAACTTTACATATTCTAATATCGTAGACACCGTTACATTCTGTCTCTCTGTAGCCTTTTTGCATCGTTTTGTGGTGTGTCTGTAGTTTTTTTGTGTCACTTTGGAGTTTTATTATTTGCTGTGGCAATTTTTGAATTTCAATAAAGAAAGGTTAATCACTTCATACAGGGGAGCTTAATATAACTATGCCAACTTTGGCCATCCTTCTGGAACTTAGTTCAATCCTTTGTCATATCATTTGACAGAGACACGGCAGGCACAGAGCAGATGGAATCAGGAGAATAGATCAATGCTGCCGCTGCTGCTGCCTCCCAAATGAGTAAAACACAGGATGTTTTATCACATTTTGAGATATGTACAGGAAAAGAGAATTTGTATGTGGGTGTACATGACAATGTTACATCTTTTGGTTTTTCCAAACCAGTACAATTTCTATTTATCAAAAACAATAACTTCCCCAAGCAAAACATAAATCAGCTTCTTTGTTTTTAGATGCCATTGCAATTCACAGGGCCATTCATTACCCTCTTTCATTCATAGTTTCCCCTTGAACCAAAGTGAATGATTAAAAAGGCCTCAATTGGTTGGAGAGTCTCTGATTTCTGCACTTGCTCCAGACTTCAATCAGCCTCTAATTGAAAAGTTATAATGAGGTTCAGCCGAGCTCAGCTAAATCACTCCAGCTTGACTTCGGTTCCAAGTCAGGCAAAGAAAGCAAAGACACAGCTGTGTGAGTTTCCAGACAAACAACCCCTGTGGAAGCAGATCTTCACGAGAGGCTTTTATTCTCATTTTTTATCAACCTTAAAATGAAGTGACATTAAAGCCTCATTTAATGCAAATTGAATGCACAACAGCAGATTGTATTTTTTATTTTGCGGCATCTGTAATTAGTTGCAGTCCATTCACAGTCACAGAGGAAAAAACGAGGAAAAACAATGCATACATATTACATTTGGGAGCAGGCGGTCAGGGAGGAGCATCATTAATCAAACATCCATAAACACAGCTCACATTGTTAATCCAGTGCTCATTCTTAAACCTGTGGACACTTGTAATGACCAATCTATTCCTACAGATTATTTCTATAAATGAAAGGAATTAAAATTATTCCTTAGTATACCAGGATGCACATCTTTTTTTTTATTGCTCATTTTCTCCATCTAGAAGCATGGATCATGAGTTCTATAGTCCTTCATATAATGAGAATGTCAGCTTGCATCCGTTTATTTTCACCTCAAGCTCTGGCGAGTTTCTATTAGTATTCTTCATACATCTCATCTCATTGCGTTAGCTTTGAGCTACTTATATGTGCAGGTGGATGTATGTTTTTTTTCCCTTCCTGTGGGTATAAGGGTGACACAGACGGCTGACAATCAATCGCCATTCGCTCGTATCACCTCAAATTAATTTCCCAATGATTACCTCCAGGTATCCACCGCTGCTGTTTTTCCTCTGCAGATCTATAATGCAAACAGTCTGCAAACACTGCATGTGTATGTGTGTGCTCGCTTGTGATGCACCATCCGGCCTCATTGAAAAATGAGCACCCCTGGGCGTTGAGGGAGGGAAAGCAAGAGAAGATGTGGTAGAGACACAAAGAGAGAGGAGTAGATGAACAGTGAATGTGTGTGTGTTTGATTTTGTGTGTGTCCGCAGAGAGTCTGAAAACAATTTCTCTTGGACAAAGGAGGCGTAGACTTAATATAAGAAGTCCGCCAAAATGTTAAAGGCCTAACGAGAGGAATCTTGCAAATGGGCTGCGAATGAATCTGCCCTAACTGATCAATACTCCCAGGATCCTCTTATGTTCCTCACACAAACTCAGAGGCAGATCTCATTACTGCACACTCTGCACCCTTAGATATATATCTAAATGATTATTTCATACTTCGGCATGCATAAACTCTCAGAACTTGAACAAAAAAATTATAATTCATAACATTTTCTTGTACATTTTCTAAAATCACAGCAAGACACTGCTGATTTTCAAAACAATAAATAAATAAGTAAATGAAACAGGAGATTCAAATTATCATAAGCCCAAATATATCCATTACCATAATTCTCAGAGTTATTCAGTTTTTCCATATCTTTATGCTTGGGGGCAACGCCTGTAGCCTTTCCTACCCATCTCCATTACGCTCAGCTTGTCAGCCAGCCAGCAGAGCAGAATAGGGAAGGAGGAACACCGGTCATAATGAGATAGACGATAACAAAGCAGAGGCTGGAGAGATGGCACTGACAGAGTGAGAAGATCTAAACTGCCTGAATGGCTTGAAATGATGGGTAGTGATTTCTCACGAGCACCAGCTTTGCAGAGGAAACGTGATATTTATACGAAGGAAATGACAGCGGGTTTTCATCATCTCAAGTAGCCCGCCGTTGTCCACAGCAATATTGAGCACTGCCCTCTACATCATTTAGAGGAAACTATGAATTAAACATGGCCACTTACCACGCTGGTGGAGATGTAATGAAATTCAAAAACATTACTGACACTTGTTTTTAACGTGTTATTTTATTAAAATAGCGGCCACAAGCGTGGAGGATTTTGAAGTGATGACTGATTAACTGGGAGGTGAAATGAGCCATACTGCTGCTAATTCTCTCCAGAGTGTTCTTGCCTTTGGCTATTGTAACACTGGTATGAAATGATTCATTTGCAGCCCTGAAATAAAACGAATCAATTCTGCTTCCAGCCTTCCTGTTCCAGAAGCCTTTTTCTCCCATTTCATGTTTGCTCTTCTGGGCTTACATTCACATATGTGATAGCACAAAACCTTTCAGTCTGTTTTAGAGCTTCAGCAGGTGTAACCACACTGCTACAGTACATGTCAATGATCCTCAGAACCTCCACCTGCTTCTCATCTCTCCTTTAAAACAAGAGGTCAGAAGGTGAAATGCTGCTTCCTTCCCTACTGATGAATGTATGCTTTAGTTTTAGTAAGCACTCAAAGCCCAAAGCACAAACTGTCCTATAGACTTAATCGATTGATCAATACCCGACTGAAAGTGGGTGAAGTAGAGTTCCAAATGAATAAACACAAAAGCATTTGATCAGATCTTAAATGTTGGTGGGAAGTTCCTTTGGATGCTAAATTGCCAAACATTGGCTCCTATTAGTTTGTACATTTATTCGGGCCACCACTTCCAATACGTTTTGCAACTTCAGATTTCCCCTTGGTGTTCTTCTTGTTTGCCATCTTCAGGACCTTATCATACTCAACTGTAAGACTTGAGTTGTTTTGGCCACTTTAGAGAAGCTGAATCAAGATGTGGACACTGACATGTCAAAACCTTTGACTTTCACATATTACACTTGTTCGCAAACAGTTGAGTAGTTACACTACCAGCAGGTACTGAGCAATGTTATTCTTCATTTGAGGCTGCGTTAAGAGTCTGTTGTCGGTCTACCATAGAGATACTAGAAAGGTATTGCAATACCCTGCTGTTAAAAACAGTACTTAAACCACAGCTTATTAGCATCAGTACATGGGGAATGACAGGGTTCTAATTCATGCCTATTTTTCCTGAGTTGCAATAAAGTACGAGGGAGCAGTGTGTGTGTATTAGCAGCAGTGATTCTACTACCTGTCTTTGTGACACAGAGAGCGTGTCGGTCATCTCCACACTAGGTGCAAGCAGGCAGCTCCGGTGGTGACCAAGACACATGGCTTTTAGTAGAACAGCTCCTTCTGATCATACACAGCTTGCAGTAAAAGCAAGTTCACAAAGCAAACTGCGGCATTATTTCTCTTATGGAGCAAAATGTCGAAATTGGCAAACCACCTCGCCGACAGACATGTCAACTTTAAAAGGCAGCAGGTTAGCAAATGGAAAAGAAAACATAATTATCCCATGCCCATCGCCTACAAATATAACTTTCTTCACCGATTAGGGACAAAGATAAGATCTTATCCGACTTCATCTTTCTAACAAACTTACACATATGGTTAACACTTTGACATATGCCAACATTCACACTGGTGATGTTAACCTTACCATATATTGTTGCTATAAAGCCAAAGTATATAGATCACTCACACAAGCAATAAATGATCAATTAATCCTCAATTTGCAGTAACTGGTAATGGAAATATGCATTTTTGTCAACACTGATTTCTATTACTAGAAAAAGTGCACAGTAAAGCACAGACTTCAACCAAGGAGGTATTTTGTGTGATATAAAATTGTGATATCTGGTGCTAAAAGAAAGTTATTGTTACTAGTAACAAGTAACTGTACCACTGGGAGAAAAAATAAATAGAAATTTAAAAAAAATATATTTTATAAAATGTATAATTCATTTTGGCATTTAATGGTGTTAAAACGTAAACACGGTATTAATCTGCAAACTGCAGTATTTAATTAACTTATAATGATCAGAATTTTTTTAAATACACTACTTGGTCAGGAATGTTACAGTGATAACGCCTTCTAAAGATATTCCTAGTGTCAGGACTTGCTGTCCATGGTATCTTCTAAACTTTAGTCTCATGGAACTTTAAACCACAGCAAGCTTTCTATACTTATAGTTTATCTTCTCTCACTACCTGAAAATGTGTGTCTGCACCAGCACACCTGCTTGTGTGTGTTTATTCTAATCCAGTGGTAAGTGTCTGACTGCATGGTTATTGAAATCCTGTAAATTCATAGGGATTGCAATGGAACTACATTGAGGACGCTGTGCAGGTTGTGTCTACACAGACTTGCGTGGTTCATTTTGATGCAAGCATATGCTACTGGCAGGTCAAACCAGGCAATTCTCACCGGTCCACACAGATGCCAAATGGTCAAGACAGAACAGTGACTACAGCAGAGACCAGGAATCTAATATTCTTTTCATAGATAAGCCAAAGTATTCTAATCATGAAGTTTCTATTTCTAGTTTGTTTGTTTAGAATCTTAATATTTTGCAAGTCCACATATACTTATGTTCAACTACATATTGACATTAAAATCCACTGCCTGCAGCCACATAAACAAGTATTTCAAACAGACTGGAGATAGCTTTTATTCTCTATGCAAACCAACAAAAAGTCTGTGACATTGCCTGAAAGTCAAAGCTGATGTGTCGCCAGGATCAACACTCCAGGAACTGATGCAATATTGATGGTTGGCCCTAAATAATGAATCCAACAGAAGAAGAGAACATGAAGCTGTTGCACATCAACAGACTGTCAAAGAAGAGAAATGTCTTTTCTGGCAACATGTTGAAAAGGAAACATCAAAAATTATCAAAAATTAACCATCAGTTCCTCTTCAAGGTTTCCTCTCATTCTTCCTAAAATACTATGCTTCTTACAACAATACCAATTGTGGCCCAGTTTTTGGTCTTTCCCTCTGAGTTCCAGTTTCCTTTCTAATCATGGCCTTGACAGCAGTGCACACTGCTGTATCCCTCACAGTTTGTCTTGTACAATAGCAAGTGTACAGTATCAGAGCCTTAAAATTTTGTACAATGTTGTTCTCAGATAAAAGCACCCAAAATGGCATTCGTAGATGAGGAACAAGGGCGTGTGTTTCCAGCCCGACCAGCTCAGTCTCCCCTCTGCTGCTCTGACAGCTGTGACTGTTTCACAGGCCTCATTATGAGCCTCTCTCTATCTCTGTGACGGGGTCTGATCTTTGACTGCCTCCCCTTTTCTTTGCAGGTCCATCTACTGCCCTGATTGGCAGGTAATTACCAGCCAGGTGACAGCAGCCTATTCCAAGACTTGAGAGTTCATCTATGTGTGTGCGTGTGTGTTTGTGCAGAGTTTTGGTGCAAAATCCTGGATCTACTGAAGTTTCTGAGCCGGATTCTCCTTGTGAGGCAGCAGCAGACAGCGACAGAGCCAAGCTGCTAGTTTAGGCTTTATGTGTGATGTTGTCATTGGTGCTCCCATCCACATCCTCTCAAGCCATTTTGTTTTAGTGACTGAAAGGCGAAGGGGGAAAGGACTTGCTTTCTGTCTTAACCACTGTTATTACAGCAGGACAGGCACGTAATTGCCTCGATTCCAGTGCATGTGAGGTTATACAAAAAAAATACTCCAAACAATTTGGAAGAAGAAAAGGGAAAGGAAGCAGAAGAGGAAAAGTTGAGAAAGCCTTGGAGGTAAAGCAGGTCAAGGAGTGCCTTAAAAAATAGCATAGTTTAACATCACAGTTAGTTGTTGCTTTCATGGTTGCCTTCTTGTGGAACAGCAAAGGGAAAGGCTATGGAAAAGCAGTTTGGCTGGTTGGTAACTAGTATATTGAAAAGGTGCCTGCCTATTAAATTGTATTTTTGATTCCTTGCATTGCCTCCAGTATTTCTTATTAAACCAAGAGGTGCACTAAACATCAGTTTGATTTTGATAAAGTTGCAGGTTTTGTATGATGCAAGAAGGCATTTAAAGAGATTCTTAGAGATGTGGAATGATTTTGTTAGTTTACATTTTTCATTTAAGCACCAAAGCAGCCATACTTTACAAAGTTTTTACTAATAAAGGGCACTGAAATGAGTAGAGCATATCATATTGACATATTACCGTCATATAAAGTTGTTTTGGGGAATGTGTTGGCAAACATTTACACATCCAGCAGGAATGGTGCCAAGTTAATATTCGTTCAAAGCCATGTTTCTCGTTACTTTTTTAATTCGTAAATTCACTCTTTTGTTTGGTCATACAGATGCTGATGGAAATAAGTAAAGTTGTGGGAAAAACCTACTAAAATGCCCTAAAAATATTAGGGAAACTGTGAAGCTGAATGATACTAGTTGGATTCTGTGTGCAGCTTATCACTACAAGCTGCCCCTGTTTGCTACACAAATTTGATCCACATACATAAGCATTTAAGTATTCATTAGTATTTAAGTATTGATTTAAACTAGCACACCAAAGGAACAACATGAAACTATTCCTGGAATCAAATCAAAGAAGTGTGACATCCAAAATATAAAGTAAACATTACAACATGAAAAACAAGCTGAATTAAAGTTTTCATCTAAAATTTAACATCTCAATTTTCAAATATTTGTAATTTGAATTAAATATTTTCTAACTTCTTTTCTGAAACCTCTTGTCGAAATCTGCCCACACACCCATAGTGTTGTATAACGGTCACCCTGTTTGTCCTGAGCTTCTGCTTCTTGTCCTTTTGTCTTGCCAATTGATGTAATTGTTGTCTGTGTGATCTGGTCAGGTTTCTGTTGACCAGTACACTTCATTTATTCCACTCACATAAATAACTCATTAAAAACTGCATCCTGAGTGTGTTGTGCAAAGACCCATTAGCCAATCGCTTAGCATTAGCTGAACAATAGCCACACGGATACTACTAATAAAGGACAGAAGATTCAGCGGTGATTTAATGTTATATGTATACATGAGTCCAGCTACCTTGGATTTGTCAAGCAACGGCCAAAGAACCCAGTTGAACAAAATTTTACTTTGAATTCGACTTTGATGTTTGACAGGATGTACAAGTACATGATCTGATTATAGAGCCTCAGCTGTATGTCTGAAACTGTGAGAGGTAAAGTTAAATCACCCCCTTTCTGAGTGAAGCCATGGCGCCTGTCAGAGTGACGCCCTTGTGATATTTTCAGAACAACATGCACAAGATGAACAAGTTGCATCTCTTCTTTCTGCTCATCAGGCTGTTATTGCACACTTGGACCTTGGTTACATAAGACGCTGTAGCCTTTATTTAGCCGGGGAAGGCTCTCATTTGAGGTGCAGCATAAATGATGTAGGGCTCTGAATGACGCATGTAGACAAAAGTGGTGGAAAGGTTCCCCACCGCGGATGCTACTTTGGGCATAAACAGTCGCCACCATGCTGGCAACACAGCTGAGTCACAGACTGGACTTCATTTATGACGTCTGCACTTCTGCTTCTCCAGTCTCCTCCCAGGAGCGAGTAGACAGACGTAAGCTGTCATTTTAGAGGCTCGGGTGCATTATTCAGAAATAAGACATTCAAGTGTGAAAGCAGTGCTCAGAGAAATATGCTCTCACTTGGTAAAAATAAAGTCAGAGTAAAACTTTTATGCTTTTCAAATGCTAAAAAGACAAACAGGCCTGCAGACACACATGAGGGTGTGGTGGGAGCCGAGGCATCCGCTTCCACAGACCAACACCACAGAACATTCTGGAAACTGCTGACTGTCTATTCCAGTCCACAACCACAGCTGAACAATCATTTACCAACAAGACGGTGCCTTTTGCACCAGCTAACCCTAATACTTACTCCCACACATGCTGACAGCGCTATTATCATCTTTGCAAGGATTATTATCATCATCTACTCTCAGGAAGTACTCAGCCTGCTCTTTAGTCCATTTATAAAAGCAACTGGTAACACCAGCCTTTACATTCTCTTTAGGCGAGTGATGAATCTGCACATCTCTACAACAGCAAGACAAACAAGGACAGGGTCTTAATTAAAAGGAGACCCTGCATCCCGATTGATATGCACCAACTGTTTTCATATAGTCTGCTACTACTACTGCTGCTGCACTGGAGGAAAAAAGGCAGGCAGGCATAGAGCTACAGCAAAGACAGACAGATGAAAAGCCCACTGCTCGGGCTATGATGCAGCTCCTCTGTTAAGCCCTAGGAAAACAGAACAGAGCTGCACTCTAAGCTAACAGACCTGCGGATGTGAAATCGTTAATCTCATGTAAACCAGCCTAATTGATATTTCTCTGCTGTTCAGGATACAAGTCCATTCCTGTTTTATACCTCGTTGAGTCCCTGATCTGTAGCAAATGAATGGGAATTTATTTCTGGAGATGTAAGAAAGAGAAATACAGTCATCATGGGGTTTGTGTGCAGGCATTTATTTAGTTGTCTATTGCTAAAAGGTCACAGCTCCTGCTGAGCGGGGCAGGAAGAAAAAAAATAAAAAGACACATACAACACAATGAGTAGGGAAAGACACCAGAGCACATTTCTGATGTTCCTAATGTTAATAGATTGATCCGGTTGCTGTGAGGAGTATGACAGTAAAATATCTCCTTTGTCATTTATTCAATTTGGCCCTTCAAACACACGCACACTTGCTGCCAGATGAGGCAGACCTCTATAGTATGGCAGCATGAACCATTTGCTAGCTTATTAAAAGAGAGACAAGAGGGCTTGACAGTTTACATAAACCACAGCAGATATGTGCCCTGTAGGCCTAATCAAAAACACCAAAACATCTCCTTAATTAAAAATCATTAACTTGATGCATTTGCTATTAACAGCACCAATTAATTACGTACAAAGCTAATGTCTCATCAATAATAGAAAGCTGCATGGATAAGTGAAAGGATAGATGGATGCGCTCAGTGTAGCACAAAAGGAGTAGAACAGATGGATGTTCCTTTTGCTCGTTCTGCTGCGTCAGTTCACTTCAGTCTCCTGCCCAAACCACTAAACTACACTAATGGGGGTCTTGTGTCAGCGGTCCGGCAGTTGATGGTGACAACTTTGTTTAGGGGAACAAATGAATCTGTCTGAACCGCTGCTTGAGCCATCTGTTGACAGAAGCCCACTTCCACTAAAGCCACGAAGGCTGCTGCAAAGACATGAGGCCCTGGCAAGAGGTCTAGCATCGCTAATTTCATTAAGTGTGTAAGGGTCTGCGTGCATGCTCTCACATCTCGAGAAGAAGGGGTTTCTGTGTCTTAGGAGCAGATGGTCAAAGCCTAGCCCCAGTTTGTGCTTCACGTTTTACCAATAAATTCACATTACACAGCTACAGCTTTAAATACCCAGCAAACTTTGAAACACCCAGAATTAAACTAACTGTACAGTTGTAGGCATTTAAAAAAATTCAAATACTGCATTTGGGATTCTGCTATTGTCTTTTTTCTCCTGGCAGCAGTTGCTAAAGCACCCACTGGAACTGCAAACCACCAGTATTTTTTCTAGTAAAAAATACTGGTGGTAAATTTGTTTCTGTTAGGCTTAATCAGTGGGCTTGGGTTTAGGGAAAGTGCTTAGATTTAAGGGCCCATTGTGTGGTTGTCTGGGTGGCTTTCCGCTGGTTGATTTTAACCAACCTGTCATTCTCATTTTTTTTTGTCTAACCTTGTGAGTCATATTCACTTAATATCTCGCCCATTTGTGAATGAGAAAAAGAATCAAATAATATACTGCTAAACTGCAAATTCATGTCTCTCATAAATTATGTCACTGACCGCACAATGTGAATTGCCACAACCTTTTACAGCAATTGTTGGAGTTGATTGTTGTTTAGTTAAGACCAAAGAGAAATTTCTTTGTTTTTTCCAAGAATATTCTTCATCCAGTGGAGTGGTGTGACCTGAATGTAAATATGAGGGCCATGCATGAGGATCTACAGCTCTCATTTCATGGGGGAAAAAAGCATTTAAAGTCCACTTGAGACTGATGAAACTTCAGCAGTCCATAAGCCAAACTGAACTGGAATCTATTTACCTATGTTTTAAAGAATATGTTCACCCCCTTTTTGTGTTTTATTTTTTTTTTTTTTTTTTATGAACAGCTTCTTGCACAAGTTCAGAAGAATTCACTTGGAAGCAAATTTGTACTTTGCAGAATCAACAGATGACATCAATTTGTTCCTGCCAATATGGATCATGTTTGTTTACATCTATGCTGTTTTGAAATAAAGAAATCCTAAGGGATCCCAAAAGGAGGTGGTCATGGCTAATTATGGTAACCATTGACAAAAACACTTTACAGACGGTGACATGCATGAAGAGAGTATTTCATAGAAGACAATGCTGTGAGAAAGTCAGAAGGCTGTAACAACACAACCTAAAAACAGTGGACAAGGGGCAATTGGAGAGAAATTCAGCTTAATAGAAACAAATGTTAATGCATGTCATGACTAGAATATTAGCTATGCATTTGTATTTTGAGTAATTTCCCTTATTCTGGCCATTTTATTTTGTTTAATTTGTATTCTGGTGCATACAGGTGCACGTCTTCATTCAATGTGAAATCCTTCAGACTTCAAAGTCTGACACAACTATTAGTTTCTACTTTCTTTTCACATTCACCCTGTAACCACAAGTAAACTGTCGTTAGATCAAATCCCTCTGCTGGAGCTCAGGGGAACAGAAAAGAGTAAAAGTTGTCTTAAAAACGCTGCATCTTCGATAGATTCAGAATTAATGTAGCTCAGTATAACTGCTGACGTTTGTTATGAGTCTCAGGTAAACTTTGAACTGCATTTTGTAGATGAGGGGTGTGACCCTCATTTCTTACAATGCAGTTGTGTTGTGGGTGGAAACATTCACAGACTATGTGGAAGGCAGGAGTAGTTTTAACGACCAACAGCCTGTTTCATATGCATAAATACCACTCAAGTTCTATTAAGACCAGGTTGAAAAAGCCCAAACTAATTTTTTAAGTGTTTTTGGTCAACAGAGGTCTAAGGCATAAAGTGAATAAGCCAATTCAGGTTGCTTAGTGAGGACTATGCAAATATCGAGGCAAATTCTTGTTAGTTTGAGTCTCTGTATGGATATTGTTGAAAATACAGTTAATTTTCATAAACAGCTCCTGAGCTCTGTAATTCAAATGTAAAGAGGAAACATGATAACCAGAAACTGCCTTTAGTTAAAGCTGAACATTCACCATTAGATAGAGCAAGGGAAAAAAAAACCCATCTATGAAAAATAAAAAGTATCCATGGCTGATACAGACATTCATCCATTTTTTAATGAGCAAAGTGTCTCTTCTACCAGATACCTCCTCCTGTCCTCTCCCACACACAAGCATTTTCTACCTCACCATCCTGGATTCTCTCCTTTGTTTCTTATTCCTCTGTCTTCACTCATTTCCCCACTTCCTCTCCGTAGCAGCAAAAATGAAAAATGCCACCACTTCATATCTTTGGGTATATCTTAAAAAAAAAAAAGGCTCCCAAGGCTCCCTTCCAAGTTGAAAGTGATTCTTTTGATATACTGCAGAACAATTTCATGCCCAATTCATTTATTGCCTGGGTAATTTAATTGTAAAGTGTTTCTAGATTCACTGTAAATTTGTTACCAGCTAATATTATTTGAGTGGTAGCACCAAGTCTTTTCAAAGTTGAGTATCTAAAACTTTATGCTTTGTAAGTACTTTATTGCATATTCTTAATTACAGTCACCCAATTTACACTTTTTCTTACCCAGTAAGTTCTGCAAATATAAAACATTCATTGGTTTGGAAAACATTGGTCCCACATGAGCTAATGAGTGTTGTTCTGTTTTGTTATTAGATTTTTAGTGCTACTCTTCTTTTGATTTTTAAATCTGATAGCTAATGTCAGTGCATTTTCTAGCATCCACCAATTAAAGCTATGATTTATCACATCACTCTTTACACCATATCTGCCAGTTTGTGCCACACTAGACTTATTATTCCATTTTCTCTAGTTACAGTTTGTCCACCACAAACCACATCTGGCTCTAGAACAGAGCCACAATAAAAAGAAGTGAACTTCTATCTGCAGTGCCGACCTCAGAACAAAGTTGTGCTGAGTGTAATTATACAGTAAACTTTTTCAACTTTTTCCATTAAATGGGTGTGAAGTAAGCTGTTCTATAGATCTGTAAAATTAGACCATGATGCCATAAGATAAAAAAGATACAGTTTGTTTCTCAGATATTTCATAAACAGGGCAGTCACTGGAGCATTTGCAACCATGAATTATGTCCCTTAATAATTAATTTTAATCTATGCCTATTTGGAATATGTTTGCCTTTTCTTGGCAGCTAAATACCAGACAGAAAACAGGTAGACATGAGACTTAACTAGTTAATCAGGACATTTAAAACAGGAACATTTTGATTATGTGTTTCAGACTTTTATGTCACTGGGACGCTCCAAGAACTGTTTATTTTGAATGCACATGGAATAAAAAGACACAAAAAAGTACTGTTCAGAAAATATCAAGCTTCCTGAAGAGGATGACACGCAAGTTATTCTGTGGGTGAGTGTGCGTCATCCACATGAATTTTGATGCTTTGTTGAAACGTTTGGTACATGAATGTCATACATTGTGAATGCTGAGGTCCACTTGCTGTAATGTTTTGGGCTTTGTAAATACATTGGTTACGCTAGTATTGGTGCACTTACGAAAGAGGCGAAGAAGAACATTTGTTATTATAATTTGTTATAAAGTTATACCAAGATTTGTAGTTGTAACACATCCTCTGCGTAAATTTATTGAACAAGTGAGCGAGTGTTTGAACTGTAGATTATTAAAAACTGACAACTCAATATTTGCTGAAACCTTGCTACAGTAGAACATTAAATCTAATGTACACTTTGTACATATTTTATTTTGTACAGTATTTTATATACTGGAATAGAGGGCATTATCCATAATTGTACTTGTAAAACAAAAAATAATAGCTTTGTTGCTGCGTTTCTCCAATATTTCTAGAGATGTTTTAATGCATATTGTTCTCTAATCACATTAGCCTTTTTATGTTTGGTAAAGTAAGTGATTAGCTGATTAAAAGATGCAGCCTTGTTTCTCATCTTCAGAGAGGTACAATATCTATCAGAATATTGGCACCATGTAAATGCAACACTGATGGACTTGTTTGCCAAAATGAGACACAAAGCGAATGTCTTGTCAAAACAGCGAGCATGTGCGGGGACATTCAGAGTCTATGCAGACACTGAGCCTCTCAAATCAGAAAAGCCTGGTAAATCCACGCTTTGGAGGAATTGTACCATAATAGGACACCTCTTATCCCTGCTAAACAAGTACACACAAGTTCAGAATTTTAAGCACACGTGCACTGTATGTGTGATATTAATGTAGTGAACTATCAGGTTTTAATTAAAAGATAAACACAGCAGGGGTTTAACAAGAGGCTTAATTTCACTAACAGATTATTGTACACCTGCTACTTTAGGATGTTGGGGGATGGATTAGCCTTTGATGAGATTCTATAGCTGATAGGGCAAAGCAAAGAGGGTCATTACAACAAGATGCTTGAACTACAAACCCTACACGCTCCACAGGGGCTTAGCACTTACAGTAGCCAAAATAACAGGCAGATGTTTTAGAAATGTCTCGGGCGGTGCTTCTAAACCAAAAATATTGTCTCCTGTCTAAGCACAAATTCATTTTAATCGAACCAGTAAATGCAACTGTCATTAAAACATAATAGCTAATATAGCTCAGCAGTGCTGCAGTAGAGTGGAAGCTGAATTGTTAACTCTAATCAACTGGATAACTAAAAATACCAAATTACTGATTATTTCATGGACTTATTATCTAAATTTGAAAATTGATTAATTTGTTTTAAGTAAACATATCAAGTATTGTACGGTTTTAGCTTCTTCTAACAATAAATTACAATTAGAAGACATCACCTAAAGACATGTTAAACTGCAAATTTAAATTCATTAATTCTAATTAATTCAGTTTCTACATATGCAGATGTGCTGCAAGAGCATTCAAAGTCACTCATTGTGATTCCCAGTGTTATTATATGGGAAACAAAATACAAAGATTAATAAGTTGTTTTAAAATGAGTCATTTCCAAACTGCACTATTTCACACAATCCAAATCATGAAACCGCCAATACTTCCACTTCAAAACACTGTAGCTATTACCTCAGATAAGGTACTTCTAAACAGAAGCCTGTACTTTAAGCAAAGTTATTACTTAGAGATATACTGTAAGTGTCTCCTTCATGCAAAACTTAAATGACTTTAAACATAATGTGTGGGGTCAGACACATCTGAGAAAATGAAGGTAATGCCATCCTTTTTGTATCGAGACCCCAACCAAAACTATTTTTGTTTGCCAACAGATCACATTGTCACTTATTGCCTTTATATGAATTATTCAAAACACATTTCCATGCATGCACATGAATCCAACTGGTTAATTAAAATATAAAGCCTCAAACAGCAGTGATAGGTTTGTGTTACTGCATAAAAAATAAAACCAAAAACACAGTAATAGAAGAGAAGTGAAACTTCTGGGAAAATGGGCATATTTACATTGTTTACTGTTACATTATATAAGTATATACGTTAATTAGTTTTAATTAGTAATTAGTTAATAAGCTTTTATTCATCAAGAGGCAGCGTAATCAAGCAATTCTATCTAATTTCATCTTTGCTTTTTTAACAGGTTAAACGAATGAGATAAAATTTGATAATCCCTGAGTTTCAAGTGCTGTTTAAGTCTGTTAAAATCTAAACAAAATTCCACCTCCCTTCAATCTTTATTCGAATTTAAACTAAACACTTGACTCTTTGACTACCATAGCTTACATACAAAAATCTTGAAAAGGCAGCAAGTAAGCGTAATACAGATTCTGGTGGACGTAGATATTTCATGTGTTACTATATTTTTCTGAAAGTGTAAAGTTTTTGTCATATTTCCCCATTTTAGATAAGATATTTAAAAGAAAATAATTTCTGAATGAAAATGGTAGAATATCATCTGCCTTTTGCAATATTACGCTTTATAGACTTACTGCTCATTTACCACTCAGTATTCTAAAGCCAGCATATATTCCTTTATCTTTATTCATTAGTTGTGCTGTTTGTGCCTACCAATACATATCAATTCTTCCATAATTTAAGACAAACCTCTCAGTAGCCAGTGATCTCTTTTGACATATTTTGAGTAATTTTAAAGCTCAGCTTACAATGATAATGAGCTCACACCACATAATGTGCTATTTTCATTTCAGTCCTCATCAGTACTCAACCCTCTTTAAATAGCTGGTATCATCACTGTGTTTACAGGTTAATGCTGATCATCCAGTCCGGCTGTGTCACCGCAGCTTGTCCCAAGATGGGCACCCCGACAAAACAGCTCCGCACAAACAAGGCACGATAATCAATAGTCAACACAAACACATAACACTGTTGTTCTTCTGCAGCCTCTGTCTATCGCTACTAAGCACCGGGCAGCTTAAAAAAAAAAAAAAAACTTTTAGCAAGGCCAGGCAGGCGAGACAGATGACTTTCCTAAATGAGGCTTCTGCTGACGCTGGGCCTTAAATCAATGGCTGTGGCAGGTAGTGAATTGAAACCCCTGCAGCATGTGCTCACAGTTTCCTCAGAGAGAGTTGGAAGAACCAGCTATACCTCTCCTCACATATCAATATTTTATTATTGGCACATTCATTTTTTCATTTCTATGAGACCATATTATTGCTATAGGCTAAATTATGATCAAACCTTGCACAGGTTCTTCATGATGATGATTAAGACAACTTTTGTTTTGTTTTTTTAAGATTCTGATTAGTTTCTTGTTGTACCATTTTTTGTCAGTGTACTCAATAAATATTTGGGAAAAGAAGTCCTCGCTAAACATCATATCAAAATGAAGTTTAGTCATGATTGGTGCCCAGAATAAATATTTTTGTCACTTTACTCTTTGTTACATGTGTTTATTGCAAATTTGGCAAGTGAACATTTTCTGTCCAAAATGAACCTGAAAAGAAAAGAAATAACAACTGCAATGATGTAGCATACTGTGTAGTGTTTTTCAGAATACAGTAAGCCTCTATAATTACTGCTCACGTCAACAAATTATTTGTCAACAATTTGTTACCATTTGATGTTTTGCATGCTGGGACAGACAGAAGCCCTAACCTGCTATATAAGGGCTTTTTATTGAGATGCAAATGTTTTCTCAGGGATTTTAGCTTCCAGTCAATGGTTCATTGTGTATCCCTCGCTTCCTGGTGCTCTGCAAATTTATGATGTTATTTGTGATTCAAATAGATCCACCAGGGCATTGAGTACATAGTAGCTTTTGTGCATATTTGATCTCAAACTTTGGGAGAAATGTCTGGGTTTTTGTCTGGAGTTCTTCTCTACCTGAGAGATTTCTTTGGCTGAGGTCAATTCAGGAAATTGGCAGTCTCTCTAATATAATTCATACACTGCGGTAAAGGGCAAGTTATAAAATCTAATTTGGTAATAAGAAAATAATGAGCAATTTGAATAATGATCATTAATATGTGATGATATAGAATTTTCCAAAGAAAGAAATTGGTGGTGTGATAATAATGTGAAAGCAATTTTCTTTGACAAGTGACAAATGACCTTGAGGTAAAGATATTTCAGATAGATGGGGATGTATTTCAGCTTCTTTCTATGCATCTGTCCAACTGCAGTATTACCAGTACTTCCTACCTATCCCTGATGACGACTTTAAGAAATGTACTTCACAAACACAACAAAAACTTAGCTGTAAACAACATGTGCCTCTGCTGTATCATAAGCTGCAACCATTTGCTTGTTTATTGCCAACAGCGGACTGACTTATTACATGTACAGTAGTGACGAAAGCCAGTGTTACTTCATTGTAATACTGTAATCACATGCAATGCTGCAGCACAAAGGATGAGCATTACTGTCAAAATTGGCCATTTGTCATGGCAGAGTGTGACACTTTCAATGCCTACATCTGAAGGTTCATTAGAGCACATTTAACACAGTGTTTTTGTCATGGGTAACTGGTGATGGATGCAAAAATCTTGGCTAATATTAATGTTCTGCTCTTTATCAGATTTGGGCAAATCTACTCTTCAATAACCCTATCCAAATCAATACTGAATTATATTTGTTAGGTTACATCCTTAAATCTTTTTCTTACTGAAACTGTAATGTAAATTGTAATGTTCAATGCAACATATAATACTTAAACTAGAACTGTAGATTCTAGCAATTTAACTAAGGAGTCTGCTACCTGAGTACTAGTATGTGAATGTATCTGATGAATCATCTGCATTCTTTGGGATTCAAAATGCAATTCAGCATCTAGCCTGAAGGAAGCTAGGTAAAATACACTTTGCAGGTTGGCAGGTTTGTAGTATAGAATATAGTCAGCAGCAAGTACATACATTACATTTAGAGAAAACCCTGAGAGAAAAACTGGATTCACTCACTGCCTACAGTGCTTCAACTAACCATTTTCATACAAGCGCTCAAGTGAGCTTATAACAGAGCTTTTTTAGGTTGTTATTCCTCCATTTATACAGTTGGTAAAACACAAAAGCCAAATAGATGGAAGATAAGAGGTTTTTTCTAGTATGGCATCTATCTATCTATCTATCTATCTATATGACTTAAGATCCAAAAAGAAATTTATTCTAGATGACTGTACATTACACTTACAGTGCACCTCTCTGGATCTTGGTTGGGGGCCAACTCAACAAAATAAACTAAAACTAACTAACTAAATAAAGCGTGAGCCCAACTTTGCCCTACGTACAGGAAGAGTACAGTGTTAAAATAGTGGCTGCTCTTTTCATCATAACACCTACAAGTCTCAAGCCATCACTTTTAGGCCACCTAATATCAAGCAAACATCAAATCTTTTTCATTCTGTTTCTCTGTACATTTCCCACACCCGTTTTTGTCGTGAGCACTGAAACATCTGATGCGATTTCACTCTGGCCATCCAGTATTTAGCTGTAAATTTTCCAAGTGGGTGAAAACATAATGGTCTGCAACTAAGCCACTGCAGCTAACATACTAAGCTCTCCATACTGTATGATGGATGCACATTTACCTTTGTCTCTCTCCTCACTCTCAGTTCCTTTCCTGCTCATTCTCTCATCTCTCACTCAGTCTCACAGACTCAAGCCTGTAATGACGCTTCACTTCAGGATGAGCACGCTGCCATTTTTCATAATTACAGTCGGATGCAATTTTCATACAGCCTGCTGGATGACATTTCTGAACACACAAACACACACAGTCATTAGAGACTGCATGGACACTGAAGCAGACCAAGAACAGGAATCAATAACAAATTTATACACCTTTCTTATACATTCAATTGCAAAATAAATAAAACTAAAAAAGAAACATGAAGATTTTTACATGGAGGGTAAAACTATTAACCAAACATACATTTGCCATTTTTTTGTTTTGAGAATCCTTTGTGATGCTTAGATAAAATGAGAATGAAAAAGAATTTGAGGAATCTTCTTAGTTACTGATCCAGAGAATGACAGAAAATAATACAAAACAGATGTCACATGTCTCCAAAAACCAATAGGACATATTTAAGTCCCTTGTTTTGTCTCAATTTCCTAAAGTACTATTAATTCAAAGTGAAAGAAATGATAACAGACGCCTTTTTCCTTTAAGTGAAACATGAAATATGGTAATATTTTAAACTCCCTTTTATGTAGTTTTTCTATAAACCTTAAACACTCTCTTCTGTCACACTATGGTCAAATCATTTTCTCTGTCAGCATTTTGGTTCTTACCATCTATGAAAGCCATGTTTTTTTTTGTTTTTTAGCTAATTTGAGCTAATAACGTTCACTTTCTAGAAGTAAAAAATACTGACGTATGTTTGAGCCAATATGGTATTTGAATGATACTCAATTACTAAAAGTGTTGCCAAATCAACTCTGCATGAGTTTGCTTATTAATTAATCAATCAACTAATGATTTCAGCTCTAAAGGAATTTTTCCAACTTTGTGGCACATAAAAAATGCAGTGTGCACCAAGCACAGTCTCATCATATTTGGGATGAAGTGGAGACAGATCTTATCATGCAACAACAGTGACCAACCTTAATCAGCTCTTGTTGCTGAATGGCACCAAATCCCTAATGCCAGTTTATAAAATCTTTCCTTTCCAGAACCCTGAAGGCTGTTACATACGTAAGTATACTGATGCCCATGTTAAACAATAACATATGGTTGTAATGTCTGGATGTCTACATTCTTTAAATCATGAGCTCATGTTAGGCATTTTTGTATACAGATGGTATTAGGTACCTGCAGTAAAGAGTTTCCTGACGTTTCAACATCTGATTTCTTTCCAGTACATGTAGCTCAAGTGTCATCACATGTCATTGTGATATTATACTTAAACAGATCAAATAGTTAAAGGGCGACTTCACCAAATTGCAACTTTCTCGCTATGGCTTTAGATGGCACAAAAAATAAATTAAAAAAGCCTCCTTCGGATGACATCACCTAGAAGAGTTTTTTATCATTAGGAGATCAGATGTCATCTGGGGGAGCTCTGGAAAAGCAGGTCGACCATGATTAAAAACTCAACAAGATAACATAATCTGAAGTGAAGGTTTCTTCAAGTGATGTCACCTGGGGGCATTTTTTAGCTATAAGTAGAGTATATTTTGATATGGGGAAATCAATGGTAAGTTTAATGACATTTAGGCACATGTACTACTCAAACTAGAACCATAAGAAGCAAGTTAAAAATCAGTAAAGGCATCCTTTAATGTCTAAATAGTAGTTAGATTTGATTATTTGACTGTGGTCACAAACTGTGCGAGGGATATTGCTGTGGTGCTACCCTTGTGCAGTTGGCTCCTTGGGATTGCACAGGTGCAGAATGTTTTTCTCAAGTATCCACTAAGACAAGGCCACCCTTTGCCTTCACATCAGCCTTGTGTAATGCTGCACAAGTTCTGAACTTTTTCCAGCAGTGAAACATTTTTCTAGTATAAAACTGTCTTGTTCCTTGAAGGACATGGAAGTCTGTGTTCTGGCAGTTCAGACAGCACATATTTGGTCTCTGTGGAGCTGTATTAGTTTCTTTGAAAACTGAAATTTAAACTGGATTTTTCAAACATCATGCTGTGGTGAAACTTGCCTCGTGTCTTGCTGGGGAAAGCTGTATTTGGAGTAAGGATTTTCTGTTTTCCTTTACATGTTATTTTGACCCATGATTTTGCTCATAAAACCTGGAAAAACACAAGTGATTACATGCATGTTTGCTGTTCAACTAAACTGAGGGCATCTTTTATTTGTCTTTACGCAGGAGTATTACAGTACAATTTACTGTACATATACTGAACATAAGTTAACATAAATAAATTTGACACACAAAAAGTAAAGCTAAGTCAAGTAGTTGTGGAGAAAGAATAAATGGTCTTCTACCTTTCTCTCCATCAACCTTGGTTATCATTTGTAGTCTGTAAATGCTCTTGTCCTACATTTCAGCACCCAGGTTCTTTTCTCCTCCTTGTTTTGAGGTTTTAAATGCAAAGTGATGGAGTGACAAAACACTGTCAATCAAAATGTGTTTCATGACCACTTGAGATTCTTGGCTGGTCTTGGAGTGTGAAAACATAGGAGGCACTGAAGCCAAGGTTTCATCGAGAGACTGCACAGCAAACCTGACTCGACTGTGAATAGGCAGCGAGACTCTCAATCTCAACTTAAGACTTTTTTCTTGAGAATGGTCTCTATAAAACAGTGTTTTGCAGTAAAGCTTCAGCCCCATTCCCGTACCCTGTGAATCAATGTTAAGCTTGTGAATGCGGACAGCCTATTTGTCAAATCTTTCAATTAAGAGTGTATAATGCCACAGTATTTCTAGCCAGGAATTTGAATTTTGAGGTGTATAAATACATGCGTAAACACTCTTATTTACCTCAGTGTTCTCAAGTATAATCACCAGACTTGGTTTCATTCTCTGTGTCTAGCATGAAATTAGCTTGCTATTGATTCCTTAAACATCTCCCTGCAGTTCTCAGCATCGCAGGGCCCTAATTGGCTAAACTGCAGTTTTAATTTCAAGTAACGTGACAGTTTTCCACTTAATGTTGTCTACAGCAGAGAGGCAGGTTGCAAAGGCACCATGCAATGACATTAAATAAGACATTTTTTGTTTTTAATAATATTTCACATCTCTGCATGTGCCTTGACAAGCTGAAATACACAGGCCTTGATGTGACATTTGGTGACATTTAGCACTGGAATGTGAATGACTGAGTCCTAACATAAAAGGTCATGCCATGCTAGAGAGCTTGCCCACTAGGTTTGGCATATGTGTACTTTTCAGTATTTGTGCAGACACTGTACACAACAGTGGATTATTTTAGATCCCTCCTGCTATGTCTGATTGACTTTTGCCCTTTGAGTTGGCATGTAGTGGTTATGTTTTTAATGTGGATGTGGTCCCATACTTACCACATCCTTTCCTAGAAAGGAAATGATAACTGTAATTTCTTAGAAGTGGTTAGAAAGTCTTATTTGTACTAACTAGATGAAAAATAGGTTTGCTTTCAAGAAATCACTGGTGGCATAATATAACTTTACCAAATTATACTCTGGTCAATTTGTCTGTCTGTGTCGCTGTAAATTCCAGGTAAACAAACAAATGTGGAAAATAAAATTTCAAAGGAATATATAAATACTTTTAGTTCAATTTTAATATGAGTAAAATTTTAGAATTTATCAAAAGGAAATCTCTTATCAGCTGGGATAGGCTCCAGGCCCCTTGCAACCTGAATAGGATAAGCGGTGACAGATAATGGATGGATTGATGGATGTTCAACACGGTTGGGTTGTAGTTTTTCAAATGTGAGGATTTCTTTTCTTTATATGACAAATTGAAAGCATTTATATTAACATTGAAGTGTCTGAAAAAGTCAGACTGAGTTATAGGCAGTTGTCACAAATATTTTTCTACGTCCTAACATTTTAGAGACCAAGTGATTAATTAATTAAATTGATAGAACAATCTGCACAAATCAATTAGACAATTTTTGATGCCCTGGACCCTAATTTAGGGATATGGGATTATTAAATGAAGCATTGAATTAGTTTAGGTTGAGCACTAATATCATACTTGTATTAATGAGGGATCTGATGCTAAGTAATGCATCACCCTGAGTGGCTCATTCATTAGCTGCTTGGCTACCAGGGGACATACAGGTATACACTGCAGTCTTTAAGGCCTGACAATTCTTGATTAATACTATGTCAATAGTGTCTCCTGCTGCATCTCCTTCCATTAGCCAAACCTCCTTTTAATGTTGCCTAAGCTTTTGGTATTGTTAACTTCATCAAGATTTTACGTTTGTATATGCATTTTAATAAAGGGCAATACGATAAAAATCCTCATTGCTACATGGATTCATCAACAGCTCTCAATAACTCTGGCAGTGTAATCACAAAATAAACAACAGCACGTTTAAAAAGTGATTTAATGTGGGTTCTACAATATTTTCTCCTCTATCTACTCTCCACAGGTTCTGCAGCATTACCGTGTGAGATTTGGGCCTCTAATTGGACAGGAACTGAGGGGACAGTTGCAATGTGATGTTGGTGACAAGAACAGCAATGTTCAGTGCCATGCAACCCAAGATATCTTTCTCCGCCCCTTCTGACGGAATCAATGTGTGTGACTGGCCTTTTGAAGCCAATAGGAGTCCAGTACAAACTAATTACTTTTCTTTTCAAAGTTCATTTGCATTTCTTTCATTTAGTCATTTTTTTCTTATTTTCTTTCCTATATTGTTTTATTGTAGGAGTTGGCACTATTTTGAATTGTTTCTTTAAGTGTTGCCAATCAGAGCCCTCTAGACAGCTCAAAACACCTCGAATCACTGACATATGACAGACAATAGACTGTTACACAGTTATAATTAACAATTTTACACAATATTCAGGTTTTAGAAGTTATGTTGAGTTTTCTTAGAGAATTCATTATTTAAATACTGAAACAACCATTTTATTATTGGCTGAAATTATTGCCGTCTCCTGTCTGCCCAGGCTAAAGCTTAAACAATAAAATCATCTTGATATGTAAACAACCTTTTCAGTGCTCAGATACAATAACATCTAACAGATGACATTAGATTTCACTGATGACAAAACATAGCTCAGTCATTTCATGGCTTTCACTCTCCTATCAGCTCCAGACTGACAGGGTCCAGACTCAGCACTGCCTCACGTATTGTTTACTGACAGAAGTCTGTGCACCACACACATACACACACACACACACACTTGCTCTTATTGGGAATCCAGGGGTGAAGCCTTCAAGCTGGGCTGCTCAGCTCTGAGCTGATGCAAGAAGACAGACTGTTGTAGGTAGTTGAAGGGCACTGACTACCATGGTCTATGGGGAATACATTGTCCAAAGCAAGACAGTTAACTATATATAACTTTGCTCCAAATATTATCTTCTATCTTATAATACAGTGTCAGTAGTAGATGTGAATGTGTCTGGTTATATCAAATCTTTAAAAATTGTATTTAAAACTGGATATGTAAACCGTAAATATATGAACTGATCAACTGTATTTAATACAAACAGCAAGTAACTAGAAGTTAAACAATAAAGCTGGAAGTAGAACAAAGAAAAAATGTAACCACACAAAATTAAACACAAGGTGACCACACACAAAACTGAGTCACAAAATGTTGATTTCTAACATATGCCTCCAATGTAGATGTGTGTAAAGGTGTATGTATTTATTTTCCCTAGCTTTTTTGCCCTTATTTGCACCTTTTATTAAGGTAAAAACATGTGTCTTGTTGCCCACAAATTCTGCCATTAAACCAATCATATTAATTAAAAATCCCCACAGACCCCTCTGCTGGATTTCTTTTACCAAATGAAAGATTAATTATTCAGAGCTGATTCAAACACACAAAGAGCTTGCTCTGCAATTCTTTACAAATACACCTACTACAGAATGATAAGTTTGATCCTCTCTTTCCATTTATATGTGTGTTCTGGCTTTCGCACCATAATCCACACACATGCAAAGACAATTTTAAGGTCAGGAAACTATTGAGGTGCTGCACATAAACAAAGTTTCTAATCTGCAATAATTAAAATTCTGTTGAAGACTGCAGACACTCTGGGAATAAAGCTGTTATGATAATCAAACCTTTTCAGTTGTTTCTCCTCGTTCACATAAAACGCATTTATTATTCAAAACATCAGTTTGTTCTAATGGTGAAGCACCCATGAGAAATGTAATCTGTTTTCACTGATATTTAAAATGAATCAGATGTCAATCATATGTCTTCTCCTGTTTTTAGGAGCGTAGGTGGGGAAGGGGCACTACAACCAATTGAGTCAAAGATAAACGGCTTTCGGACCTGTCCCTTCAGGGGTCACCGCAGCAGAACATGTTCCACATGTTGACTTGGCATGTTACGCAGGATGGCCTTACTGCCGCATCCCTCCCATTTTACCCGGGATTGGGACCGGCACCAAGGGGTGCCACAAGGGGTGGCAATGTGTTCCCTGGCAACCACTGTGGACGCACTGTGCAACAGGTATGAACAACATCAGAATGTAAACCATTATAGTATTAATGCAGCACCCAGTACATTCTCCCATTGACCAAGGCCTAAATCTCTAAATGCATGCTGCTGAGGTAAGTTATTTTTGGTAAAAGTTGAATGTAATTGAACTTTTGCTATACAACCTGACAGGAAATCAGTCTGGTGCATACACTACAGCTGTCAAAGACTTGTGGTTATGGGTTATGACTAAATGTACTTGATTGTATGAATTTTATGAGTTTTTGTTTTTATCATCTTAGTTACAAAGTTGATAAAAAGTATGTAGTCACTGTTTACAGTTATGTTTAGACATCTAAAAGCAATTGTTTTGTGAAGATATGAAAGCAGAAAACTTTAGGTCACTTCTGTAACGCCAGCTTTCTGAATAGCATGAGTGAGACTAAACACTAAACACTACATACACACATAACAGTAAACACAGGAAGATGTTGGTAATTATATTCATTTCATTCCACACCAAATTATTGGGCACGATTATCATTTCATCAAACAGCTCCAACCGGTAAGCTCTCAACATAGATGTGATATTGAGAGCTCTTATTGTTGCTGCCACCTTAAAGGTTCTTCCAGTCATGCTGGACTCGATGCGTCTGGCTTTTGAAGGAAGGGTCGGTGGCCTGGGTAATGTAGCTGACAGTTTTGGGTGGAGGTGGGCTGCTACCTGCATGCCCACAACTTAGTGAGAATATATACACATGTCGTATACAGCAAAAACTTATATCCACATTTAGTTAGGGCTGTCCAGCCTCACTCTCACACTTAGAAGTGAGTAGACATGGAGAACTTCGTGTGTGGGCTGGAGAAACTAAAGTAGAATAATCTTCTTTGCCACTCCTCTGAATCCAGAAAATCCTCACTGGCAGATTCATCCTCCTCAAAATCCAGAATTTACATTTACATTTACATTACATTTAGTCATCTGGCAGATGCTTTCATCCAAAGTCAATTATAAGTGAGGTACAAGGGAAGCAAAATTTAAAATCAATAAGAAAATATAAAAGCAAAAAAGACGAGGAAGAAGAGGGGTTTCTGTTTCATGAGATGAAAATACAGGATAGAAGAGATTTTTTTTTAAATATAAGATTTCAGTACATAGTAGGTTGCAGAAGAGTTCAGTTTTGTGAATGGTGGGGGCTGCTGAGGCTACCAGGTTTAGAAGCTTGTTTCACCACTGTGGAGTGAGAAGCATTCAAGACAGTTGCCATTCTTCCTGCAAGTGGATGTCCCAGCAGATTTAACCCAAGGTTAGACTCCGTCTTTTGATGTCAAACCCAAATGTTCTAAAAATTGCACTGGACAATATGATTGGCACCCCCAATTAAATATTTGGTAGCACCCCTTTAGAAAAAAATAACTGAAATCAATCGCCTCCTGTAACCATCGATGAGTTTCTCACACCTCTCGACTGGAGTTTTAGACCACTCTTCTTTGGCAAACCGCTCCACGTCATTCAGATTTGAAGGATTCCTTCTCCCAAATGCAGCTTTGAGGATCTCTCCACAGGTGTTCTATAGGATTCAGATCTGGACTCATTGCTGGCCATTTCAGAAGTCTCCAGCATTTTGTAACCATTTCTCAGTGCTTGTTGAAGTGCGTTTCGGGTCATTGTCCTGCTGGAAGACCCACGACCTCTGGTCGCTTTCTGACACTGGCCACTACATTGCGCCACAAAATGCTTTAGTAATCATCAGATTTCATGATATCGTTGACACTGTCAAGTGCCAGAAGCAACAAAGCAACGACAACATCTTTGAACCCCCACCATGTTTGACTGTAGGGTTGGTGTTTCTTTGTTTTGAAAGGCTCATTTCTTTTTCTGTTAACAGTGCCATGATGTCCTTCACCAAAAAGCTCTACTTTTGTCTCATCTATCCACAGTGCATTCTCCCAGAAGGATTGTGGTTTTGTCACATAAGATTTGGCAAACTCCAGCTTTTTCATGGCTTTGTGTCAGCAGTGGTGTCCTCCTGGGTCTCCTACCATAGCCTCCCATTTCATTCAGATGGCAATGGATAGTGGGAGCTAACACTGTTGTACTCTTTAATTTAAGTCGCAGTTGTTTTATTCAACAACAACAATCCTTCATTGTAAATGTTCATTAATTTTGCTCTTCCATCCACGTCCAGGGACGTTAGCTACAGCACCATGGGCTGTAAAGCTCTTGATGATATTGCGCGCAGTGGACACAGGAAGATTAAGATCTCGGGAGATGGACTTGTAGCCTTGAGATTGTCCATGTTTTTCCACAATTTTTTCTCTCTAATCCACAGACACCTCTTCACACTTCTTTCTTTTCCCCATGCTCAGTGTGACACACAACACAAAGGCTGAGTCACCTTTTCTCCATTGTAAGTGTGATTACTGTATTGCTCACACCTGTTACTTGCCACAGGGTTGTCTAAATTAAAATTACAAGAGCATCACATGCTTGAAAAGCAATTATTTCTTACAACTTTGACATGGTGCCAATAATTGTGTCCAGTCCATTTTTGAGTTCTGTGTGAATGTTTATAAAGTTTGACTCTTCTTCTGTTTTTTTGTGTTGTTCCAGTAAAAACCAAAACATTTGCAATTGGAACAATTTTCTAAGCAAAGGGTTGCATTTTCTGACAGAACTGCAAGGGTGCAGATATTTTTGTCCATGACTGTATATATAAATAGAGACATAGATAAATGCATATGGATACTAGTTTCTGACTAAAAACTACAGTGGCATATTCTTATTTGATTTTGTTAAATACAAAACCAAGTACTGCTCAGGTTGTAGGCAAAAAAACTAAATCATCATGAGGCTGAATAAGATTCTACTGTATGTCAAATAATGTATAACAGACTAAAATAGTATGGAAGTAATATGGAAGTAAAAGAATATTTTACTTCCAGGCACTTTACAGCAGCAGCATATCAGAGGAAAGAATGGGCAGAGCATTGTTACATTATTGCAGAAGTTTGTGTTGGATATACAGTAAACTGCAGTGTGACTGTCATGTGTGAGAGCAGCAGTGCAGTTGAGTGACTGAGCTAACTGGCACGTTTTGGTCCATTTAAATATATTTTTCTTGACAGGAAGACAAACTTAAATGCATTATGTAAAATATGACTGTCATTACCTAAAGCAGCAAAGGTAAAACCCATCAATCAATCACTTAAACTTTGTTTCTATTGATTTGTTGCATTTTTACCTAAATTACATTTTCATATCAGAGACAGTCTAGATTTTTAAGTTCAATACAAACCATACAATGAAGTTATCTTTCATTTTTTCTTCTTTACGACAAAAAACAAAACAAAAAAAACAACAACTCTGGAATGTCAGTTTTTGTGTTTATGCATTATATTACTCAAAGGTACATTTATTTTTGCATGTTTGTATAGTACCAGTTATATATTACTCCCAAAACTGGTGTAACTGGGAAAGAATTTACCAAACACAAAGGCACATGCTACACCTCATTGGCTTAAAACAGATGATCAAACAGTGCGGGGGTTGACTGTAAAATTTTAAGAGCACATCATTTTAAAAGATGGATATTAAAATGTTCCTTTGGAATCCCAAATAATGATTACGTTGGGGCTTGGATTGCATTCAAGCATATTTAATATTTCATGCTTAAATGTAGGCACAGCATTAACAAAACCATTTAATTCATTTATTCGTTCAGCAGTTAATTCATTCTTGGCAAGGCTGTTTAAATTTCCTAGCTTTATTTTCAGTTCCACCCTCAGAATTGCAAGTGTGCTTTACAATTGGATAAAACACTTAATGTCTGTTGGTGCTCCTTGATGCCCTGTGTTCTTTTATATTCTGTGAGAGTAGATGTATATGAGTGTGTGTGTGTGTGTGTGTGTGTGTGTGTGTGTGTGTGTGTGTGTGTGTGTGTGTGTGTGTGTGTGTGTGTGTGTGTGTGTGTTTATGTGTGTGAAAGAGGGACCAAGAAATCCTGAAGTCTCTATTTAAGGGCAGCATGGAGACCGCTAATCTCAGGTGGGCTGAGTCCACTGTGGTTTCTGCTTAATTAATGGAAAGCCATCTGCCTGAGAGAGACCACCAGCTGCTCAGGCTTTGATCTCACCTGTCTGTCAGTCTGTCAGTCTATGAATACAGTATGTGTCTGTGTGGATGCACATATGTAGATAAGTGTGTCACTTCTCACATCCTCATAGCATAGCTGTTCTAACGAACTGGTATCCAGCGTACAGCATGGGACCCTATTCAATAACAAAGAAGCAGTTTGGTCACAATTAAATATTGTTTAAATGCTTAGTATAAGATAAATGTATCTTTTAAATCTCAATATTCCCCACAGCTGCATTCATCAATACTTTAGTTATATCAAATGGCTGTTGAATGTTAGAGGAATTGCTCAATTGCTCATGTCAAACCAACAGAGAATTATCATCTGGCTGAAATCTGCTTTCTTCAATTGTACTAAACATGTTTTATAAGTTTTTTTGTCTTGGTTTCATGACTAAAATTTTTATTCAGTCTCACCAATTTCATCAACTCTGTTTTCAGTCATGGCTGTTTACTGCAAAAATGCTGATAATCGCACTGTACACTACAAAATAGGGAAACCACTTCTTTATGGACATTGCTTCATGATGTGGGCATTATACTTAAACAGAAACGATCTTCCCTAAAATTCTGCCATAATGTTGTAAGCACTCGTCTAAAATGTCACTTTATGCTGTAGACAAAACAACTTAAGAAGCCTTAACAGCCATAATAAAAGCTACAGTATGCATGTTAGTCCACATACTTTTGACCATACTGTCTATTATATATTTTGTAAAATCATGTTTGTATGTCAGCAATCCTATTCTCTCTACATCAATTATTCATCTGCATAATTCTGACCATCTGGCACCAGATGTTTTGTGACGGCTTTATTATGAGCTTGTACTGCCTTTAAAAACACCGTAATGCACATCATCATTAGTTTCATCATTGATACCCTTCCTCAGTGTAGCCAAAGCCTAAGGACTGTCTGCTGTCACCCTTGGAGCTGATGCGTCCCCTTTAAAAAGTGAAGGTGAATCGAGAGCGTCTTGTGTGGAAGGAAACACGACTCAGATCACTAAGCCTGCATCTTGAAACTGCCTACAACAGCAGAGGTAAGGCACGCCTGGCTTTACCTTCTATCCCACCTCCCCTGAGAATGTGAGGAGAAACAATTAATGCAACAGTTGGACAAAGAAGAAACAAGTTTGTCATTGAGCACAGTAGAAGTCACTGTGTCCCCTTTGTTTTCACTGCTGGCTGCCTCTTCATTTCAAAAGTGACAGTTATTTAACCCACAGATTGCGACATAAACAGCGATGTCTTTTAGTGCAACTTTTCCAAATATAATGTATCATCATATCATGTATAAATGATTTTTTCTGGACTGTATTCAATTGATGTCATACACCAGGGCCAAGCAGAAAGACTAACTTCATGGTTTAAAACCACTAATTATCCCTTTTCATGTAACAAATGTACAATCATTACACACTGCCAATACTGACGATTCAATAATTAATTGATTTACCTATTGTGCACAGTGGGTTTTCAACCCACGTACATTTCATTTAGATTACATTGCATTATTTCTGATTATCACATTCTGATTATAATCGACAATTATTTTACTTCAAGCCATTTCAGTAAAACGTCCTTAAAACATTGGGTTTGACCCAGAATCTATACGAAGATGAAACACAGCGACATTCTAATTCAAAATGTATCTTCAGGATATATTTAGAATCTGAATCTCTATTTTTTGATGCATTATAAAGGTTATGATACAGTACGCTGTATATTAGAGCAGTGTTTTTGTTATGATGGATGTGATAACATTTGATATCAGCAACTGTTTTGTGCCAAATTCATTACAGTGCTCCAATCCAACCAACAAGATTTTTATTATATTTAGTTTGATTTGAACTGACAGGCTGATTGATGCTGGAAAGTTGCAAAAAGTTTTCAAGTGAGTTAGTGAAACTGTGGTTCAGCATGTTTATAACTCTACAGCACCCAGAACACTAGTTTGTAATCCACAGACATGAGCAGCAGATAAAATTTAAATTGTGTTTTCACGTTATTAATGAGTCAGGTCAAACTAACTGTGTGAGTTCTTTAGCTTAAAGTTAAATGTTTTTTGAAATAATTATTTCTGTAGGAATACCCTCACCGGCCACTTTATTAGGTACATATTGCTAGTGCTCCTTTGGATCCCCAACTGCCTTAATTGTTCATGGCATAGATTTAACAAGGTGCTGGAAATATTCCTTATAGATTTTGGCTATGATGACAACATAGCATCAAGCATTTGCTGCAAATTTGTTGGTAGCACAGACATGATGCAAACCTCCTATTCCATGGGTAAGATAACACAGGTGCCCTATTGGATTGAGAGCTGGTGACTGCGGAGGCCATTTGAATACAGAGTAAAGTATTAAGGGGTCCAAAGTGTGCCAAGAAAATATCCCCCACAACCTTTCAACAACACCAACCTGAACCATTGAAACAAGGCAGGATGGACCCATGCTTTTACGGCAGCAGAAATCGAGTCTCGTCAGACTAGGCACATTTTTCCATTCTTGAGAAATGTAGCCGCAGTTTCCTGTTCTCAACTGACAGGATTCACACTCAGCGTGGTCTTCTGCACTAGAGTAAATGGATTCTGAGTCTCAGCACAAAATAATTTTAAGCTGAACTCGGGAAGGTAAATCAATCAGCAATAGCACAGCAAAGAGGGAAACTAACCAGAGGAGTGTAGGTGCAGATGGTGCACCTACACTGATGGTACCAGTAGAGTTCTATTCAAGTATGGGAGTGTCCAGTGGGCTTTAAATAGCATTGACGCTCAGTTAAAGTGGAAAACAAGTTCTGTCTCCTAGTTCAATACAGAGGCACTTTTTGGTTTTATCAGTCCTGGATCCCTCTGATGTAGCAGCAATGACCTTGGCTTCACAGCCTGACCCCTCATTAGTCGCTCCTCTCTTGATTTATTTCCTTCATTACAGTCAAATGCACAATCTCCAGCATCCTCGCTGGACTTTCTGCTTTCAGCATGGCTAAAACAACTACTTGCAGCCTTGTCCTGCAGTTGAATATTAAATTTTAATCAAACCAATACAGTCTCATAATTGCATAATGAATGCACATCACCTACGCCATTGTTGGACAGTGACTGATGAATATGTTAAAGTGTAAGCTGCTGGGAGAGTGACAAATGAATAGACTAATGGACACTAAGGCCTGACTGCAAATTAGTTGCCTTAAAAGGTCAGGAGGAACTACAGAAATGTGATGTGACACGCACTACTGCTAATATCCACAGTGGTAACATACTGATCGAAAAAGTATCCCATCTTTCAATGACATGGCATCAGTAATTGACACACAATGATGCATCAGAACGGGCATATTACTGATGCCAATGTCCTCCCCTGAAAAGCATGGGTGACCTTTAGCAGCCATATTATTTATGACCAAAGCACAATTCTACTGATGTATTGTAGGTGATGTCCTATCAAAAGGGTGATAAACCTTCCTTATGGAGGAAGTTTTTGTGGTGTAAAGGGGGGTAAAACACAGGACTATGTTTTTTTTTTAAAACTATACTGTCCCAAATCGTGATTTTTCACTAAACCCACAATCCACGTTTATTACTATAACAAAGCTCTGGCACATTGAATTAGAGCATACTGGGCCAACTATGAGTTAAAGTTGGACCTTACTCATCATCATCTGTGGTCCTTAATACTCCCAAAGGCCTGCAAAGCAGGTTGAGGTAATGGGCGGCTTTCTCTTTTTTGTACATACTGTAGGCTTGCATTTTGCACATGTGCATAAAAAGTACTGCATTGCATTTTTCTGACCACATCTTGCTCCACTGTGAGACCCACCGCTGGCTTGAACACGATGACTGGACCAAGCACAGTGACAAGAGAATAAATAATAGCTCCACTATGGCTGCCAGCCTATACAATCATCCCTGCTATTGCCTTTGCTGATTTATTGAAAGACAACGACCTTTGGTTCCGCTGAGCCTGCTGCCTAGCCTGGCTCCCAATGCATATATTGTTTTCCATTTTAGTGCCACATATTGCCAAGGGGAGACGTTGTGGCCCTGAGCGGGAGACTTTGTCACTGCCACAGATGCAGCAGTTTGCTGTTAATAAAGTAGTCACAATAAATTATATGATACCTTTGCATTGCTGAGACCAAATCGTATGAATGTCGATAGGGCACTGGGGGTGTATATGAACTTTAGTTTAATTTTTGTCAAAAATAATTCAGGAATTATAATGCGTTGTAATATTATTTATGACACACAATCTCTGTGAATGTGATTAAAATACAACAATGGCATTTTATGAATTTCATCATTGGGCGTATTGCCTTTGACTGATGGCTAATAGTTTAATTAAAATATGTTTGTCTTTATTCCATCAGCTGTTATATTTGTGTTGGGGTAAATCAGAGATGGTGAACTGGACTGTTCTTAGATAAAACTAAATCACCTTCTAGTTATATTTTGCATGTGAGAATGTTTGGTAATCTATATTCCATTACACTTTGTCTGGACAAAATGCATTTTGAAAAGGCAAATATTTTTTTCATCAATTGTTTCACACAGGGTGGAAGTACTGCCAGGAGCAACCCTGCTGATATAACAACATCAAGCAGACTTTCATACTAACAGAACAAATTAAAAAAGGCTTGCTAGAATACAAAAAATGGGAGGGAAATATTGAAAAGCAAAAAATTATGTAGTCTAGACAGTATAATATCTAGTCTATTACCTAATCAATTCAAACTGATGAGGCCTCTAAAGGATGAGGTAAAAAGTCACAGTAAGAGACAGTGAAGACAATGAAGACAGTGAAGAGAATAGAGCTGCTGAAGGGAAGTAAAAGTTGTAGTAGTAAGTAGTGTAGTATGTTTTTTCCCCGTGTCCTGTCATTTTTCTGTTGTTGTTTTTTTTAATAAAAGGTGCAAAAATGTCCTGACAAGGACCTTCTGTAAACATGTACGATAATTCATAGGAATAATATTGTAATAAGTGGTAATTCCCAACATACTGTACCACAGCAACCTTCTCCCCAAACAAAGCTTGTCACTTATTTAAAATGGCATTACCTACATCATTAGAATTTGTCTTCATTTTTTAATAAAATGGATCCTAAAGCTGACCTACGTTTTTTTGCAGCGAACATTGGCATCATAAATTCACACCGATGGATATTTAGTCACCATTTAGTCTAACAGCTTGTCTTTTCACTGTGGTAAAACACTGGAGTTTCCGGACAAAACCCACACAGGTACGAGGAGAACATGCAAACTTGAATACATTTTCTTAAAGTTACAAAGGTCAGAAGTTGCTTGTGTGTCAAATTTCAATGAACGGATATTTCAGTCAGTTGTATTAAATGTATGTGCTGACATATGCGCTTATGTAAAGTAAGTAGTACATCAACTTTTGCCATTCACTTTTAGGTAGGACATTTGCTCATTTCATAATTCAGTTTTCATAATTCCTAGTTTTTTGTCCATCCATGCCTTGGACACTCTCCAACTGCAAGCTTCCTCACAATATCAGAGCAAAAAAACGAACTTTTCTTCCAGAGCCCTGGGTACCTGAAATAACTCCTCCCTTTTTGCTACTTCACAGGAATTAAAGGTTTTTATGGCTCAACAAAAAGTGGAATGAAATAGAGAAAATATTGAGGAAGCGGGATGGAACGAGAGTGAAAATCCTCTGTCGACTTACATATCGAGGTTGTGTTCTCCATCAGTGGGTTTGCGGGATTGAGGAAGAGCGCAGAAAGAGATCCAGTCTGCTGGTCACAGGAGCTCAGAGGGTGACATGGACGAACACGCACACACCCCCACCCAATCTGCCTTTAGCAACTTAAACCATACCTTGGCTCCATTTACCTGCCCCACATTACATTATTATTTTTAATTCCGTTTTGTACACATTATCAGTCAGGCTGTCAGCTGCATACTAAAGGTTTTCTTTTGTCTGCAAACAAATGACACGTCTGATGGCTAAAGCTAGATTCTGAACACCCTATGTATATGTGTTTGTCTGTTTGTGTCATTCTGCCGACTAGAAATGCAGTTGGTAAAGAATGACTGGGTGACAGCTGAGTGGAGCGCAACCTCTCAGGTTCATTACCGGTTGGCAGAGTGAAGCACTCCAGGGCACAGCGGTTGGAGGTGACGCTTCAGGCCTCTTCATCAACATCCTGTCACCTCCATTTTCATACTCTCAGGCTTAGCACAGTGACTGACCCAGCCTCCCCTCAGGGAAAAAACATCTTCCTGAACAATAAGTCAGCACCTGGTAGTGAAAAACTGAGGAAAGCAGTGGGTTTGTTTAGTAAAAGAGAAAATGAAAAAAGGCAGTATTAGCTGACCTTCAGCTGAATTTGATATGAAGTTTGTAACAAACAGCAAGGTAGATTTTGTTGTTGTTCGTGCTAAATTACGATGGGGTTTGCAATATCTCTATACAACTCTGAAACAGTCAAATACATGCAAGTCCTTCCTGCACACGGAATGAGGCTTGTCTGACTTCACCTGTTAAGGATTTCGTAATTATTATAGACATAACCGCAATGTATAATAATACAATATTGTCTCACATGGACGTTAAAATGAAATTCCGCCTCCGCATTTAACCCATGACAGAGTGGCAGATCACCTAAACTGACAGAGTTTAGGTGATCTTCATTTGTGAACCTAAAAACTAAGATTTCTTCTCAAATCAGGATTAGAAAACAATACACATTTCCCCAAACACCTCCCTGCTTAACTAGTGTTATAACAATATGCATATTTTTATCATTACTCTATGGAACAGTAACTTAGATCCTTCAACCAAAATAACAATGTGAAACTGCCAGTACATTTTAGTTTGTGCACTCTATGCTTGGCTTATACTTAGTTATGCAATTAACATTCCTATTACAGGCACAGTCTCATTTTCTTCATAGTGTCCACACAGACTGCCTTAATTTCAAACTGCAATCAAAGGGAGGTTTTTCACAGGCTTAACTTCAGAGGCTAAGTCTTTGGGAAGTTCCCCAAGACAATTTCACTGCAGTGAGAGTGTACTTTTCACTGATATCTTTGGGTAGAAGTGGAAGGAAAGGGAAGTCATGCAATATCAGTCTGCAATATGTTTAGTGAGGGTAAGAAATAGCCAGGCTTGTAATTGCTTTGGGACAAGCAAGGGTGGTTCCTGTGGTACTAGGAGATTTTCTTTTGGTCAACCATGAGGTCAATAAGACAGATAAGAAAAAAGGGGGGGAAAGGCAGACTGAGAAAGGAGAGAGGGAGGTAGATTTTCAGATTTTCTGAAGAGTTCAGACGGAATAGAGGTATTATCATCCCATGAGGTTAAAATGAAAAGCCCACAGTTGGCTACACTTCCAATACTCAGAGGTTTAGAAGAGGAAAACGCATAGATGACAGAGTGGCAGCGGGAAAGGAAAACAGGTTTCAATTTCTTAGTGCATTTCTGCTCATGAGTATACTTTACAACTGTCCCCAGACTGCCAGACAATTCTCAGAGGAATCATGTCATGGTTTTCAGTGTTACTATCAACAGCTTCTCTCTGAACGACTTCACTCCCATTTCATTATCACTTCTTTAAAAGATAAAACCTGCTAAAAGATACAAGAGTGAGTGAAGCACCTGCAGCCACTTACAGGGTGTTGTCAACTGTCTCCTCAAGTAATCATGTATATAATTTGCAGTGTCAGGATGGAACTTGTATACTGTCTCTAAGGTGTGTCTCTTAATTAATAGCCCAAGGGCTGTGTGTTTATCTGTCTGCAGCAGGGATCAGTGTATAAAAGTGGATCAGGAGACAAGATTCTTCACTTCTGAATTAGGTTGCATTCACCTTACACACCATAAATGCTCAATTCCATTTTGTAGTCAGATCCAATGTTTAAATGTTGATTCTATGTTGTACAGATTGTAAAGACCCTTTGGGCAGATGTTACTTGCAAAATTAGGGTATAGACTGTACAGAAAACTTGATTGTTGAGCAGATTTGCCAAATATTAAACACATGAGCTATCATCCTCAATTTATTTAAATGTATGATCAATGTATTTGTTGAGCAGAGCAGGAAAATGATTGTTGTTGCCCTTTTGCTACAAGGTCCAATGAGCTCTGAATTTTTAACCAACTGTTAAGAAAAAAAACCCAGACCACAGACAGTCAGCTTTATTTTAGATCAGGTTTAGGTTTTGTTTGTCTTTTTAGCTGAGGTCCAAATGCAATTTGTGGTTTATTACCAGAAATATTTCATCACATATCATAGCAAGACTTCTGTCTTAGTGAAATGCATACTGCCCTAATGAAAAAAACAATCTTATTAATTTTAACATATTCTAGTGGCACAGACTCTCCGTAATTTTTGTTTTTATTTTTCTTTTTTTTGGTTGTTTTGTTAAGAGTTTAGCAACATACAGAGCAGGTATTTTTATTTTCAAACTTAACTATTATGTTGTTGTCTGGCTTTTTCACATTATTAGTGAATGCTCTAACACCCCCTACTGCAAAACATTTACTCTGCCAGTTGCATTGCTCCAGCAAATCATAACAAATGTGCTCGACCACATCATCTATAGCAATGTCCCTGTTTCCTTTCGCTCCTTGTTCCATTCTTTATTTCCCCAAACACTAATTTTCCAGTTGGGCGGTTAATTGAATTCAGTGCTGGGTGTAAAGTAGAGGGTCCTTAACCACAGTTGCCTGCTCACAGTGCATGAGGCAACTGAGGTTAGACTTACTAAAGCTGGGCTCAGATAGAGGAACCAATGGTTCATATATACACCCACTCAGTAACTGTTCATGATATTTATTGCTGGATACTCAAAGTCGCTACTGGCTCTAAAAAGATGGAGACAGGAGTAAATCAGCTGCCCTGGTGTACAAACAAATCATTTAATTTTCATAAGCATCTAGTGAGACGTTTGGTTTGCTTTTGGCCATTGGGAGAGAAAACAGATAAATGCAGCATGTACAGATGCTTGATAGACTTAATACACCAAATGATCCTGCTGGGGAGACAGCATGCCTGGAACAAATGGTCCCAAAGTGTTTATTATGTGTCATCTTAAAAGAATTATGTCAGCGGAACAGCATTATTGTCTATATAGTCTTTTCGTTCTCCTCAGAACACCATTTGAAGCTAAAAACTGTTTCATCCCTGACAGCTTTTGCCCCACAAGTGCACTTCTTTTTAAATATTCACCTACTTTGTTTATGCATTTTATTTTTGTCATCGAAGACGACCAATGAAACTACCTGGTGCAGAAAAATCTTAAAGAACTTGCCTGAAAGTCAGCAGGCATGCAGAATAATGCTGCATCGGAGCCAAACCTTACTGATGGCTCCAATAGTGGCTTTAAAAATAGCCCTGGCTGTCCGCCTCTCCCTCCTCACTTCTCACAACACGCCGCTGTCAGTGTGTCGCACCTGCTGTGGTGAGACCATTGCATAACCATCTCTGTTCATGCAGAAGATCAGTGTTTCTCTTCAGCGACACACTGAGTGTATATGTGTGTGTTTTTTTCTAACGGAACAGTGAAGAATGCTTAAGGTCACAGTATGCATCAAGCAGGAGGAAATTTCACTGGCACAAATTTACCAATGTAAATTTTTAAAATCCTTAATCTTGCTGTTATTTAGGGAAGCAGAGAACCGGCATGAATGCCGTTATCTTTGTTAAACCATTATCTCGTGATAACGGATAATGATCGAGCTATATCGGGATACAAAACCCATTTTATCATGATAATAATATACTTTCTCTGGAAAGCAAAATTTCTTTTCTTTGGATAACTGGAAAAATTTGCCAAAATCCAAATGATTGTATCAGCTTCCATAGAGCACAACTAACACTTCGTGATCTACGGCTACACTACGTTTGATTGTCTACATGACTGTTTTAATGTTTTATGATAGTGGTTAAGTTATATCCTTAGATAAACAATGCTCCCCTGACTGTTTTCATCTGGTTTATTTTGAACAAGACACTGAACCCCCAACAACCCATTCCCATCCCCAGCTGTGCAGTGCCGGTCCCAGACCAGTAGAAATTGGGGAGGGTTGCGTTAGGAAGGGCACCCGACATAAAAACTGTGCCAAATCAACATGTAGACAATCTGCTGTGGCGACCCTGAACTCACGGGATAAGCCGAAAAGGACAAAAAAAAACAAAAAAGCAATTCTGAACACATGGAACATATCCATCAAATTCATGTTTATTGGATATCTAACATTTACTACTTTGGTTTGCTTCATCCTTTTAAAACGGCCCATGGTCAGCACTAGTGTTATCCTGTCCGAGGATGTGTAGCTGTGACAGAGCGCACCAAAGAACATGCAGCACAATTGTTCCTCCAAAAGAGGAGAGTATGTGACCATTTGTGTGCTGTTAAATTTCAGCCTCTCATTTATTAGCAGGCCCAACACCTTTTCCACAAAAAGATAAATAAAGAAATTGTCAGATTAAAGGAAGCAGATACCCCAAGGGTGCCATGACTGTGAGAGCTGAGAAAATAACTCTGATTCAACAGATAACTGGTGATGTTAATTATTACCCTACACCAATGTAAAGCTTTCAGTCTCAACTCTCTCATGTTGCAGTATCACACGATCAGTTTCAAAATAAAGCATGAGTTGCTTAAAAACCAAAAAGAAAAAAGGGTCTAGCACAATATTATGGGCATTGTTAATGTGTTCCTTTGGAACAATAGAAATTAAATCGTGAAAAGATGCACTTAAAAAAAACTGCCCTTAAAGGCGGAGCTGGCATCTGCTCTCAGAAGGAGGGTGGGTGGGGGTCATTTATCTAAAGCCTTATTCACTCATGAATACAATGACAATGTCCGAAGCGGTTTTCTCCTGGCATTGTCCAGAGTTGTGTTTCACACATGTAACACACAGTGGGAGATTGCTCGAGTGAGGAGCATCCTCACATTTGAAACTCTAGCCTATGTTCACTGTTGAAACATAACAAAACCACATTTTTACTATACAAACTTTGAAGGATAAGGCATTAGTTGTGATTTACGGAGGCCCAGACAGTCATTTGGATTTTGACAAAGTATGTCATTATCGAGAGAAAACAAGTTTTGTTATCTCAAGACAACAAGATAATTATCCCATTATCAGGAGATAATGGCATAAAAAAAGATAACAGAATCTATTCGTAGTGACTGTGTTGTTGCCAAACCATCTAATTTTTGAAAGGTTATGACATCCTGTCACAGGACAGATGACTCAGTGCTCACAGCAAAAACAATTATAGTATTGTCACTGAAACATTCATGGAGGAATTGATAATATCTAAGAGGCACTGAAATGGAAAGAAAGAAGTATGAACCAAAATCCATTTGTGCAAGACTAATATATAGAGAGATTTACTAGTAACAGAAAGTAAAACATTTGAGTTGATCTGATTTTAATGAGTCTGTTGTGTTTTACTACATTGCCTCATCCTTAAATGGCAAGAAGGCATTTTGTTTGTTTTATTAGTTTAATTTGTGCAGCCTTTACAGGAGGTCAGCAAATGTGTAGAACTCCATCTCATTAAACAATAAGAGGTAGAAGGTATAACTGGGTACCACTACATAGACCGAGTATTACCAAAAAACCCATTATTATGCATGACACATTTACACCAGTGGACGCAATCAGCTGTGAATCCAGTCTAAAGGAGGCAGCAACCAATTTTCACTATTAAAAGGAACAACGAAAAGCGATTTTTAAACTAGTATCAACTCATTTCTATACCTACTGGGGATTTAAAACACCTCAAAAGAGGATACTTTGTGTCTTTCAACTGTAATTAGATCAGGACATACATTACTCATAATTATACATAATGCGCCATGGATGGCACAATCACAATCAATGCACTAAGAAAAACAATAAAGTAATAAGACAGTGAATAAAGGAAGCAAACCACAACAACAGGAAGTAAAAAAAAAAAATGCTGCAATTTAACCAGATTAACAACAAGAAGCACTTTCAGTTGTTATCTGAAGAAAGAGAAATCAAATTCCCCTTAGTTTTATAGGGAGAGTCTGCAATAAAACAAGAAGTAATAAATTGCACCTCTATTTGGATTTCCTGACTTGAGCATTATAGTGGATTTTAATTGCACTTTAGTGTAGCTAATATAGTGATCTCGCTGACCATTAGTTCTGTTCTTTTTAATGTAACTGTAAAATAATTTATAGGGATTGATATTTTTATACTGACAAATATATTCAGCTGTTGAATTACTATTTTAGCTTCTCTTCATATATGATAATTAATGCTTGAGGTGATTTTCTTTAAAATGTCTATAAGGGACATCCCATGAATTTAACAGATGTGATTTTTGAATTTCTCTTCTATTACTGTATGATATTCAGACATTTTTAGGGTCAATTTACAATTAGGGAAACCACTCAATAAATCTAATAAAATTAAATGCTCCTTTTGCACACTTTGTTCTGTATTAAGAGTGACTCCCTTATAAAACCTATGAATGTAAAGTAAACTAATTATTTAGCACTTGACAACAATCAAGGATTAAGCTAAGCACTAAACAAAAAAATATATATGTTAAATGATTAATACAATAGAACATCATAATATAATAATAAAAACAACTACTGTCTGACATCACTTATTAAGTATCAAATGCCTGCTTGAAACAAGTCAACCTTAGGTTTGGATTTATTAAAAGTATGGAGCTCAGATATAACACATCAGGAGACAAAAAGGTCAACAGCTTAGGGGCAATAACAGCAAAGGCCCTTTTGCTAACCTAGATCTGGGCACAGCTACACAGTACTGTTGAGTTCATTTGACATTGCGATATGCCACATGAATGGTAACCAGATCAGCCAAATAGACGATTAAGGGCTTAAATTGGGTCCTGAAGTGAATAGGAAGCCAATGAAGAGAACGCAACACAGGGGTTATGTGGTCATTCTTAGATGTATTAGTAAGCAAGTGTGCCGCAGCATTCTGCATCAACTGTAGCCGCGGAAGAATTGAATGGTTAGCACCAAAATACAATGCACTGCAGTAGCCTAGCCTTGAGCAATAAAAGCATGAATAGCAATTTCCAAGTCCTTGTGTGACAGAAAAGGCTTCACTTTGGCGAGAGAGTGCAATTGGAGAAAACCACATTCACAGAGCTGATTTCTTTATCTAACCGCATCTGCTTAGCAATAAAAAGGGAGATTGTTCATGTATAAAGAAAACGGGTTAGGACCCAAAATGGAGCCCTGGGGACCCCACAAGACAAACTAGCAGTAGCAGATGGCGCCTCACCCCATTTTATCAAAAAAGGTCCAACCTGAGAGGTAAGATTTGAGCCAGTTAAGTGCTGTGCCACAGATCCCCACCAGCTTATCAAGATGAGAGATAAGGATCTCATGGTCCAAGGTGTCAAATGCAGCGGTCAGATCTAGCAGAATGAGGACAACTGAATATTTGGCATCCAATGACAGCAAAATGTCATTAAGCAACCACACCAAAGTAGTTTCAGTACTGGCACGAGATCTAAGAGCAGACTGAAATTTCTCATAAAAACCATTAAAATTTAAAAAACTTTAACTGAGTAAAAACTATTGAAGAAGAGGATGAAGAGCTATAGAATTAAATTTGAATGCCACAAGTACAAACATAACACACTGAACTGGTTTGATTTATGACTGGCTAAGAAGAGACGGACGTCAGGCGTAGGGAGTCAATTATAGCGAGAGAGCTGGGCAACAGCTCTCAATTTCTATTACTGTTATCAGTTGCCTTTAAAGATGCATGCATAAGAGGCAACCTTCAGCCAAACAGAATGGCTTTGTAGATAGGTGCACAGATTTAAAAAGTGAATAGTTTCTATAGAAAATAGAGCTGTGTAAAAGTCAGGAATAAAAACAGAAATTTTATAACCTTTTGTAATCCTATGCTGCTATTAAATGGACTATAGGTACTAAAAGTTCAAATAACTTCAGATTGTATTCACTCAGTCATGTTGGAGGTACTGTAGTATTACCTTATGTGTACAAGTATATACACTAAATGCCTCATTGATGAACTTCAGAGACCAGACTGGACTTTAGAGAAGGAAAGTTCATCATTTAAGTTGTGACCAATAAAATGTTTGGAAAATAGCAAGGGCAGCAGGCAATGATGAAGAGCACAATCATTACCAGAAGCCACAGATTCAAATTGAAATATTAGCTGTTATATATACACGTTATATGTTATATATTATTCACTAATTTCAACACTAGTTATAAGAAATAGGCCTATTAAAAGAACAATATAAATTTTCAAAGGGTCACCAGGAAGTTACTGCATATTTCTACCCATAAGAGAGACAGGAGCAATTTGTGTGATGGCAAGTAAAGCAAAACAGATTGCTGACCACAAGCACTCTGTTTAAAAAAAAAAGTGGTTACTAGTTATTATGTCTCACACAGAAATGCACATCAACCCATAAAATTTGAGTCTGCAAATGGAGCACATGCACCTGTCCTGCTGTCTTTGTGAATTTCATTATATTGGCCTTATCAGCCTGCAGACAGCTCTATAAGGCACATTTCTGAAAGAAACTATTAATGTGATCTTGTAGTTTGTCTGTCTTACTAGCATAACTGCCTCAAGTTTATTCTAGTCACACACTTGAATTTGTATGTAAATGTTAAAGTTACACTAATGGTGAGCAGACATGCACAAGACACATGAAAAGAGCTGGTATAAACTTGATGGGGTGCCTCCTCCACCTGCAGACATGACAGTAGCTAACAGCAATAAAGACAGGGTGAAGGCAGAAGTGTAAGTTCTGAGTATGGATGAATAATTGGCTTTAGTGAACTCTGCTTGTAAAAAAGTGGATGGCAATGTCATGGTATAATTTGTAAATTGCCAAACAAGGCAAGAAAGGAAAGAAAAGATATGCACCACCTATTATAACACACCGGTGTTTCCCTCCAACTACAAAAGAACAAAAATCATTATGCAAATAAAGTTGCTTAGACACCCTATGCTAGCTGGAAGCTTTATTTCCCAAATACATTTCACAAATATATTCAAATATATAAGGATTTGCGAAAGTAAAACATTTACATTTGAATCCATGCAACTGGAACAATGTTGTTTAATACAGATCTAAACTTCCCTGTCTTGACAGGCTCATTTTAACACTTAACTAGTAAAATTGTACTTCTTTAGTATAACATGGACCAAGTTGTGTAAATTTTGCATGTTGCACTCCCTGTCGTAATTGCCAGAAAATCAGACGCTCTGGAGATCAGGACAAACAAGCAGTTTATCTGTCCAGTGAGGTGTTGGAGGCAACAAGAAGGAGGATAGTGATTATTTCAAATGAGCTTATTTATTGCAGTCATCCATCAGCTTCAAGGAGCTGTGTTGAAACAGTTACTTTTTTGGCCACAGTCCCAAAAAGCAGTTGATGGGAAAAACACAAAACTTCTTATTTAGATGACAGAGGTTGCTGGATTAAAATATAGTGGTTGGATGAGTCAGCTCTATTTTTGATGTAAGAATGCCCTCAGTAATGTACAAATGTATGAAAGCTTTTTCCAGATTTGTGATTTTAATAAAACTATTGTCACTGACTAACAGTCTGAAATCTATGTTCTGGTCGTAGTCCCAGGTACAGGTTCCTATTTCCTTGGCTCCTAACAGCTCTATCACACAAAGCAGTAAAAATGATGAATGAAAGTACTGTCAGCATCTACTGTGGTTCGTAATGATTTCAACAGCATTCAGTTACAGAATTATGACCTTTCTTCACAATTGTTAAATTGCATTGTGGCCACATTAGAAATACCCTCCATAAAGAGACTGTCTTACTGTAAAATACATCTAGGTGGATTGTTTGATTGGGGAAAAACAAAAATCTCCTGGAATTCACAGTGTTCATATTGCAAGAAAGAATTCAACCAATCCCCTGTAAATTTGGCACATCCTTTCAATTTAAAACTTTATAAAAACATTGCAATGTGCATTATAATTATTTTTTTAAAGCTGTTGAGCAAGCCGGCATTTTAGACAAAAAATAAATACAAATAATCAGAGAAGGCTTCAAAATCCTGAAAAGACTAAATAACAATCCTCCTCTTCCTCAAAGCACTAAAACAACCAAAACAACTTCACAGAATGGATATTTTATCTCTGTTTTGACAAATGTTTAAATGACTTCAAATGGTAGTGTTACATTTAATTTACCTTAGACTGTACTTTTAAGATGCACTGATCCATCCATCAATCAGTTATCTGTAAATGCTTATCCTGTTTGGGGTCATGGGGGGGCTGGAGCCTGTCCCAGCTGTCATTGGGAGGGAAACAGGGGTACACCCTGGACAGGTTGCCAGTCTATCTCAGGGAGAACACAGAGAGACATACACAGACAGACAACCATTCACACTCACATTCACACCTAAGGCCAATGCATTATTTTTCCGAAAAAAATGACATAATACACATAATCAAGGAAGTATACAGAACTGGACGTCTTAGTAATGTTATGAAGGACAAGGGTCAGCATGGCTACTCTAAGCAGTCTGTAGCTCCATAGCCTCAGACACAGGAAACTGTCATTACCTGTATGCAGATTTGGTACACAAGCTCAAGTATAATTTGAAGTATTTGCCTAAACAAAATAAACCACAAGTACCACTTCAAATTTACCACTTTTGCTTAAGTTATTGAGTATCTACATTTTACTTAAAGTACAAAGGTATTCCAAAACAAAAAAACTAAATCATAAAAGAAAAGAACGTCATAATTAAATTAAAGCCACCATTAATGTTATGGCTAATTGGTATATAAATCAATAACATAAAATCTAAATAATATGCTATTTAAATTATGAATATTTCTGGTTTTTTACCTTAATTGCAGATTCAATGACAGTTGATTTAAATCTTCAACGTTTAGCAACCTAGTAATGACATTAGTTACGTTACAGGCCTGTGACAACAAAGTATAATTGGTATTCACAACGGTATGTCATGAATCAATGAGTGAGAGGAAAATGTCTCATTAAACAAACAAGAAATCTGTATGTAGGTAAGCCAAATACAAAGCGGTACGTTTTGTGATATGCGAGTATTACAATGCTGTTTTGCACTTGCAAGTGTTGCCAGTACTTTGATATCACTCCTCCCTGACAGCAGCTCCCAAATCCCCAAAATAAACAGGCCCTGGATGGTGCACTGGTACAACTAATTCTTCTGGATAATTCAAAATAAACAGCAGACACAGGATCTGAATTTATCCTAGTAACGCCACAAAAAGATATTCTTGGCAGCCTGTCGGCCTACAGTAAATCATCCATTAAAAGACCCCCGTTTGATACATAAAATGGTTCCACTGATTAGGTCAAAAGCATTCAGTCCTCTCTCCTGCAGCTGAAGAACATTTCAGAGTAAAATCTTGTCTGTCCTTTGAGAGAGTTATTAATGCTTCATCTCATCTTGAGGGCTACTGCAAATTCTTCTTTGACCTCACACAAGATTTTGTTCTCGTCTCTGGTGGAAACAGCTGTGGGGGCCTAAAGCCCCAATATGAAACTTTTTTACATTACAATAACTGCTTCAAAATAATTTTGATGGTACAATGAATTGTAATAAGCAGAGTTTCTTCAGTCATTGGAACAGTGGGCACGGATACCGCCAGATACTGCAGTACGATACTTTGGAGTCCTGTTATAGAGTCCATTTGCAAGAACTGCGTAACAGTTAACAGCCCTGTATAACATTTTATTTTCACAATACATCCCCCATGTAATCCATCTACGCCATATATAGCCATGGCTACAAATGCATTATATGGAGGGTGGCTTCCATTTGTGGCAGCTGGGAGAATGGAAGAAAACTGTCTGAGCATAAATATTTACAGCTTTCTTATAACACCACAGTTTTGTTTGTAGTTAGAACACAAATTACACTGGTCAAGATTGCTACAGAAACCTGGAATCTGATCAATCTCACAGTTGCCTTGCTGTTAGTGTTAATGGGAAAATAAATGCAGACTTTGAAAATGTATCCTAATATTTCAGTCAGCATCATCTCTTGTCTTCTGATGCTTTCTTTGTTGGTTCAGGAACAGATTCGTAACTAAACAAACGTACCGCTGTGCACGAGGAGGGTTTAAACTGTGACTGCTATTTACGACAGTTGTGTAAAAGTGAACCATATTCAGCAACAGTAGGGGGAGACAAATCGCAACAAAGGTTGGGGCTTTAACCAAGTTAAAAAAAAAAATAAATATTGACTCTTCTTCTGGTTGCTGATTGATTCTGAAATTAAGATTGGGCTGTAACTTATGCGTCAATGTGGTTAAGTCCCTCTTACTCTCTGATCTTTATCTTAAAATATTCAGTTTTTAACAGTGATGTGTCAAACAATACTGAAGTGTTGGTGCGCGTATCAAGCACAAAGAGCGAAACCCCATATTTGAAAAAGTCACGTAACCGATACAGGAAGTGAAGCATAATTGGGTTTATCGTTATCGGGAATTGTGTTTATTAATGCTGAAAGGAGACTGTTTGGTGCTGTTTGTATTAGCTTTTGTTTCTTCATTATACACTGATATTTATGGATCAAACGAGAGAAAGGACATTTCCTCCAGTCTGGGGTCATTTTGATCTTATAACAACGCTAAATAAGGTAAATATTTTCCTTTTCTGTTTCCACTTTTGCTCAGTTTTCATATGAGTTAATGATATTCAAATTCCTTTCTGAAGGACTATATTTTCTACTCTACTCTATTTTCCCCCCCTCACATAAAAACACAAGCACTCCCACTCTCACTTATTTTTCATAAATGACACCAACTAAAATGTCACTTTGAGTTCATGTTTTTCACTTCGAAAAAGATTTTTGTACATTCTATGTTTTACATACTATTAGTCATAGTATATTGATTATATTCAAACTAATTGGAATATATTCAGTACACTTCTCTTTTATTTAGTTAGCACTTTCTTATCAGCTGGTTATGAAACACAACCATTCATCCACATGTCAGAGATGAACCAAGTTCAGTCTCCACACGCTTTATCCACATTGCCAGCAATGTTTTTGTAATCCAGATGGCACTATTAAGCGATACACCAACACAATACTGTGTCAGCACAGTTAAGGAAATGTGCCATACACTCCATGAGGTGTCATCTACTTATCACTAGTTTGTAACTGTGCTTCTAACTTTAATGCTTTTTTGTACTTCTGATGCAGATTATCTTGTTAATGTAACTTAAATATACTGAAATCATTACATTCATTAACTTTAGGTTAGAGTTCTTTGCTTTACTATGTTAAGAGACAGGTTTTGTGAACAAAATATAACTTTAGGTGTAAAAACTGTGCCAAATCAACATGCGGCAACCCTGAACTCACGGGATAAGCGGAAAGAACGATTACAGTGAAATTATGCAATTGGAAAAATGTATGAGTGTCAGCGTAGTGAGTTAAACATTTTTGTTTTTTATCTTTTACTGAAGTTTTATTTTCCTAGTAGGGAAAGTAGGGTTTACATGTATTCATGTCCCAACATCTATTTAATAAAGTTAGAGGTTGAGGTAATAGGTTGTGGATTGTAGAGATGTTTTTTCTGACCTGGAAAGGACAAAATGCCAAGTTAATTAAAAATACCCTACATACCCAGACTCACAGAACTGTACTACTGATTTCACACCATCTGACTCATTGTTTGGATGACAAGGCTGCAGCTAACGGGGAATAAATATAATTAGCAAATGTGACTGCTCAAATCAGTCATTAACATGAAACAAAGAGCTGATCCTCATCAAATCAATTTACTGTGAAGCTGTGCTCACCAAAATTTAATGAAATGGAAAAACTGGAATACCGATCTAAGAATATCAAGGATTTTATTTCTATTTTCATACACCAGAAGACTTGAGAGGGCAAGAGTGTCATTAAGTCAAGTATAGTAATTTCAATTTTAGAATCAAAATTGCTTCAGTAAATCTCAGTTCCATTAAAACTTACAGGCATAGCGCCTTTGTCTGTTTAGGCTTAATTACCGCCACTTTCCACCGATTTCTTGGTAAACTTTTTATTTAAAAAGGCACCTGCATAAAACACTTGTCTCAGGTGGCCCGGTCACAAGTGCAGTTATTAGTGATGAATTCCATTTGTCTCAGACTAAATTCCAGACTTTGTCTTTTTGAACCAATGCAACTGAGTCTCCAAACATTATGTAAATAAAGGCGATTATTTTTAATAGAATTTTGGTATTTAAAAAAAAAAAAAAGCGTTGTCACTTGGATTTAGTTTTATTTGGCAAAATCATTTAGAACTTTAAAAACCATGAAATTTGACATTGCCAAGTGAGTCATGTTCTGTCATCCAGAAGAATCAAGTGTAATACACACAAACACACAACAGCACACAAATCTTCTTAAGAAAACCACAGGGCTTTCCTCCCTACCACAACTATTCAAGTCAGTCTCCTATCATGCATCGTTAATTGAGCCCATCTAGACTCATCTCCCCTGCCCTGGACAGTAACAGTTCCTCATCAACCTTCAACAGATACCTCAGTCAGAGGATCAATAGGAGTACTTGACAGCTGGAAGTCCAAATGGGAATTTGATGACCTGCGCTGGTGTCAGCCATTTGCTGCTGTAATTGGACCTGCCCGCCAATCACTGTCAGGTTTGTTAGCAATAAAATAATGCGGCTTTGGAGTTCTGCATTGCTGAGCTAATGCACCAAGGTAGTGGATTGGGAATGTCGGTCCATATCAGACAAACATGACAGGTGCTGACTCTGCTGATTTAGCATTTTTCATGATAGATAAACAATTGACTGACTATAAATAATGCTCCAGGTTTTCTATGCAGGGAACTGAAAATTAGTATACCTAACCTTTGGCTAGATATTAACTTTAGATCAAAGAAACACTGGACAGCAACATCAAGTCATCATCATAATATTTAAAGAGTTACCAGTCACTTTAATTGCTCCTCCATGTTTCCACTGTCACTGTCTGGCAACAGCTCAGGCCCAGAGGACTCAGTATTTCTGCACAGAATAATTGTACAGTATGGCTTCCTGCTTGCATAATGTTTCAAGTTGTACTTTATTTCTGAATGCAGTGGCAAACTGTTAAGTGACAAGAGTATATCAAAGCAATCTTGAGCCCAATTCATCACGGTAGTGTGACAGTTTCTTATGCAAATCTATCTGAGGGATCTATCTATCTATCTATCTCTCTATCTCTCTCTCTCTCTCTCTCTGTCTATATCTATCTATATATCTATATATATAGATAGATATAGATATAGATACACACATATACACATACATAGTCACACACAAGGGAAATAATTGACAAAAATACCACTTCACTGACCTACTTACCCCACCATGCACCAGCACAAAAATAGATCCCTTATTGTTTCAACATTTATCTTCATCTCCTTCCTTCCTTCCTTCCCTCATCTACTCACTATTATCTTCCCACTCACAACCAGCACAGTGTCACTCATGCAGCCAGAGTAGCTAAAGTTTAATGCAACTTTATGTCCGAAAGAGCACAAGCACTGTGGCAGCAGTTATCTGACGGCACTGCCCAGACTGCCACTTTCGAGTCAGGAAGCTACTGGAGATAAGATTTGATCAGCTCCTGGGAGGAAAGCTTGCTGCACGCATGATCACACTTTCATTCATGAATCAAAGTGTTTGGTGAACTCACCCGAAGCAAAATAAGTTTAGGAAAAACACCTTGTTCATCACTTTTTTGCCCATTTCATTATATTGTACCACGTATTGTAGCTACATTATTTAATTATCCATATTCTAATTTCTGCTTTCCATCCGGTGGTATCAGGTGAGGTATTTTCATATATGTATGTCCTTGTTATGAGATACTGGCTCTGAATCCGACACTACTAAAAGAAAAACTGGAAAAATTAGTTTGGGAGTAAACCTAGTGGATCAGTAGCTCCCTGGGCAGGAAAACAATGACTTGGCATTCATATCACTAAAAACTGAACTGTCTGGAAAGCTGGAAAGTCAGTAACAAGGCTTGAGTCAGTAACAAGGCTAGCAATCTACCACGGACCTTTCTAGCTGTGAGGAAGCAGTGCTAGCTGTATCTGTGTAGGCCTATGCTTCCAAATTTTGAGCAGTTGGATCAGTTGAGCGCACCTTTCAGTCTGGAACTAAAGTGATTGCCTAATTAATAGATTAGTTTAGATTAATCTCTTAGGTATATGGGCTTTTGGACTGAAAACAAATTGATGAAGAAAGGCATTATAAAATTCTTATGCTGATTTCTCATTATTAATTAAGTTTTTAAAAAATCGTCTTTACTTGCAGCCCAATGTTGGTCCCCCCTTTTAACAAAGTACACATCTGCCAGCATCCTCCCAGTCACCATGGTTTAGGATTGTTAAACCACAAAATAAACTTCCATCTTCATAGCGCTAGTAATTATTCAGAGCTTTCCTTTCACAACAATCACATGGACGTCAAAAGGAACACTCAACATCTCTTCAAAATGCTAATTCATTTAACTCTTTCATTTGACTTTAGGTTCTAAATAGCAAGTGTAACTTCTTCTAATGAGTGTCTTAGTGTGATCCCAAAATCACTGTTCAATTAAGACTCTTTAAAAGCATCTCGAGTGAAGTTTGATTAGGTGTGGTGTCACCTTGATTGTCAAATCAAATTGATTACAGCAATAGCTGATTACTTACACTATCCATCATCCAAATGTGCCTTCCTGACTCCAAACAACTCACAAGGTGATGATTAAATCAAATCTCCAGGTTTAAAATTGTGCCTTTAAACACATTTTGATTGTGACACAGCTATTTCTTTTTCTATTAGCTGTCAAAGCTGATTATTATTGGTTGCCATTACAAGCTATGCACTGTCAAGACAAAGCATGAAGCAGCAATTTCCTATAAAGTGTGATTCAATGCTGACTTATAGCACAGTACATCCATCCATCTATCCATCCAATCAGTAAGCAAGAGGCAGGGTACAACCTGGACAGGTCACTAGTCTATGACAGGGCTGATGGACAACCTATCACTCACATTGACACCTACAGACAATTTAAAGACACAAATTAAACTAAATGCATATCTTTGGACTGTGGGGAAAGACATGGGAGAAAAACTCACCCAAGCATGAGGACAAGATGCACACATGTTACCCAGCCAAAAGTCTACAAGTGATAGGTGTAGGCAAACTGGGGACCTTTTTAAATGTGAGGTGACTGCTCTAACTACTTCACCAGTATTGAAGGCATTGTCACTACAGCCTATAATTTTCTATTCTAAATGACTGATAATAAATAAATAAACCTTTCACACGCTTTCTTCTTCATTCACTTTTAATAGCGACAAATAGGACTGAGAAAAAAAGCAGTAAACGCACAGCAGCTGAAATGTGTTGACCTAGGAGTAAATGTGATAAAACTGCCACTGCTCAGCAGAATAAATGTGTCAAGACGTGAATTTTTATACAGAACACATTTTGACACACATCATACACTGTCGGCTACTCTGCTATAAGAACCAAGTCGCATCCCATAGAAAATGAATACAATGATGACGCACTTCTAATTGTTCGCTACTGTCACTGGGGGAAAAAGCTTAAGTGTGTAACTTCTTTTGAATATGTTTTTGTTTACAAGAAAAATCCACTAAAACTGAACATGGAGAGTTGCTATAAAAGACACTTGTGGCCCAGACTCACTAAACAACACTGGCAGCAGTGCAGAGATATTCACTATCTGTTCATACCTTAAGAAATAACTTCCAGTGGAAGAATCGGGGGATTAAATGCACAACTAATGTTGTGGCTGCTGTACTAAGACACTTCTCTTACACCTTTCTACAACATTGTCTTTAAGTACACTACATACATTATTATTCACCTACAAAAACTACACAGAATGGATGTTTCAATCCAAAATAGTCTCATTTTATCTTCCTTTTACCTCTGCAACTGTAGTGTAAGTAAAGTGAGTCACAACGACATCAGAGAAAGCGATACACTATGGCTAACCTTTACAAGTGCCCATCCACTTCATAAAAGGTAGTCCTGCCTATTGTAATGTAGGGAAAAAAAGCACACTCTTCCCTTTTAACTGAATAGCATCTTCTCGTTTTCCCGGCAATTACAATATAATGTGGTCAGAGTAGCAAGAAACCATATATATGATTACGGTTATCTTATCACAAAGTATTTATTTATAAAGACCACCATTTATTTTGAGAGTTATGACAAAAGTGCAGGTGAGTAGAGGGTACAGAATATATTTACAGAGGCTTGAAATACAGTCAGAATTTATGGCAAATCAGTCTCCATCTCAATCAGATTGATCAGATTGTGTATTAAATATAAACTTGTCAGCTCAAACTAATAACTTAGTTCAACAAAACCCTGCTCAACAGTTTAATGTTTTAACAAAAAAAAAAAAAACGAAAACAGCTATATTAAAAGGATACCTAGGTATTTAATATGCTCCGACATGGGCATTTGGAGAGAAGATGAAAGAAAAAAATAATAATTTGGCAGTATTTTTTTAATTACAAATCTGACAAAATGAAGTTTGAAACATTGTCAGTTAAACTGCTACAGACATGTGTCAGTTTTGGTTGCTACTAGCAACTGTATGATCCAACAAGCTTAATGTTTATGCTAATTGATTACAGGTTGAAGCAAAAGACCACTATTGTGTATTATCAATCAACACATGGTACTCTGTACTGAGAATAAACAGTAATATAGTACTTAACAGTACAAGAAAATAGAATTTTACAGTTTACAGAAAGACAGAAAATCCCTGCCCTTGAGAGGGTTCAATCATTTGGTATAAAAGATGATTGAACACCAGTGTACTTCATGATAGTGATGGCAGAGGAACAGTAGGATATAAAAGTCATTGTTTTCCGATTCAGTTATTTTTTCCCCATTTGTAAATAATGCTGTCTGATCACAATGTAGAAATCTCCCAATACCACTTTTTCCCAGCACCAGTTGCCACATTGCAATTATACAAGGGCAGTATCCGACCTGATGCCTAATACTGGTATCAGTATCAGGACACCCCTATCACAATGGTAAAAATTCCAAAGAAATGTTTACAGGTGTATTCAGTATGAGTCCAAACACAGGCACAGGCATGGTGGACTGCTTCTAAGAATGAGGCACTGAGTGAACGAGTAGCAAAGATGTTTTGAAATCCAGAGAAGTGAACACCGTGGGGAAAGAAATTAAGATGTTCTGAGTCAGAGCATGCACAAGCACAAAATGAATACACTTGAGCTATAGGCCACTAGAAAAATGTCATTTCAGAGGAGTGTGTGAGTGTGACACCATGGTTAATCCTATTTCCGTTTAATTTCTGGGTTTTAAATAATTTCATTGTTTGAAATGTTGGGTGACAGTTGGGGAAACAGCCCGAGAGCTATTCAGAGCAACAGTCGGTTGACAGCTCTATAGCATCTGAAGTAATAGAGCTCAAGACCTGCAGCATTAATTGAATAGAAATACACTTTATATGCACTTATGACTCATATTTTAGAAGGAGGAGAAATCTATGTTTAAGGGGGGTTGGGGTAGTGGTGAAAAGTCTGCTTTAAAAAAATAAAGTGATACCATGCTTGCATATTCAGAAATTAAACTCAGCAATTATCTCTGTGTTGGCCTTTTCAACATGTGCTAATAGCAGCTATAACAGAAAGCTGCGTATGGCAGTGTTGGGAATTTTATTTTCCATCTTATTCACTAATGAGTTAAAGAGGGACTTTGATCTCACATTGTAGATTCCTCACTAAAGATGAAAATGCAAATTACCTAAAGGGGAACTGTTATTACATGCATCAAAGAAAATTTTCATAATAGTCAGACAGAGAAATTTGTGAGATTAATTCTGAGCTGAAGCACACAGATGGTGGGTTTTTAAAGGAGCAGTTTGTGGATTTTCACATTCAGTTTCTTGTTTTGCTTATGTAAACGGTTCACAGCTCTTGTCACTGTTTATTCACTTGTAGCACCTGTACTTCCACCATTCACTGAAATACTGGAAGCCTGAAGAGAGGAGATAGTTGAAGAACCGTGTGGGGGATTGACTAGTTTTGTTCTCGACTTTCCTCAGCAGAGCTCTGTCTGCTGTCTAAGCTGAAAACCACATTTTGGACAACACAATTTCCAGGCATGTAGTGAACACTGTGAATTCCTGCACATTTGTAAAAATGTTGTCAAGAGTAAAAGTGGATTTGCTTGAGCCACATTTGCCTGAAGAAATTCAACTACACTGAGGGTCCTGTAAAGCTGAATTTAAAAGTAAAAAGCAAAAGAGGATTAGTTTAGATGGTATTTTCAGTATTTTTAACTACTGCTTTCAATCTGTGGCAGCATGTCAAGTTTGATATAATCTTAACAATGGATGGACAAAAAGTCATACAAGTCATACAACTAAATACATTATATTAATTAATGAGCTTTGGAAAATGCCTGCTGTTCACCCCACTTTCAGTCTGTTGACTGCCTTCCCACTGCACCCCCATAGACAAAGACATCAAAGTCACGCTGTCTTTGAAAAGAAACCTAACTTTAGTTTCTCCTTTAGTTGAGCACCATTTTTAACATCATATAGAATATAGATGCTTATATATGCTTACTCAAAGATATTCTGTCCTTGGCTGTAGGAGGCTTCATGCTCCATTATACCCGTTTATAGTGGATGGAAATTGGTTGAGCTCTTGGGTCCAGGCAGGACTCAGGCAGGCGACACCCCTGACCACTTCAATTGCACAGACAAGGATGTCAGCCAACTATCTTTGATAAAAAACTTTTGATTCACTTACATTTTATATATGACACACAGGGTATGGAGTATAAAGTATATAATTGTCTACAGTTTCAGCTTAATCAAATTCAATCTATTCATTTCCACCAACAGTTACAGAGCCACATAAACATCTGTAAATTGTCCTTTGCTTAAAGTGCCTCCCAGGGCTGTGGCACGTGGCAGACACTACACACTTTCATCTTGTCACGTTTACTCATTATGTGAGAGCGACACACCAGCTGTGACTGGATTCCCTCTCTAACCCAAAGCTGTACCGACTTGCCTGAGTCTCCCTCCTCAATCACACAAAACAAATGAAGAAGCATTTCTTCTCAAATGAACAAGGAAAACAGGGAGAGAGAGAGAGAGAGAGAGAAAGACTGAGGGAGAAAAATAAAACAAAGCCAAGAACATGGTGTCAGGTGAATAAATGATATGATCATGGGTAACAAATTTCTTCTGGCTCTTGGGCTTGGAGCCAGCGTATTTCATTGTGTTATGATCACTGGTGCAAGAGAGAGCAGACCTGCTCCCCTGATGTATTTCCTCCACAGTGAGGATGTTGGCACGGGTGACTCACACAAGGTAATGAGAATGAGGCAGGCACAAGGCCTCCTGATACATAGCATTCAAAATCAAATGCAATAGAGAAATTGATGTTTGTTCATCTTTATAAAATGGGGCAGCTGTTTATTGATAGTATGACTGCTATGATGTTTGACTTTTAGATCAGTGATGGAAAGAAAGTCTACCCATTGAATCATGCATTAGTGTTCACCAAAGAAACTTTGATATCAGCAAAATATTTAAGCAAATGAGCACTTCTGACTGGATAAACTTGGTGGCATGTTCTTCATAATATCATCTGGCTAGACTAAGAAATTAAAAAGTTGTCCTGATTTGTTATAATCAATATGCCCTTCATTCATATTAGATTTACTGAGAAGCACACCAGAATTAAGGCCGCTGAATCTAAGGTAAGGTAAGGTAAGGTAAGACAAGACTTAACTGATGCGCCTAGATGGAAATTCACATATCACAGGAGCAGAGTGAAAATTATGAAACTTCCAAATATCCAGTTCCTACAAGGCAAATAACATCTAATTACAACCAAATGAATACTGTAATACTAGTTAAACCAGCTATCGAACAGATTCACTACATCGACTTTGCAGGGTGATAATACACAGATCCTGCCACAACATTAGAGAAAGCAGGTGGTCTTAATGCAGTGGCTGATCTGTGTGCATCAATGTTAAAGCTTGTTGCAAGCCTTTAATTGGCCAGAAATAATAATGACTGGCAGATTACATAATATTAAAAGCAATCGGTTAATTTCTAATTGCCAAAAGTAGAAATCGACAGCACTTTTTGTATTTTAATCCTCAATCCTCAAAAGTTAACTGTTGGATGGCACTAAGTCAACTTTCAAAAAAGCTGATAATTCTACCACCTGCCACCTTATTTTAAATTAATGAGGTGGGCTAAACATTAGAACCACCTCTTATAATGCACTCCAGTACAACTTCATTACCCACTTTGACCTCAATAATAATAATATAACACATAACAGTATAATTAACACCTTTCTATTGATTTAAAGCTAAAAACTGATGATGAAGAGAGAGAGATTATTTTCCTGTAGAAATACATTCATAAAACCAACTACCAGACACGATAACTGATTACCTGTTATATTCTGAGTTGGTTTATTTTTTGTGATAAAGCAAGGAGAAATGGATCAAAGGGATCATTGGATCATAGGAGCCCATCAACACATGTCCAAAGAAACATTTACACAATGCACAGTTTGTTTTACATGTTTATCCTTGAAGAAGTTATTTTTCCCTGTAACAACGCAGTCTCACATCAAAATGTACAATACCTGTATTGGTCCACAATGAAAAACATACAAGTCACAATATTCTGAGTAAAATATAAATCTGTTTGTTCAGTGGCTAAATTCATGTACAATATGAGGCACGGTAGTATTTTGTTTTTATGTTTTGTATGGTTTCTTTGAACAGCAACACTGGCATTGCTTTTTCACAAAGATCTGGGAACCTGGGGTCTGTCTGGAAAGATAACAGATCTTTTTGTAGTAATTGCCCCATCCAGTAGAGAACACTCTCTCTTTTTGAACTGAAGGGTCAGGCATAGTGAAGTGCTGTAGCCATTGTTGCATTCATATTTATTTTAATTTGATAGTGACACAGACCTGAAGAGCTATGCAGATCGTTGTGGAACATAGAGAGCGAAGCAGAGCTGCAGGGGAGCGGCAAAAGGGAGGGGAGGGATCTGTGCAGATCAAAGATCAACCATGATACACTACGACTGAAAGTATTAAAAAATGTATGCCTTTTTCCTCCCTCCGCAGCCAGAAACTACAGACGCATGACAGAAAATAGGCAACACCACCACCAAAAAAAAACAAAAACACTGGTATCTCACAGTCCACTAGCACATTTTGTCTTGTGGACCAATGTAAACAAACTGTAACTGTATATTTCTATGTGAGACTGGTTTGCCCCGTTACATCTTACTACTATAATCAACATTAAATATGGCCTTCATAGTGTTTTAACGCACCACATGGAAGGTAAACAAGCTATATTTGTTGTACTTACACAGCGAGTTCCTACTCTGTGCTGGTGCCATGTCCTGTGAGGGAGTAATGGATGTCTAATCAGATTATAACCTCTCTGTCTGTGTCCTTTCAATGTACAACAGACTTCGACATATCTAGGAAAATCAGTTCCCCCAAATCCTTTCATCTCATTGTATACAAAAATATCCAGTACACCATCAAAGGTTCACACATTTCCATCAGGGGCAAATGAAAAAAAAAAAACACTTTTTTCTATTAGATAACTATGCCTCCACAAACATTGGCCACACTGTGTTGTTACATGAATGCATGTTCTCTGACGATAGCATAAAAATCAACATCTCAGTTACGAGACATTCAGCAAATTTGAAGCCTTAAGGACTCAAATTTAATCAGCCTAAGTGTGCATAATCTAATTAAAGACATTGTTCTGTATCTTTCTAATTATCTTTTCCTTACAGGTCTGCATGATCATTTAAACTGCACATGCATAGATAACCTTTTAATTCATATATTCACAATGATACAACTTTTTTTTGTTTTGCTTATTAGTCAAGATAAAATCCAAATATTTCCTGTGGGTTTCAGAATATTATAGCCCAAAGATGTCATATAATGTCTGCTTGATGAAGCTTAAAACAGCACAAACACTAATGGACTCTGGTAATGCATTTGTGAGGTCATTCAATTAACATCCCAGGTTGATGCCTGCTGTTGATTCCAGCTCCTACTGTATGCCGCAGGAAGAAAACACAAAGTTGTCTTATCTCCTCCGCCTTAATTTCAAAAGGTCTTTCACACTGCTCTTTTTTACCAAATCTTTGTTTGTTTTTCTTTAGTAACGGTCATATGGAAAAACTAATTTTAATCATTGCAAATAAAACAAATAAAACACAACTAGGAAAAATGACTTGTATTAATTAAACTTTGGCAATGGGGTGGATGTCACTTCAAATATACTCTGTGTGTCTTGGCTTGTTCTCTGTGGAATGTAGTAAATTACTGTATTAGCAACATCAGCTACAAATTGTCACTTAATTAGTTAAGCATGACTTGCTTTGGTCTTTAGGTCAGTGAAGATTCTCAGTCATCAAGGTTTGGTTATCTGAAGATTGATGCCAGATCTTAATAAAGAAAATTATTTTAAAAGAAACATCAATGTAACTAGTCAGTTATAGCATAAGTGAGTCTAAAGTAGTTTAACATAGCATTGGTTTAAATGTTCTGTGTCACAGTGTTGCTGCTTTATTATTTAGTTCCTAACTCATATCCACACTATATCTTTATATAACGTCACTGTGCTTGATGCACTGTCCAATATTTCAAACAGAGGTCTTTTGTATTTTAGACTGCCTGAAGGATTAGCGGACAGATGAGGGATGATTAAACTATCAGATGTTTTCAGTTCTGATCAGCCAAGCACCAAGCTACAGCAGGTCCAAGCCATTATTTATTTTCACTGAACTGGTGAAATTCTCCTGTTTTCAATAAATACTATTTTGTTAAATTTAGGTTGGTTGGAACCACTAACGAATGTAAACAGGAATGTTTTAATGCAGACTTATGTCTCAGGGACTACAATTATCATCATACTGGTGCGACTGTATGCATTGAACGTTTAAATGAAGCATTAAGGCAATGTTTTACAGGAGATTCAAGAATCTTGAGATACAGTTGCAAGAAAAGATAATAGTACTGTTTGCATTTTTCTGGTTTTCTGTATAAATTCATCATAAAATTCGACCTGATCTTCACCAAAGTCAGAGTTAACAAACAAACAGTAACAATCTGTCATGCCTTTAATGAATACGCCCATTAGAAATACAAGGTGATGGTAAAAAGAAGAATCTGTATGTCGTTTACTGACCTTTATTTTTGTTTATAAAGAGATTTGAGTGAACAGCGTGTGGATTCAACTTTATTCAGTCTGTCCTTGGTTATTAAATGTTAGCTAAATAGCCAACGGCTGTCTGCAGACATCAGAGTTATGTCTCATCACAATGAACACTGCAGATTAATTACCATTAGTGAGAAAACTAAAACAGTGAGGTATTTATCAGATTCAAGTAAATCATGAAGGAAATGGAAGTGAATTAAATCCTTTACTGTGTAAAATGAAACTGAATCCAATCAAAATTTACTGCCAATATTTTTGTGTTGATTATGGTTGAAGCTTTTTAATTAGAGTACAGCTTGGGCCAAATGTCAGCACCAGAAAGTTGACGGCACTCTTAAGGTCCTGGCCTGCTTTGACCAGCAGTCGCTTCAGTTAAAGTTTGGTGTTAGCATGAGCCCCACACCCCTTAAATAAATAGTGCTGTAAGACACCCATCAGAATACAGTACATTACAGTGCAAATACAGTTACACTGCACGTCTGTGTTTTCTGCATTATCACAGGCAGATTTTAAGCAACAAAATTATTAACGGTGGTTAGTCAACTTATCACTAATGTCCCCATTTGGTAATAATAAAATATTAAATAAGTTGGGGGCCAGTTTTGCTACAGAATTGTAAATAACTAGGTGAGGGTTACCAGGTAACCAGTGTGTTTACAAGGAATTAATTAACCAAGTTACAGTCGGCTTTTTCGGGAAGCTGATTTACTTAACTTTCATGTAAAGTACATGGGAAAGCTATTTTTTTAAAACAAGGGGAAGGGATTAGATAAACCCAAAACCCCAGGTTTGTTGTGGCAGAGAACGCAGATTTGTCTGCCATGTATATGAGTAACCAGGTTTCTAACTGGCTCTCTCCAGAGAGAGGAACAGACATGTACCTAACAAAACACTGCAGAGAGAAGCAAGCAGTTCAGGAATGCGGAAACAATCAGTAACAGAGCAATACAACCTCATCTTAAAACAAAATCCACCAAAAGCCACACAGAAAATTAAGTTAACACATTCTATTTTTGCATGTAACACTTACAACAATGGACAAACTACAGCCTTGCAAGTCTAGCATGAGTAGGAATTCACTGACACCTAACTGTAGAACCTAGAGTTGAGTTATCTGATCAATGTCAGAAGTCTAAATAAGATGGAGGAGAAATCTTTTTAATCCTCTGCTGCACGCATATTCAGAATTCCACTAACCAGTTTTCTAAGGTGCATGTAAACATCATTCCTAGATTACCTAAGATAATTTCTTTGAGTTTACTATGTAAACACCGTCAATTATGCAAATACCGTATGCTCTCACACAAACAATCTTATAGCTTATAGATAAATACTACATTCAGAATGAACAAACATTCATTTCAGATAGGTAACCGTCGAGCTGAAATAACTGTATAAACTTAAACAACTGATAAGAGCTCAAAGGGCCTATGGTGGCATGTCAATCTAGATAATTAAAGTTTAGATTGAGGTAATGAGACTGTCTTCTCTGTACTCATCAGTGTTCAGCACTTCTCATTTGCCTGTTAATAAGGTCACTGACCCTTTGGCCTGTTTGGCTAAAAGGTAACTCAAATATTCCCTGACAAACACCTATTTATCCTTCACTTGTTTATCAGTCAGGTAGTGATCTACTAAAACACAGAATGCTTAACACAGATGTCAATGGGAAATCCTGAAAAACTTGTCAGTGGCAACATATTCAGCATTTTAGCAGCAATGTCAGGCGATCTGTCAACCACTTCAGTCCAGGCTGACATATAAGCTATTGCTCAGAAGTACAAAATTTAAGTTAAATTTATGATCCCCAAAAGATGAATCTCAATTATCTGAATTATGAATCTGAATTAATCCACTGTGAAAATCTCAAGTTCACCTTCACTTATTTTAAAATCTCTTCTTTTAGTTCTAGTTTGGGTAGTACATGTACATATAAATGCCATTAACCTCCCACTGACTTCCCCATTTTAAAATCTCTCTCTACTTCTAGCTGACAAACTTGGAGGAACCCTCAGTTTCGATTATGTTGTTGTGTTGCTCGTACCAAGGAGGTTGTAATCATGGTCAACCTCTTTTTCCAGAGCTGCTGCAGATGACATAATCTTAACTCCTAATGGTGAAAAACTCCTCCAGGTGATGTCATCTGGAGGAGTTTTTCCAGCTAGAAGCAGATAAATATTTTAATATAGCAAAGTCAGAGGGAAGTTTAAAGGCATTAATGTCCATTTACACCCTAAATTAAAGCCATAGAGAGCCTTAGAAAGTTGAAAACTGTTGAAGTCGTCCAAAACAATTTCCTCATGAACGGGAAACAAAATTTTTTAAGCCCACTCAGGAACACATCATCTACACCGACACTACTATCTAAGCTAGCACTCGATATCAATCATGGTGTAGATTTATCAGACATAGATGTAAATCTTCAAGATACGGAACTAGTGTGGTAGTAAAAAACAAAAAGGGATATGCTGCACAGATGTTTGATACAGCAAATTCAAAGAGAATCTCAGACAGAGACATTTTATAATAGACATTTCCTCCATTTTTAAGTTTGTTTGTGGGGATTAAATGCAGAGCTTGTTGATATGATGTGGTCATGATGGCAGCTGTGTGGATTTGAGACTGCCCAGCCACGACTCTCTTTTTGAAGCCAAGTGTGAAATGGGCTTTAAATCACTTTTACCCCAAGCAGTCACATTACTGATAGCAGCCTCCGAATCCCATGAAAGAGGGCGTCTTATCGGTTTAGCACAAATGCTGCAAATTAGTGAAGTAATTATTATGGCTTTAGCTTTATAAATGCAGCTAACGACAATCCTCTCAAAGAAACACATCCATGGAAATTAAATATTTCAGGAATGGCTTCGTGAATGGAACAGACCAGAGGGCACCTTCCACAATCCAGTGTGATTCATGTGAAATTTATCTTTGTTTCCTCTGTACAGAATTTAAAACAAAGCACTATGAGCACCCGCTTTTCAATTCATTACGAAAGGCTGGTTCATTTTGTTATATTGATTCATTAGACACAAATGGATGGAGAACAAACAGGAAATGAGCATCTCTTCTATGTGTTGTTGATGCCTGCAGCTTTCATGAGTGATTTACTCTTTCGGCGTATAATCACTAAATCCAAAGATCCAAAGAAGTCCAAAAAAATAAAATAAAATCTTTGGGCTTCCTGATGTGTAGACAGCAATGTGTCAGACATAGCTGTGGTACAGTAAGCCTATACTGAGATATGGAGCAGCACTCAAGGGACTGAATGACCTGCTAAGATCTAGAACGTTTCCAGTCTGAGCCTCACTGACCTTCAGTTTGTCCAAGTAACATCAGGGGAATATTGCTTTTTTAATTACAGGTGCTGGACAAACATCGTGGTACCATCACACCTGTGGGGCACTGTCAGGTTCAGTGCCAGGCCAAGTTGGTGTACTATCAGCCTTCAGCAGCTACTATTCATCTTCGCTTTGTGCATTTCTCTGGGAGATATAAAATGACACAGTTCCCACTCTCATCTCATCTCATTCTCCAGAAGCTGTCTCTGATGTGATGAATCATTTCATCTTCTGTTCATTGCTGAATGGTGGAGAGACAGAGCAGCAGGCGTTTTTCAAGCCAAATGTATTGCATACTCATTTTTACAGGCCTTAGACAGTGAATCAAAACATCGAATATTAACATTTCCTGTCTGCAGGAAAGATGATTATGGACCCATCACCGCCTCCCTGTACCCATATGCTAGACACACATATAGTGCTGACAAGTACACACACACAAACACACAGAGCTGCTTTTTTACAAACGTCTTCCCTTATTATCTTGCTTTGTTCTAACATTGTAAATGATCTTTACAATTTTTATTTTGACTTCATCTAGGAGCTATTGCAGGACTCTATGTCAGCAAACCCTGCTAATAAAATTAACCATTCACTGACCTCCAAGATTGTCTGTCCAAACACAGCTTAGCAGTGCTCAATGTATCATTTCTTATACCACTGTAGAACAACAATAACATCTACAGTTTAGAAATATGATTAACACTTTTAATCTTTGCTTTATAATAAAAAAGTAACTCACTAATTGCTGCGCTAAAAAGTACTGCCTCTCTTTATTTTAAATTAAAAATAATTACCATGGCCACAGAAAACACTGGATAATGATTGGATAGATGGTGTTTTCCTGTAATAAACTGCAGGTAACAGCACTGAGAAAGCGGCTGAGCTGGCTGTTTCACAACAACTTTTTGAAGGCAAGAACACACTAAAAATGAAGGAATTTAACATTTCATTTAAATTTCTTAGTGAAAAGTCAACATTTGAATAGTATGAGGCTGCTAATGAAGAAGAAATTGGGTCCATTCAACTTCATGGACAAGCAGCACAAAGTGATAACAGAGGGAGTAAGTAAAAATAAGGAAGACAAACAGAAGCCAAACACTAAAAAGGTTAGAAGTTGGGCAGTAAAGACAATGAGTGACAGTGAATGAAATTTTACACTGCAGATTACCTGAATGAGGTGTTGAGAACATTTTTATGGCTGCATCTAACCCTTACACCAGGGACAAACTACAGCCTTGCAAGTCTAGCTAAAGTAGGCATCGACTGACACTGTAAAACCTAGTGAGTTATCTTATCAATGTCAGTTTTTAAATCTGTAGTTAAATGTTAGACAAGATGTGGTAAAGATTTAAGAATCAACCTTCCACCTGTGTCAGAGCTTGTTTGGTTAGTTGAGATAAAGATGGGTTTAAATGTGTTACACTCTCCTATAATTACAGAACCAAAACCTACAAAAGATCCAAGTAATCCACTGAAAATTAATCTAAATTGTTTACAAATCCAAGAGATCCATTATACCCAGTCACAAGATCTAATAAATATGTAATTATGTAAATATGTATTTTTATAGTACTCTCTGTGGTGTACGTTCCATGACTGTAATAGAACAGCAATATGTAATATATTACTTTTGAAAACAACTACACCAACACTGTAGATTAGGGGCCATAAATAGACAGATCCTGTTATGCTTTACTGTAGATTTCCCCCCATTTTAAAGGCAGTAAGGATGGAGTGGTAGTATGAATAATGTTTTGAAGTTGAATTATCATGTCTGAATAACAAAAGTAGTTTTTTTTTTTTACATTTCATGTTATACATACACACATACATACATACACGCGCTACCACATATATATACATAGTTACGCCAGCAGGAGATGCTGTGCCCCCCCCCTGGAGTTCTGTATGATTCTGGCCAAATGTTTAGGGTCACTGACATGATACAGAATGAAACTAATACTGATGCCTCCCTGATGGATAGTGTAATTGTTATTCCAGGAAAAAAAAAAAAACTATTTGTGAAATCTCCTGAATGTAGTTTCTATGTACAGTATGTCATACAGTACTGTATTGAAGATGCTTTTATAGAATTATCATTTTTGAAGGGTCATCTGGAGAGAGCAGCTAACTACAGCCAAAACAACTGGCCAATAACACAACACACACAAGTTCCAGCAAGAAGATTGCATTTTTGAGAGTCAGAAATCAAGATTCCATTGCTTTAATCATTTGAGAGATGTAATTGGCAATGCATGTAATTTCAGATATTTCCCTCTATCTATTGTAGATATTTGCCAAGTCAGCACCATCACTCGGTTTATTTCAAGCAGAGGCTCTCATGGTTTTGCTGCAGCTTCTTTTCCTGCTCTGCCCTTTTCCTGACACAAACAATGACATGATCAGCTCTTATTGGGAAATCTGTGCTAGTAATGGCTTCAGCTCTGTCCATCTCTTACTCGCTCTCTATCACACACACACAGAGATTGTATTGTGGACCAACAGAGACCTGGCCAGAGATGCATTTCATACTCAATCCACTGAGGCAATCAAAACCCCTTTGTAGATCTAAATGCATTTTTCATACAAAATCACTGTCTTTATTCATTTCCTTTACTGTTCACTTAAAACGAAGAAAATTACCTAGGGTGGTTAGTGATTTTGCAAAATGGATGTGAATATCTCAATTGTGACTGCAGCTGTGGTTCTTGATTGATATAGATGCATTAGCCGCATACATGGGGATTGCAATTTGTATCCCCTCTCTGATGTAAGGGGCCATTTTCAATCACAGCTTCCAATCAGCCCACAGTTCTATGCAATGCAATCACTGATGCTGTTTCTATTGTCTCAACTACTTTTACCCCAGAAATCTGGTCCTCATTAAAATAAGAGTGAGCACTGTGATACATTTTTAAAAAGACATATATAAATGACTGCAGAGTCACTTTTACAGGTTAAACAGAAGTGATAAGCTCTGAAGTCAAAGTGTGTCGCTTCCTCTACTTTCGTTATTTTTCTGTAATAATTGTTCATATAAAGTATTATTCTAGGCTGCATGAACTCATATGCTATAAGATCAGAGACTTGACATGTCTTGACTGTCTGTTATCTATCTGAGGGGATAATTGGAGGATTTGGCTCCATGGGCAGCACTGGATCCCTCTAACAAGATCATCTCTGAGAAACATGTTGACAGCAGTCAAACATAGGAGGAATAGAATGTATTGCCTGATTATTTTTACTTACACAATTTCATATTTATGCTAATTTGTTGATAATGATTATCTTGTCTTAGATAATATCATTAGACAACACTTCGTTAACTTCCATTGATATGCTGATGACACCCAGCTATATCTATCTATGAAACAAATCAATTAATCAAACTTCAAGCATGCCTAAAAGACAAAAGCCTGGATGTCCTACAATTTCCTACTTCTAAACTCAGACAAAACTGAAGTCACAGTATTTGGGCCAAAACATCTCAGAAATACGTTGTCTAACGATATCATTACTCTAGATGGCATAAACTCTGGCTTCCAGTATTACTGCAAGGAACCTCAGTTATTTTTGACCAGGATCTGTCCTTTACATCACATATAATACAAAGGAATCATATTTCTCCTCTAGCTTCTCTTTTAGCTTCCCATAAAATCTAGAATAGATTTTAAAAGCCTGCTTCTTACATATCAAGCACAACAGTTATATCAATCTAAAAAAGTAGCATATCATCCCAATAGACCACTTCAAGCTCAGAATGCAGGCCTACTCATGGTTCCCAGAATTTCTGAAAGGTAGAACAGGTGGTGGAGCCTTTAGCCATCAAGCTCCCCTCCTGTGGAACCAGCGTACAGTTCAGATTTGGGAAGCAAATGCCCTCTCTATTGTTAAGACTAGGCTTAAAACCTCTTTTTGATAAAGCTTAAAGTTAGTTATAGTCATGCTGCTATAAGCTTAGACTGCTGGGGGACCCACACCCTGATGTGCTGAGCTCCTTTCCTCCTCTCTACTGCATAACATTAAATTTGTATCTGTGTCTCCTGTAGTTGTGTTTCTTCTTCTCTGTCTCCCGCTTTCTGTCCCTTTCTGCAGGTGTTCCCTGCTTTGGAGCTGTGCATTTTCCAATGCGCAGCTACTGGTCCTACCAACCTACCCGATATTTTGTTGTTGCTTTTTGTAGCTCTTTTTCTTTTCTTTCTTCACTTTCCACTCACCCCAAACTGACGTTCGCCAAATTGTCAAATTTGACAAGTTGAAAGCTGTTTTTTAATTTCTTTTTTTTCAGCCCCCCCAACAGAAATTTGGCACAAAATGTATTTTATGTATCACACAATTAGTTTTTTTGCACATCATAGAGAGCTGGCAGCACAAATATTACAGACTTGGATTAATGCCACAGTTTCAGAAATTGTATATGACTGCATTAGTAGTTTGACATTCAAGAGTTAGACATTTATTTACTCATTTAAAGTTGCTTCATCCCATCAAGTGCAGCACAAAGATGACAATTTATTGCAATGTCCTTAACTGTCTGTTGTTGCAGAGAACAGAGCAATAAATTATGGTAGATGGATGTTGTTATGCATGTTTGTGAGTGGCTGTCTGCGTTTGCATAACTGTGTTTTTATTAACTGTATTTATTAAAAGTAAAATACATCTGTGTCTGTGTCCAAGTTATTGCCTCATGCAATATCTTACTCTGACAAGCAAAGATGAGAAAAGTGACAATTCACCATTATCTGACTACATTAGACTCATGTTGTCTACAGTAACACAGTAACAGAGAAGTAATTATAGAGATCTGACTTGTGACACATCACAACTCAGCGGAAATTACACCTCTAGGTAGATAAATCATCTCTCTCTGCGAGACATCCTTCTCTCTGAGAGACAAATGCAGGTTTGTATGATACATAAACTGAACCTGAGACCGTTTCATAGGAGCGGCTGCACCCTGCTGATATTCTGTATAATTGTGATATGGAAGACAACAAATTGTTCAGGACAGAGTTTGAGAGCTTGGGTTTCCACCGTGACAATGGGGGAGGGAAGGGGACATACAGAAGACCGTGAAGGCAATCACTGTTGTTTTAAAAGCTCCCTCTGCTTTTAGAAGGCTGGGTTATATTGTCAAACCATAAACAAAAGAAAATAAATGCTTTACTTTTAGGCTTTTAGATGATGGGAAAACCCAACTGTTCATATAAAGTGTTGAAAACCTATCCACTTATCTTTATGCAGGTAACATATTTTCTAATGAGTATAATAGAGAATGCTCTGTTCTACAGGAAACAGCAAAAAAAGGATATGGACTTCTACATGTTGTAATAAACTCAATAGATTTACTGCACTTTGTTCCATTACGGTGATGTTAAAGCTTATTAGACAAGACTGGGAATGTGAAAGCCAGACAGAGTCTATAAACACTAAAAAATAATGTTGGCTGCAGAAGAGAGGTTAATTCTACTTTCTTCTACTCTTGTACTATGTAATTCATTCAACCAAAGCCCAAAAATGGTATACAGACTGATGTGAAAAACGTTTGAGAACAATTAGGCAACACAAGATTACGGTTACAACTTCTATCGCAAATATTTTCATCATAATAGAACTACTTGTCATTTTCTCAAGTAAAAAAAAAAAATAATAATAATAATAATAATTCGTGATCACATTCACATTACCAGTTCATAACCAAAATACAGACAGACACAGTTAGAGATGGTAAACATATCAAAGTAGTTAGAAGCAAAAGAGCCAGGCACAGGTAAAGGCACTGTTTGCAAATAAGCATGTGTGATCTGACTTTAACCAATGTCAAAAATATTCACAAACACAATATTTCTAAGTGGATAAAACACACCAAAAAAAGAGTCATATTTTACATGTCTTCATTAAACACACAAATTGCTGTAAACCAAAGACATAAGTAAAAATAAAGTGAAATACCAAGCACCAGTTGGGCGGAAATAAAACAATGATGTTTCTCTGTAACTGCTGAGCAAGTTGACAAACTGGAAGTTGAGAATAGTTTAGACTTTTTGTAGCACTACATTATTAATGAATGGGCTTATTTTGTTGTTTTATCGAAGTCAAACTTATGCTTAAGATCAAAATAAACATTTCTGTCATTTCTGTCCACCAACTGAGGAAGCATAGACATTTGTTCTCCAAGCCAGCAAACACTAATGTAATTCCGTTTTTATTATTAGCTTTGTAATGATTTATGAGGAAGAAAATGCATTCAGCAAATGTGTTAAATACACACAGCATGTAGGTGAGAAATAATGATTGTAAAGAGAAACTTTGTTTACAAGAGAACTCTGCAGGGCACCATTAATTTTCTGCCAAGAAACTACTCGGTTTAGTGTTTCAGACAGACATTCGTCACACACCAAACTGACCAAGTTTTATCCACTGTGTTTATATTAAAACATTTTTTTTGACACACCTGCAGCAAAAATCGCCAAAGTGTGTATCATACAGTAGCAGCCTCGAGCAATCGATACAAATAGGAAAAAAATAAATAAATCAATGTGTGTCTACATTCTTTTGGAGACAGACCTAAAAATTGGCCGTTTAAAATCAAGTGGATAGAAAATGATAGCAATGTTGATGATTGCTTCTTCGGATTTCAAACAGAAACATCATATAAAACTTATGAATCTCTGCAGATCAAAATCAAATTTAGGGCATGCTAATACAAAGAGGAGATGTCACCACATTTGCTGACAAAGAAAGTCGTTTCCTCTTTGCAGAATCAAACCTCTTAAATGGACCCTCTGTGGCTAAGAGACAACAAAATTTGAATATCTACAGCCTATTCATCTCACAGTAATCTCAATGTGCCTCCCATGTGCTTCTTATCTGAAGGGCTTTTAAACTGGCACATCCCTGAATACACAAACTCACAACACTGCAATAAGCCAAAGCTGCAGTCATGCCATTACTGCACCCAGAATTCTTGCACCGCTTGTTCAGATTGGAGTAGTAATTCCCATCTTGGCATCTGCTCTACCTCGCAGTCGATGGATGGAACACGCATATGAGGCAAATCCAGCCCACTCCAGGGTCTTTGTAGTATGTGGGTACGGGCATGAATGTCTCAGCCATGGCATCTTTCCATGGCAGTAGATTTTAATGTTTCCACTGAGGGGAGTAATTGCAGACAGGCAAAGCCAGACTGGCAGTGCACACCACACCACACACACACACACACACACACACACACACACTCTCACTCACTCTGTCTCTCTCTTGCCCACTTCACACTGAGAGGCCATAATGACAGTGCTAATGGTATCTGCTATCAAAGGCAGGAGAATTAGCCATGAAGGACACCCAACATCCCAGACACAAGCTTAAATGGGATTTTTAGATGAGTTAAAAACAAACACAGTTTTTAATAATGTCAGACTGGCATAAAGGGAACATTAGTAATGATGTAATGGGAATGATGCAGCATTGCTGTCCAATTCTCGTGTGAAACAAAAGGAATATAGATCAACGGCTTTCGGCTTGTCCCTTCAGGGATTGCCACAGCAGAAATCTGTTCCGCAAGTTTATTTGGCATAAGTTTTTACCCTGGATGCCCTTCCTGCGGCATCCCTCACATTTTATCCTGGCTGGGAGGGGCCACACCTGGTTTGGTGAAATTTGAACCTGCGGCCTTCTACATCCCAATTCAATGCTCTACTACTGATCCACCAGCCCCCCCATGTTAAACAATAGATATATGCTAAGGAATAAACACGTTTTCAATCATGTCTGTCTCTAAATCTGATTTATGGGGTGGCATTTCCACATCAAATAGTGCCATGCAAAGCTGTAATTAGTTGTGCTGCAGAGATAGGATGAATTATGCTTTTTTCCCCCTCCTGTACATGAAGGTTTTATTTCTGGATGTTGGGGAAAGGAGCAGCACAATAAAGTTCAAGCCTGGTGAAATGCTACAAAAGGGCCTATTACAAAGTACTCAGCTCTCTGCACGTATTACCCCAGTTCAGCTAAGACTCCAGAGCATGACAATGTGCTTAATCACTGTGTTCCCTTTGGTTCAAAGATTGTTTTTTTGCCGAGTGTTATTTGACAGCAGAGTTTCAATAGTTCAACATCTGAAGATTATCAGGCCCAAAGTGAGTAGAGGTTAAAACTGTTCAAATGTAAAAAAGAAAAACTTTGATCCTCAGTAAGACAGGTTACACAAGAGTTTCCAAGAATAATTGCCCTACTCTGCTTTACCTCACAGAAAAAAAGTGTAAAACTTCTCCTACCTGTGCTGTGGGAGGATGTCCGAGGTTGAAGTTTGCTAAAAGGTAATATTGTCTTTGGATGAGGCAGTAAAGATTATACATTATTTATCACATCTGGTCAACTTCAAAGGCAAGATGCATAACAACTTTAGAGCTACATCAGAGAGAGACCCCCCCCCCCCCCCCCCCCCCCCCACACACACACACACACACACCCACCCCCCAAAGGTTTTTGTTCTCTGAAAGCAGCTTAAGATGCTGTCTCAAATCAGACAATGAAAAAGTATCAAGAGTGAGTGAGAACCCCGATGATCAGTTAATGAGCTCAACACAGACATAATACACTAGTACAAGTCTGCTAAAAAGAATTAAGACACTGTTGCACAGAAAGGCCCATGATTTAAGTAAATTTAGAAGATTGAAAAATGAAATGTACACATTATGCGTTTAACATAAATAATGCTAAATATATTATTTTTAAGTAAGAAGTCTTTTCATATCTCAGCTAAAACATCTTCTATTTTTCTGCTTATCCTGTAAAGGATCACAGGAGTGCTGGAGCAAATCCCAGCTGAAATGGAGTGAGAGGCAGGGTACATCTCGACGGTTCACTAGTCTATCACAGGACCAGACAGAGACAGACAACCATTAATGATTACACTTAATTAACCTAAACACGTGTTTAGACTGTGGGAGAAAACCAGAGTATCTAGAAAAATTCCACACAGGTCTATAGAGAACATGCATCCACACAGAGCCCACCCAGAATACAGGTTCACAACTTTCTTGCTAACCACAGCTCCACTGTTTCACCAAACAATGAAGATGTCGTTGCTAAATACTTGACATAGCAAGGAAAAGAGAGAACTCGAGAGATTTTCCTGTTACAGCTGTAAAATGAGGAAGAAATGTGAAAAGATGAAGGCCAGACACACAGCCCCAAAACTAGTTGAGAAGCAAAGAGAGAAAGGAATAGACAGAGCTGCTGGGGGCAGTTTGTTAGACCACAGAGACAGCCATCTGATTACTTTCTTCCTAAGCTAACGATGGCTCTCACAACAGCAGGGGTACAACAAATATCTTACAGCCCCGGCATTGCTGCTAAGGGCCTATCGTGAAAATATAAATCAACAAACTACTACTAGACCATAACATTAACTGCTCTCTGTTTCTCAGGCCACTGAATATATCATAAACAGAATATGCAGAGAAGATAAAGAAATCTAAAAGGTGCATTTTGATGTATGTGTATTTGAGAAGGCAGGATAGCGAAGAAGGCAGGAAAGCAAATGGACAAAAAAATATATCACTATAAGGTGAATTTAATTTCACAGGACATAAACCTAGTCTTTATTAGTTTTTCCATCTCAGACTCTGAAGCGTCATGTAAAGCCATAGGCCACGTAATATGTTGTACCTTGGAATTATTGAAAATCAAATTATAAACAATAACTATGCTTCTTCTCACACTCCCTTATGATAAATTACACTCTATGAGCTTTTTTATCAGTTTGTCTGTGTCTTAAATCTCAAAACAAACCATGACAGCAATTTTATTGTTCAAACAAATTAAAAACAAAGACATTCTTATCCTCTCACCATTTCAGCAAACTTCAGGAAGTCAGGAAAAACACGGGGTGTAGAAAAATTATTCTGATGAAAACTCAGCTTCATTAGTTGTAGTCCCCTTTACTGGGTTGCCTGGTGTAATTGGCACAACAGAAATGATGACTTTAATGAGTGCCCTGCAGAACAGAAGTGATAAATAGTCTATTTATAGGTGGTCAGTGGTCCTGTTCTCATTATGTCCTGGGAGGTTAAGTATCTGTGTCACACAGACTAAATGTGATCACCAGCAAAAGACACATTTAGCATGTTTCAATAACTAATGGTCAATGTCCAATTCTTTCATAAATCTGTATTCTACAGTATAAGCTTGATGCTAAACAACTGTGGATGACACTGCATCAATACATAAAAAAAAAATGATATTAATCACTCCTGCAGCCACCCAATGATGGAAAATCAAGTATGATTAAATGATTGCATTTTACTCTTAGCATTTTACCTAGTTATAATGGCAACTTTTACTTAGCGTATTTTTGAAGGATGTTAAAATGTTGTTCAAACTTTGTCTCATATACATGTTTTGTCTTCAAGTCTTTGCAGAACTGCTCCAAGGTCAGTTACTGTCTAATAGCAGGGTATCCCACACTGTAGTGACCCAGAATGCAGTTGTAAAAGACATCTATACCACAATCTCAAACAAGCCCAGCTAATGGCTATTGCTTTATAAGTGGGGTGTGAATGAGAACCATTGGCCTTCAGATGATGCATCTTCCATGTCTTCAAACTCAGAAGAAAAACATTTAACATGATGAGCAGGCAGCAGATAGAAGGAAAGTGGGCTGAAAATGTTCATTCCTTCTTCCACATTGGCTGCATCACCACACACTTTTATCGTGACCCACGATTTTTCTCACAAAGACAGATTGCTCCTCTGTTATACAAATTGTCATAAAATAAATCTGATATATCATTTGAATCACAACAAACTTTAAAATGACTTTTTAAATGCTTCATTTAAATGGTAAAATGGCTTTCACGTGTCTGTTGGCTGCCAGTATCTCATTATGACTGAGTCAATTAAGATCTCATCAGGGGTGACATTTCCATGCACGCTCTTTCCCTCATGGGCTGGCAGGATGAGAAAGTCAACGCCATATCCCCTGAGATGAGAGTAATGAGAGATGACACAGAGGGGATCAAGGTCTTGTTGCAGCCATAACATATAAATGAATGCGTATAGAAAATGTGACATATTTTTCACTGCAAGCGCAAAATCAGTGTCTCTCTTTGTACTTTGTAAACAGACGAAAACAAACACAAAAATGTTTACAAAGAAATATCAATACTAATAATGGTCAGTTTCTTCAGGCGGATCTTAATCTACTGTTGCTTTATAGTTGAAATGTGACTTCTTATTGTTTTAGTCTAATTAAATCACCCATTTATCCTTCAAATTGGACAAAGCCACAGACAGGTGGGTGGTGATCAGTAGTGTCAGTTGTGAGAATGCCCACCTGGAAGCAACAAAAGGCTTCTTAATGCTGGCCACTACATTATTTTTCTACTTCCTAAATGCATGTAATACCACTCAGTTTGCATTCAGCTGCCAGCAAAGTGAATGTATAGGACCCACATGTGAATACACTTCTCAAAGCCCTGCCATGTAAGTTCCTCTTCTCTACATCATTTGTTGGGTCACATAAACTGTAGGAATGTTTTACCTTACACTCTATAAGTTTTGAAGTGTTCATACAGTATAGACAGATCTTGCTAAAGCAGTGCTCAGACAGGGAAATACTGCAGCATGTGCTGTATGTGGGTCGCAAGTGTGCAACTCTTAGTTTGTTCTCATATCCTTGTCTTTTCCGTTGGTTGGAACAGATAGAACAGATTACCAGGTTTATAGTGCACCTTAGTAGAGTTTCTGGTGTTTTGTTTGCCCTCCAGGGCTCCGCACAATTCAAATGACAAGTTACACTGTACCTTCCAAAAAAAGCTGACTGACTGCAAGAGGGAAAAGCTAGAAGGTTCTGCTTACTTACACACACACAAAAATAAAAATAAAATGAAACATCAGCAACTCAGTCTGGCCTGTTGTGAATTGTTTGCTAACACATAGACTGTGATAAAAACAGGGTACCACAGTTTGCTTGGGGCAAACTCATGTCAGCAGCTAAAAGAAGCTTGAAGCCAAGTCTGAGAAGTCTGCTATAAAACTCTGTTAGTGAGAAAATGTTACTGAACATACAGTACACAGGGGCCATTACAACTTTTAGATATTTTGGTGATGTTGTAAATTATTCAAAAGAAGCACAGTCTAAAGTCAGACAATTAATCTGTGAAGTTGTGTCTGAAATACAGTTTTATTTTACATTAAATGTAAACATGTTTTTATGCAATCATGCTGATCTTTAGCAGGCATCCTACTGTGTACAATGTCTTTGCCAATAGCTACAGTACAGTTAAGGCAGATGATAATGTTAGTTTTGCAATTCATGAAGTTTGTGTTTTCAGCTTTGACTTGATGATGGACCTGCAGCAAAATCACCTAGGTTATTACATATACCTTTACTTATTTGGCAGATCGTTTCTCCTAAAAATTACATTTGAAAAATCTAGACACCTATTGCTAACATGTTTTTCTGGGGACCACAATTGCAACCAGCTAACATTTACAGTATTATGAACATAACAAGTATATATTGACATTAATTGTAAATGGCCATTTGCAAATATTTTTATACAATATAAACAAATGCAATAAAATGCTATTATAATTTTGTCCACCAAATGATCTAATTTTGCAGGTAAATATTTCATTATGTATAGGCAATATAGGCATTATTGCAATACAACATCTAATTTGTCTGACTACAGTATTATGAAATATTTATATGTTTGTGTTTACACAGAAGTTAATTAGGGTTGGAAAAAGATTGAGGGTTGGCTTAATAGATAAAAAATGTAATGTCACTTCACACAGAGCATGGTTCATAGCTTTTTAGGTCCACAACCTTTCTCTAACCTAAAATGATACGTTGCCTAAACCTAACTACAGATGGGACTCATAAGTCAAACTCAGGCCTTTGGAATGACAGTCCTGCGTTTTGTAAGCCCGCCACCCTTCCCAACCACCCCTCAACAATTTGCTTTCTGTTAGTAACTGTAGACCTTAATTCATTAAAAAAAAAGAAAGAAAAAGAAAAACCATGTCAGAACATAATAATTCAATCATAACATTCCCAACAAAAATATATTCAGGTTTACAGTTCAGTAGAATAGGAACATATATAGGAGACAGGGTTGTTGGCAGACACCTTTATCCAAAGTGACTCACTGTATAATTAAAATACACACGCACACACTTCTGACCATGTGATTAGTGGACCAACCGGCTACACCTTTTGAGCAACAGAGACCACCAGTTCATCCAAACATGACTGTGTTTACCAAATTTCTTTTCTTAAAGATACTTTTTGAGGCATTTTAATCATCCCTGTGTGCACATTTTCTGTATAATCCTTCAACATTTTCCTAACATATAAACCTTTTGTTGGCAACAAATAAAAAGTCATCTAACATGGCCATAAACGTAATGAAACAAGCTGATTCTTAGCTGCCTGGCAGCAATGCCATTATTATGCAATGCTTTATGTTTATGTGAGGCTAAGAAGTGTGCTTTGAAGTGTGTTTTGAACACTGATTAGTCTTTAACTTTACTGCTAAAATAAAAAAATAAAAAACACTACAGAGAGAAGCAAGTAAAAAAATCTGGGAGATTTTTTTTACTAAGTCAGGATTGATACAGTCATTTAAACTAAACTAATTTTTTCATGAATTCTTATATATTATTGTGGAATATTCACAGTTGTTTTCTCTACAGAACTACAAAGTAATGTTTTACATACAACACACTTCTGTCAATGAGCAGTTCGCCATGTGTGCTGCACCATCACCTTATGTCACGCACACCATAAGCTCAATTTTAGTCTTTTATTGCACAACAGATATAGGTGACTACAACCGCCACACTTGATGTGTGATGTTCCCAACCTGCACAACAGACACTGCCTGCTTGCCTTCGCCAATCTGCCAACCCACAAAATGTTCAATCACCTCCCTCAACTTCGTTCAGCCCATGACAGAATACACTGATATTCAGGTTAGTACCACATGCCCACACGCTCATATAGGTGGATTAATCCACCTGCATGTCTCTTGGTACAGCTTGGATGTATGATTGAGGTGCCTTCTAATGAATTCTCAGAGGCCAGGTGCTGATAATATTAACTGCAGGCAGAGAGAGACATCAATAAAACAAGGGGGCATGAGCCTAATTGGACATTATAGTGCTCCTGAGGGGGACAGGACTAGATAAAAGACAGAGGTAAATATAATATCCACCAGCTGCTTTGTTGCATAATCTGTCTGTTTTGCAAGACCACTGTCACGACTCTCATTGGCGTTATCATTTATCATTTATCATTGTATGGAAATTACCCCCAAAAAAATTTGCATACCTTTGCTTCACTTCAAATTGCAGCATCAAATTATTATTACCAATTGACTTCATGGGAGGTCAGCTGGATAGCTGTAGAGGTGCGACACAAAAGGATCCAGTTTTACATAAAGCTTCCATGATGGACACCATGTCACCCTTGCTGTTATGAACTAATGCCAAGATGAAATGAGTTGTCTGTCTGGGGACATGCCATACAGGAGATAGCTGCCATTTAGATGAGAGGGCAGGAATTGAGAACATTCTTTCTTGCTCATCTATCCAACAGCGTAAAATGTCCTGACAAGTTTATGGCTGTGTCCCATCCTTGAATGAGCACCGATTACTGTGGCAAAAGCTGATAGTGGGACATGCCAAAAGAAGTTTATATTATGAGCTGGGAAACATTTTAAGAATGAGACAACAAATTACTTAAGGATGTGTAAACAGAGGGTAAAACATTTTCCTTTGGGAGGTATAAAATTTAGTGAAAATACGTTGAAGTGAAAGAATGAGTGAAAAAACATAAGAAATATGTGATTTCTTTTCAGGGATCACAAGTATCCAATATTTTCCTTTTGTTAGTGATAAAAAAATTAAAAGACTGTATACAGCATTGAAAATACACTTGGGTCAGCCATCAATGTTTGCTCAAGATTTTTATTGGGTTGGCAAATGTGGTTGCCCACTTAAACGCTATGGGGAAACTCTTAGGACAAATGTTTATCAAAAGGTTCACAACTGTTGTGTTTATAGTAAATTCTGATGTATGTAAATAAATTAATTTGAGCTAACTAATGTTAAATATGGGCAGCACGGTGGTGGGATGGTTAGCACTGCTAGAAGGTTGGGGGTTCGTGCCTTGGCCAGTTTAGGCCTTGGTATGGCGTTTGCATGTCCTCCCCGTGTTTGCATTGGTTTTTTCAGGGTCCTCTCAGTGTCAAAAAAAAAACACGTTTTTTTAGAGGTTAATTGGTGTATCTAAAATTGCCTGTACGTGTAAATGTGAGTGCAAATGGTTGTCTGTCTGTGCATGTCTCTCTGTGGCCCTGTCTAGGGTGTACCCCGTCCCCCGCCTGATGAAAGCTAGGATAGGCTCCAGCCCCACCCATGTCCCAAATAGGATAAGCAGGGACAGCGATTGATGGATGGATGTTAAATGTTCAAATAAAAGTAAAATAAACTAAACAGAACATGTAACAGAACTCTCCAACTGACTTTGAATTGACAAAGAGAATGAGAAGACAAGGCCAACATGTGCTACAAGCCCTAGTATCCTACTTAACCAGTCTGGTCACATCTACTTGCAAATTATACTGCTTATTATCCCTGAGTGCTCTATCACAGCCCTAAATCAGACTGAATTATGGGAGCACAGCCTCTGCCTGTGACCAAGCAACACTGCCAGGCTGACAGCCAGAACATCATCTTACCCCTTCCATCTCCTCCCTGTCTTTCTCCGTTTCATCCGCTTTGGTTCTTACATTGTGTGCCATTGAGTCGCTCTCAGTTAGACTTTACTACAAATCCAATCTCTCCCTTGATTCTCTTTAACTCTGATTTCAATTTTCTACTGCTTTAAACTTAGCTAATTTTTCCTTATTAAATTTTTGGCTGAAACAACTAAACACATGGACTATCCCTCCACCAGGCCTTTACATTTACAACAGTTGTCAATTACGACAGATTTGCTGACACTATTGGAAAAAGATATCATATTGTACCCATCTAAAAAGCTATTTCGAATCAATTTGACTGGACATTAAACAGAATTTACCTGGCCAGCAACCTAGTCTGTAATGTTCATTTATGTGTACAGATTTTGGGAAAGCAAAAGGGGATACAGAAGCCTCAAGCAAAGCAAATGACCAATGAGTGAACTGTAACAAAATGCTAACATTCGAAAAATCTCCTATCATGTTTAATACCAAAGTTTAATACCAAAGTAATGTAAGTAAGGTAATGTAACCTTCTACTTCACTGCTTTTGTGCCTAACCCTAGCCAACATGCGTAGATAAAATCGAGTGTTTTCCATTGCTTATTGTGAAAAATTGTGTGAACCTACATTCAGCACCATTATAAGAAACTGTATCCACCACTTTGGTGCCTGGCACAAAAAAGGGTGAAATTTTAATACAAGTCTGCCTCTCTATGATAGGGGGCCATTTCAATGGTTTGGTGGGTCGTATGACAGGTTATGAGGACTATTTGGTGTGAAAGGGCAAATAGCAGACAAACCAAATTATAATTTCAATCTCTCACTCTCCCATTCTCAGACATGCAGTGATGGTGGTGGAGCTGCCAATAAAAAGGCTATTTGAGGTTCACTATTCAGTTCTAGGAGAGGACATCTAGGATAGTTTACAGGAAAAATTAAGTCCTATTCAACCATGACTGTCTACTACTACTACTACTAAATTGAAATCACAACTTACACACTAAATATTTTGGAACCAGAACATTCACTATTTGGATCAACTAGCATGGGAAAAATAAAGTGTGTCAGATTAAGTATCGTAAATTTGCATTTCAGCACTATCAAGTCAACATTTACTGTGACTATACAGTATAATCAACACATTGTGTTTTCATTACGTAACACAAATGGTCTCTGTGATACGCATTATTATCATGTTGCCAACTTTTGGGCTGTAAAAATCAGATGTTCTAGCAAAAAGTCTGTAGTAAATGTGAAGTATGGTTGTACTCTCCCCGCAGCAGCAATCCTGCACAACACTGACTAGACAGCACACACTATAATAGGGACTGCCAAAGATTCACCAGTGGGAAACAGGTAGAGGTTAAAGTGGAGATGGTTCTGTGTCAGAATGGCAAACAAATCAAAAGTTTTGTGTCATGGTTATGTGTGAGAATAGAAAATGTAAACCCTTTAATGAAGATTTTTATGCCTTTAGCTTGGTTGGTTATTGGTGTTAAGGGTGGTAACCCGCTCGGGTAAGGGCTGGGGCAAGAAGTATATATGACTGGAGTTTATAAAAATAATCCAAAAAATAGAAATCAACTCCAAATTTACACCATACATCTGAAGCACCACAGTATCAGGTGAGAACCTAATTGAATAAATTACAGTACTTTATCAGTTAGAGGATTTTCTGCATTGCAAAATTACTGACACCCAAATAGGGTGTATATAAAGTCGGACATATTTACTATGCATTCACTGGCTAAACTCCAGTCACATTGAGAAAACATGAATGAGCAAAGCAGACAAAAAATAACAAAACAATAAATCACAGCCATCGTGAAAGCCAAATCAAGCCACCAACTGGTTCATAGGAGCAGTCATGAGAATAGAGACTGGTAGTACACTCAGAATGAAAAGCACTGTTTCAAAAAGGGCCAAAGTTTCTTTTCTAAGTTTGAAGTTTATGTAATTTTAAAACTGAGGTCTCTTAAGATAAGTTGAAATCCTTTGCACCAGTCAGTGACCCATTTATATTTTTAAATTTGAGAGGGGGATAAACGCAATCATGCTATGTAATTAAGTGACAAAATATCTTGACATTATATGGAAGTGAAAAATTAGAATTAATTGTGGAATCTCAAAGGCCCAACCCCTCTCTCACAGTTTTGCATATTTTTGCAGTTTTCAGAAATTTGACTTGCATAAATGTTGCTGTGTATTCCCCAGCTCTGTGTAACCTGTTACATCAGGATGAATCCATGATAAGAGCTCAGCATTTTGTTTTCTTAGCAGCAGCAGTCCTTAATAATCCGTTTTAAACCTATGCAAAACACATTCGCATGTATTTAACTCATTGACTAAATTATGGATTCCTCAGTTTGCCACTTTGAGCCACTGTAAATGCTAAGATCTGTTCAACTGTTTAAGAAATAAAACAGTCACAGTCTACATAATGCTTTCAACTTAATTTGAAGTTAGTTAATAATGATATTTTAACAACCAACAACAGGCCTCTAAGAGTGGCTATCAGATAAATGGTATTAAGCTGTCTGATCTGTCCCATATTTTTCCAAAAGAGCAATTTCAAAGACTCCAATCTTTTTTCCCCCTCTCTCTGTTTCCTGATTTTAGACTACCTAAGGCCAGGGTTAACAGAGTGAAAAATTCCTTTGTCTCCCTTACCATCATATTCTTTAAGGTTGTCTGATGAGTCTTCCACATAAAAATGTGGGTTTACAGACATGAGTTGGTGATAGTGATGGTGTTTTAACTATTTGTTAAGTTAGTGGCAGAATGTACTCCCAAGCTGGCGCCAACGCATTATCCGCTTGGATGTCACACTGATTGAGTCACACATAGACTCAATGTAAATGAGTGTTTTGAGAATCGTTAGCATTTTCTAATAAAGAAACCCAGCAACCTTGTCAGCCAGTAGAGTTGTGTGTTCGGCTGGTTTTAAACATTATTTTAGACAATAACAGAGGTCTAAGGAACCAGTGAATAAGCTTATCCAAGTTGCAGACTGTTGGACGTTACATGTGAATAGAGGTATTTTATTCTTGGTTTTAATTACTGTGTGGAGATTGTTGTACTGTTAAATTTGGAAAATGATCAAACTTAGCCTTTAAGAATAATAACTTCCATCGAGCCAGAATGTTGGCTTAGCACTTTTGCAAAAAAAAAAAAAGCTGTACAAGTCCAGGGCACAAAATATATTCTACTTATATAATTTTTTTAAGTTATTGTTCCAACGCCTTTGCCAAATGTTTGTTGTCCATTTTTTAATATGGGCTAAAGACACTGAACACAGACAGAAAAGACATCTGAGATGCCCGCGATTTTTCATATTGTGTCACGTGTCAATAAGGGTGGGTGTATGTGCATTTGTGAGTTAAATTAATCAGCAGGATTAGTGCCACGCCTGTGGAAGGTCCATATGACACAGAGCTCAGCTGCAAGGCTGGCTCCACTCATTAACATTTCCCAGTCACTGAGGCCAAGGGGAATGCACAAACCTCTGTGTGTGTGTGTGTGTGTGTGTGTGTGTGTGTGTGTGTGTGTGTGTGTGTGTGTGTGTGTGTGTGTGTGTGTGTGTGTGTCAGATCTTCAGCACAATCACATGTACCCAGCACTCACATAGTAGCAGTAATACTACCTGTGCATTCTCTACTTGTGCACACTTATTGCAGCATATTGGTCCTAATGGGAACCTATAAATATAATCTAACAGTTATGGTGATGAATGCAAACATGAGCTAATTTAATGAAGAGCAGAATGAGAAGGAAGGGAGTGGGCCAGGATCAATGCTCAAAACAGTGTGTTGCATTCCAAAACGGGTGTCTGCCATATGCTTGCAGTTGAAATGGCAGCTGCCCCGAAAGTTTCAAATTTCACGTTTTTGTGGTTTTGTGTCCTGGCGCCAGTGTGATTCTGTAGTAATTACTATTTTGGAACAAAAGAAAAAAGAGGAGACAGACAGGCAGAGGGGGATGGAGAGAGAGGAGGTGGAGACAACAGGGGAAAAAAAAGACTGAAAAGTACCATTGTTGGTCTTAAAAAGTTCTAATGTACACTTATGCTATACAGCTTGCCTCCATCAAATACAACATAAAAGGCACAAGTTCCAAAGTTGCTATTAGCATAATATGGAAATATTAAAGGAAAACTACACCAATTTTCAATGGGGGTTGACCAAAAATAAGTCAGGTAATATTTATGAATGAAGAGACACTCCGATCCCTCCAGTATAATTTTTAAGCTGCTTTTAAACTATGACTGTGCATCTTTGGCAGGGGTTTCTGGAAGTGGTGACAAATATTGTTAAGGTTGTTTTGAGTGAATCTTAAAACAATAGCGACAAATGTTAGTCTCCAATAACCCCGGCATTATGTGAAGTAATACAATACTGTGATTCAACCTAAATCCTACCTTAACGCAACTGCATTTTGCTTCGGAAACTGAGCTGAAGTTGGTCCTCGTCCCAATCTTTCTCAAAGTGTACCGAAATTTTTTTTTTTAAAACCCCACCTCATTGTTTCACCCACTAAGCGGCATTAAAGCCCCCTGGCTTGAAGTGGACAAGAAAAACACCATTTTCAAACTTCCTTTGACTGCCGTATTCTTTTCTTAGCTCTCTTGTAAGCCAGGTACAATGCATGTCGACACCACTGCAGCTAAAAAGTTCTTCCGAATAAATGAAAAAAACAACAACAAAATAAACACTGTTCTCATAATAAATTGACTGTAAAATCAAACTGAACAGCCAGCAAGAAGACTAGAACCTTTGACAGGGCATAATGCACCATTTTTCCTCTGATTACTCCTGACCCAGAACACAAATTTTAGAACTTCAGAACAGAATTTCTGAAATTTCAGCACAGATGTGCCCAATATCTATGGAGTTAGTAGCTTTTCAGCTGTGAAATATCCCTTTAACCTATTTGGCAAATTTCAAATGTGTTTGTAGTGAATACAATACAAGTAAAATGTTCAGAGAAAACGTATTTTTCCACTAAACTATTGCAATATTCAACTTTTTATGTTTGAGAATCACATTTTGTTTTGTTAGGGAACACAATCTGGTTTATTATAGAAAACATTAACTTTAAGCACATTTATTTACATTTATTCCATCTATATATTCGTCTCCTAAATTTAGGCTAAGTGCTTTTGTGGCATACAGTGCCTCCAGGAAGTATTCACGCTTAACTTTTTCCACATATTGTCTCGTTACAGCCTTATTCCAAAATTGATTAAATTCATTATTTTCCTCAAACGATACCCGTTAATGACAACGTTACAGAACTCTGAAATCTTTGCAAATGTATTAAAAATAAAATAATTGTATGTACATAAGTATTCAGAGCCTTTGCTAAATACTTTGTTGAACCACCTTTAGCACCAATTACAGCCTCAAGTCTTTTTTTGTATGATGCCTCGAGCTTTGGACACCTATTATTGAGCTGTTTCACCCATTCTTCTTTGCAGTATCCCTCAAGCTCCATCAGATTGGATGGGGAGCGTGGGTGCACAGCCATTTTCAGATCTCTCCAGAGATGTTTAAATCGGGTATAAGTCTGGGCTTGGCTGGGACACTAAGAAAATTCACATACTTTTCCCGTATCCACTCCTTTGATATCTTGGATGTGTGGATGTGAACTCTGGTCTCTGGTATGACAATAATGTTTTGTTTTTGTTTTTTTTTACCTTTTTTAACCATCATAGCCACTACGTCTCTCGTTCCAAAGCCTGCCTTTTAACATCTATAAGCACACCAGTTCCCAAAGTCGCTCAGCTCTACCAGATTATCCACTGCAACATACTGTCCAGGCAATCTTGTTTCTTATTTTGACCTGTAAAGACTAAGCCCACACTAGTCTTCAAGAGACAGAAAAACACAGATTGACTACATGTATAGTTTAAGAAGTATACTGCTATTCAGGTGCAGCAGTGGGCAGCCACATGGGGGCCACACACTGGAGCCACACACTGGTGCATGGGCTGGGATTTGAACCAGGTGACTTCTGTATCCCAGCCTGATGCTATACCAATTGAGCACCTAATTATATTTGAAACACTGACTCATTAAAATCCATCAATTATTTGGCTAAATGGCAACAAAAAGGTTATTGGGGGACATTTTATGGGGCCTGGTAGCTCAATGGGTAGAGCAGCAGAGCAGAGTAGCAGCATGGGATAAAGAAGTCTGCATCCTACCCAACAGATGTGTCCCTGAGCAAGACACTCAGCGATAGTTCCCCAGGTGCCCCCCTGTATATATGCTCAATGACAATGAAGGTTTTTGTTCTTCTTCGTCTTCTTCATTAAAGTATTGACTGCTAAATCAGACACTTGTCCTTACAGTAGGTCATTATTATGCAACATTAACAGCTGCTATGTTTACTTTTGGGTGGGAAAAGAAAAAAAAAAAAGAGTAGGTTTAGATGTTAGGGTCATGCAAAGTTTGTAGTGTGTGTTAAAATAAAGAAAATAGCTCTCCTCTAAAAGTCTTGCGTTTTGTCATTCACCCATGACCCCAACCACCTTGTTACTTTGTCAAACATTTTACCATTGCTCCTAAATCTTGTTAATTTACTACACACCTTGCTCTTAATTGTGTGAGTAGGTGACCTAACCAACCATATCTACGGTTTGATGACAACTCACCATTCCTTGGCATCGTATCACACTAAATTTGCTGCTTGTACTCACTTTGAAATCATTTGATCACATTAAACAAATAACACTCAGATAAGGCAGATTATGTGCTTAAGGATAAATCAGCTGCTTAGCATTTATATACTTTCAAGACTTGTATTTTAATTTTTTTAGGACACCCACAAAATTAATTTGTCCAATGCCCTAGTAATATATACAATTCTGTAGACAACATCTCACCAGTACTGTTGTTACTAGCATTTCTTTCCATTCCACAAAGTCCCTTTGAAAAAACTGAATCTCACACAGACAGTAAGTGTCAGAACACATTGTGGCTGACCTGGGGGTCAAAATATCAGCTGTGTCTCATCAGAAACCACCCAAGGGTGCTTCACAGAAAATACCAAGGTCAAATTCATCCTGTTTCTGGTAAACAGAAACATTATGGCCTTGTTAGTAATGCCAGCTCTCACACAAGTCCCATCTCAGACAGATGGTGAAGAGAAAATATCTCAACAAGCTTTAGAAATGCAGTAGAATGATTATACTGACACAGACTGCTTCAAATTTTAACTCAGCAATTTACTGCATTGTAGATTTATTTTTGGTATCAAATAATAAAATTATACTTTTGTCCATCAAAACACATTAATAAACATTATCTATTATCTAAAAATTATCTATTGCTATTACATTATCATTCATCCCGTGTATGTACACAATAACCATTTTTTCTTTTTCCAGATCCCTATATTTTTACAAAGAGGCAGGCAAAACTAAGAGAGGAAAAGTTCAAGATTTAACAAGTCATTTGCTGGCTGCAGACTTAAATAAATGCAGGTATGTAGCTTAGAATGAGATAGATTAAAAAAAAATGGAAATAGCTATCACAACCACATTCACATTCATAATCATTATCATTTAATTTGTTGTGTAATGCTGTTCACACATTTTCACAAAGCCTTTTAGTTAAACAAAAGAAAGTTCATAAATGTGTTTAGCAGCAAGGGCTGAAGAGCATCAACACCAGCTGGCACAGGCTGGAAAAGACTCAACCAACTTTGCCAGATTAGTCTATGCGCATATATAAACTATAAATGGCCCAGCAAGAAAAATGTGTGCCTTCCCTGAGTCATTTCAAAAGTCAGCATACAAATTATTTAATATGAATTTATATTAGTGTTTAAAATTAAATACTACTACTTTCACCTCCATATTATCTCCATCTACAATACCAAATTTCCCCACAGTTCATAATCTAGTTCTTTACAAAACACTGCCATCACAAACTTACTGTCTCACAAAAGTTACAAAAGACCCTTTTTGACTGCATTAACATGCACTTAACTAGGTTAGCTCAGAGAGGTAAACAAGAGAGAGACACAGTTGATCCACAGCACAAACTTTCTAATTAGTGTTCAAATTTCAAGATCCAAATTTTCAATGTGAATTTAAGTGCACTTTGTTTTAAAAACAAGGCAGCATCACCCCATTGGTGATCTCTCCCTTATTTAATCACCTGTTTCTTCCCATTTGCAGCCTTTTCTTATGCACAGCCATTGTCAATTAAAAACATCTTTAAATGTATACAGTACATGGCACAGAAACCGGAGTTCCCAGTCAGAACTCTACCTGGAGAAATCAGGGTTCCCTAATCCCCTACCCAATGTTGGAAACCAGTTTTCCTGTTTACATGACAGTTAAGAAATCAGCTTTCCTGAGAAAGCTGACTGTAACCTGGTTACTTAACTCCAAATACACTGATGTATAACAATACTGACTGATATGAGTCCCTAAAAGGTAAACCTGACATGATATTTTACATATGTAACCAAAGAAGTTGCAGTGAGTCTGATTGAGACAGTGGCTGTCTGTTAGCATTCTGCTGCAAAGTATTCTATGTAAATGGCACATCAAACTGTCGGCTGGAAATTAGAGTGCCAATTCTCTTTACCACAGTCAGTTTGACAACAACATAAACTTTCAATGTTTCCTCACATTCCCCACTCTGTTTCCATTGTTTCTCCTTATAGATAAGTTCCTCTAAAATCACATTCTACGGTATAAGCATTTACTATGCTTATGTAATATATACTAAATACACATGTAGATTATAAGACAATGAGGGAAGATGAGAGGAATAGATAGATTGGACTCATCTAATCAGAAAAAGAAATACTACCATAAGATCACTTTTACTTCTCAGATAAGTTGCTAAATGAGTGTAGCAAACATGCATTTTTGCAATGTGCAGCTGTCCTTATTTCTTCAGAAGATTAAAGAGTCTGCTAAAAGACTGTTTTCCATAGGTGTTGAGCAAGCAGAGCTGGTGATAATTCAAACAAGAACTTATAACAGACAAAAAGAAGCAGAAAGAAAAAAGGAAAGGAAAGAAAAGTGAAGGCACTTCTGTTCTGAAGGACATTTTCCTTTCAGAGGGAGAAAGGACTCCTCTCCTCTGCCTCAGTTGTGCCCCTGGCTGTGCCTGTGTTTAGCTGTGGGAACAAACCACTTGGTGGCATGGCCTGAATAGGGGGCCTTCGCCATTCGGTGAGGGCCTGCCAGCAAAGAGGCTTTGGACCGCCTCTTTTTCCTTTTCATTCTAATCTTGTTTTATTCATTCACAAACACACTTATAACAGTCTTTTTGTGACTACCATCCTCTCCATGTTACATGTTACCTCTATTTTTTGTTGTTCACCTATGTTTTATCATTTCTCCCTTCTTATGCTGAAACTGTCATTTCCCCCTTTCCATTCATGTTTACATATTAGGATGAACATGAAGGAGACTCTGATGTGTAGATGTGTGTGTAGTAATTAGTCATCTTTTAGGAGCTTTCCAGACAGGGTGCCCTAAAGGCTGGCATCTCGCGTGGAGGGTTGGACTTGGTCACTTGAAGCTGGCCTGGAGGACTGGCTGGGATTCCACTCTCACCCTTCATAATAAACTGATCCAAAATGTACTACTAAGTGCCAATACTATTAAACTAGGGGTGTTTTCAGTATCTGTTTTATCCCTCTACCAAGAAAAATTGCAGTGTCCTGTGTTTTTGCCAACATACCATCCCCTCCCTTAGGGGTCATGAGTGGAGTGAAGAGGAATGAATGAAGGAGGAGGACAGGAGGTGGGCTCCACACAGCAGCAGTGTGTATTAATGGATAATAGAGCCTGCCTTAGAAATGGACTGGGAAGTTGAAAAAAAATAAAAATGTCATGTCTGTGTGAAATAACGTGTACAGTGTGTAATGATGCCAGACTGAAGATACATTTTTATTTTTCAAAAAGGAAGTCATAACCTGTAATGAATTAATACATGTTCTAAGAGTTAAACAGAAGCTCAGAATACTATATCAAATCTAATGTTGTAAAATAAGAAATGGGCAGGGGAAAAAACTCCAATGTGCAAGACTGTTCGAATGTTACCTACAAGGCCTTCATTAAACTTAAGTCATCTAGGTGATGTGATGGGGTATAACTATAGTAATTTATAAGTATCTTTAGCCTTATGAACAGTAATGTACACTGGTCAAGATTTGCCTTATAGTTACCCTAACAATATCATGAATTAGATTAAGTATTCATACAAATATATCTTCTGTCAGCCCCTGTAATCCATTCTGGTCTACACACCAGGAGGTGTGATGTGATGCAGGTATCTATCATAGATTTCCTGGGGCAATAATAACAACATTGCTCCATGTATATTGCAGGTTCTCTTGTGGTGTGTTTTGAGTAGTCTGCCTCGCCACAATCTGTGGGAGGACAAGGCCACATACTGCGTGAACCATACATAATCTATGAGCTGCCATGTTTGAATGGAGATAAGGATGAAGTGGGCTGCTCAGCTGCTCTGCCAGATTCTGTGGACGAGGACTCATGACAAGTCAATGTTGAATTACACAGGTCGATGGGAGGTGGAGATGGTCACTGCTGGTGTCTAAAAGATTTACTGTCTGCTTGATTTTCTCAAACAAAATAAACATCTTTCAGTATGTTAAAAAGAACAGCAAGACAGGATCGGAATAGGGAAAGTACTGTGGGGTGCAAAGGACTGAATCCTCTTAATTTTTGAAATATCAAATTCTAATTGTATTTTTCATCAATATTTAATGCACATTTAGCTAGTATAAATGTTCCTTAATCAAAAATATAAATTTATTTTTAATTAATTCATAAAAGGGGGATACAAACGTTTGCACCATTAACAACAACTGCCACCGGTGTTGTTGACCTACAGGGTGGCGGTGGAAATTGCGCTACTGTTAGTCAAAGAAGGAGAGGAGGAAGGCGTGTTTGTAGGCAGAGAGAGAAGAGGGAAGCCAAGAGTGTAGGATGGACAGTAGGGACTGTGAATGTTGGGACAGTGACAGGGAGGGCTAAAGAGTTGGTTGATATAATGCAGAGAAGGAAGGTGGATATACTGTGTGTCCAGGAGACCAGGTAGAACCAGGTAGCAAGGCTCGAAGCTTAGGAGCACCGTTCAAGTTGTTTTATCATGGGTTGGATAGAAAGAGATGAGGGCAGGAGGGTACTGTGTGTGTCATTGGGAAAGAGGATAGAGGACAAAGAGACTCGGTGGAACGAGGAAGTTCAGGAGTGTATACAGAGAAAGAGGTTAGTTAGAAGAAGTGGGACACTGAGAGGACTGAACAGAGTAGACAGGAGCACAGGGAGATGCAGCGTAAGGTGAAGGTAGAGGTGGCAAAGGCCAAACAAAGACCATATGAGGACTTGTATACTAGGTTGGACAGTAAGGAGAAAGTGATGGATTTGTACAGGTTGGCGAGGCAGAGACATAGAGATGGGAAGGATGTGCAGCAGGTTAGGGTGATTAAAGATAAGGATGGAAATGTATTGACAAGTGCCAGGAGTGTGATGGAAAGATGGAAGGAGTAATGAGAAGAGTTGATGGGTGAGGAAAATGAAAGGAGAACAGAAAGTAGAAGGGGTGACTGGTGTGGAGCAGGGTGTAGCAAAAACTAGTAAGAGTGAAGTGAGGAGGGCATTGAAGAGGATGAAGAGTGGAAAGGCAGTTGGCCAAAGTGACATACCTGTGGAAGTGGCTAGGAGAGGTGGCAGAGTTTCTGACTAGTTTGTTTAACAAGATCTTGGAAAGTGAGAGGATGCCCGAGGACTGGAGGAGAAGTGTACTGGTGCTGATTTTTAAGAACAAAGGAGATGTGCAGAGCTGTGGCAACTACAGGAATAAAGCTGATGAACCATGTGGGAAAGAGTAGTGGAAGCTAAGCTATGGGCAGAGGTGAGCATTTGTGAGAAGCAATATGGTTTCATGCCTAGTACAACAGATGCAGTATTGGCATTGAGAATGCTGATGTACAGGTGAAGTACGAGAAGGTCATAGGAAGTTACAATATGTCTTTATAGATTTCGAGAAAGTGTATGACAGGGTGCTGAGACAGGAGCTGTGGTATTGTATGAGGAAGTCTGGAGTGGCAGAGAAGTATGTTAGACATGAAGTTAGTTGGTGTGAGTGAAGAGGATGCAGAGGATAGGGCCAGATGGAAGCAGACGATTCGCTGTGGTGAAGGGAAGAGGAAAGAGCCAAAAGTAATGACGACAGACTTTTGAACCAATGTAACTTTAATTTTTGCTACTTGTGACAATGAACAGTGAATGGATTCCTGCAGACAATGAACTTTGTACTAGCTGAATGTGCAATATTATGTTAGGTTTATAGTTAAGTCTGTATCCTTGTGGATTATAGCTGCATTTTAACTAATTACTTATTTTACTAATAACTATTTTGTACCTAATTACTTATTTTACTAATAACTAATGTTTTTTTTAAAAACAGCCCTACTGCTATGAGTTACTTGCAGTGCTCAGAAAAAGGTACTAGATTGTCTTATGAATTATTAAAAACTTTCTGCACACTTCCACACAGGAGTTAAAAACAATCTTCAACTAATTAGACTTGCAGACTGATGGTTGATAAAGCCATACTGGAAATTATTCCAAGTCAACAGACCAGAAATGCACTTCAAAATTCTAAATTTGTCCCAACTGAGCAGATGCAACAAAACTAACAGGAGAGTGAGGAAGATTTCAAGCAAGGACAGTCTGTATATGCAACACAGTCCTGCGTGAATTAAGTAAAATAACATTTTCACGTTCACTGTTGGAATACAACTTGTTGTGAGTTCAATTATTAGGTAGCTGCTGGGGGGCAACTGTGTTGGTGCGAGGTATTAGCAGTTGTCTTTTTTCTCCCTGTGGTGGTGCTGAGTGATAGCCTGCCAGTAGAAAAACAGAGAGAGTTGATGACCCCTGTTAAAGGCCAAAGTAAAGAAGCTCCTCAACAGTTAGACAAGCAGCAGGGTGAGAGAAGAGAGAGCCAGGGCACAATAGAGGGTGGAGGAGGGTAAAAAGCAAAATTGGTAAGTGTGTAATGACCAAGAAGGAAAAACAAGAAAAGAGGTCTCAAAGACAAATGGAGCCAGGGACTAAAACGCCCATAGCAGGTGTGGCTTTTACTGGAGGGAAGCACACATTATCTCGAGGGAACTAATTGGGAGGTGTTTGTGGGTCTAACCATGGCTCATCTGTATTCTGACCCTGTTCGCTGAAACACGGGATTGGTATTCATAAAAGAGCATCAACCCACAGCTGCTGCTCTGAGAGCGATCAAGAATTCTAACTCCCTCACAGCAGGGATTAATGGCAAACTCCAGTACTGAAGGAAACAAGGTGTTAAGTAAGGACCTGGGGTAGAAAAAATAAAATAAACACACTAAAATAACCAAACAACATTGAGAGGTTTTGATCTTAAATCTCTTTCAGTAGGAAGTAATTGGTTTCCAAATAAGGGAAGCTGTTGATTATGTTTTTAACACTGCATTTATAACTGGGCAACACTGAATCAGATATGGACATTTTCTGGTTAATTCAAATAGCAACTGAATCATCAATGCTGGTTTCACACCAAAATGGTACAGCAGTATCCTCAGCTGCTGCAATACATTTGAAGTGGCCTCCGTCAAAAATGCTACTGCAGGTAGGCACTCTGGGAGCCTGAGTGTGTCCTTGCAGGCCTGATCTTTGAGCACAGCAGCAGGGAAAAAGTGCAACAGCAGGTTGTTCAGTAGATTTACAGGATGTTATCAGATTTCATGTGTCTGTAGAAGCAGAGTGCTACAATGCTCAAAACATGACTGACTTAGGCATGAACGTCTTCTGCAGGAACCCATTCACTTTTTAAAATGTGTTTTAAGTCTGCCTTTTATTTTTTATGACAGTTAATCCTCCGGGGCACAAATGTGTGAAGAGATGTTTCGTCGCTCTTCACAAATTACTTGTTTGAGCTTCTCTTAGCTGGAAGGGTTTTGTTGCTTTACCTTTAGCTTCAAAATATCCAATGGAATCAAGTCAGGGGAAAAAGACCAGATCTAGATCTAACTTTTCATTTTTAAACACTGTCTGATTTTTGCAATATGTTTTGGCTCAATGTCACATTGAAAATACTCTTATCTCCGCTACACCATTGCACATCTCTGCATCAACACACCACTACCCACTACATATCTATACTATGCAGTCACTGTGGCAGCCTCAGCCAGGTCAACTGCAAACACGCCAGACCCCATCTGACCCAAACAAATTTACTCAGTTTCATCTAATCAAAATATGTAATGCAAATATATCTTAGACATGTTTAGTCCTGCATTTACAAGCAGTTTTGTGAATAATGGTTCCTTCCTTTAATAGTCCACAAGAGTTGAATTCATGAAATGTTACTGAAACACCAGTTTACACAGACAATACTTGTTGACTGTTTTTAGGACAGTCATTGCACCTTACATTTTTGGTTGTATGACTCTTCCTATAGGCCTGTCCAGGTCTTACCTAGCCTTTTGCCCAATGACAACTAGGAAAGGCTTCGACAGCTCTTCAATTCTTAACAGGATAAGCAGTTTAGATAATGCACATATGGTTGGATGGATCCTTTTGTTTTTTTTAAACACAGAACAGGGGTTAGTTTTTTTTTTTTTCTAAAATGTTTTCATATTGCAGGTGGAAACATTCAGGTACACTGTCTAAAGTAGGAAAAGATTTAACCATCATGTATCTCAGTCACATGCAGAAATAGCAAACGTAAAATTAAGACCAGCTTGAAAAATTATGAACTATTCCTTTGAAGCTAGGTTGTTAGCAGTCTAGGTTTTAGTAGGTATATCACCACAGTCCCTGTTTTCAAATACCATACATCATGAGTTTGTGAAGAAGAACCAAATATGACCCAACAACATCTAAGAGCCAAACAGGTCATTGTAAAAATGAAACTACAGGATAATTACAGGGTAGGCATACTTTAAAAACCTTGTATGTTAGTATGCATTTTCCTGCAGCACTCATAAGGTTAATAAGTTTAGCAGAATAGTGAGGAAACAGTGAGGAAACCTAGACATACCCATCTCCCCAAATGAGTGTCAGACACACACTTCCCTATAACTAATAAATCCAACCTTCCTTGTCATAAGGAAAAATATAATTAAAGTTAGAATTCTCTTTAAAACTGGCAGTAGAAACAGAATATAACAGTGAGTCTCTTGTAGCATCCAGCACTCTCAATCAAATTAATCTTGATCTCAGTAACATTTAATATGGTGAAGTTCTGCAGTGGCTTAGAATGTTAACAGTTTGACAGCCCAGGAAGCATTTTCTTCTGGCATATCTTTAACAGTTCTCACATACCTTTTGCATAAGCTCATACAATGTCAGGAACTACACAATCCACGGCAATCAGGCATATTTCCACATTTATTTAAATATATAAACTACGGAATTTAATATTCACAAAGATAGTACTTAGAATGTAAATGTAAAGAGGAGACAGATGTAAAAAGCTAAGAATGACACACTTAGAGGATTCACCTATTAAGAGCCAATGTGTCCACATTCACTGGATTACTGCAAGCCATTACACTTTGGTCACTTTTTGAACTTGGTCAGCTTCCTGCTTTCTCACTGCAAGTGAGTCACGGTTTATTTTTATCATTGTGAGGTAGGATCCCCTTCTGACTCTCTCAGGCTGGGCTCCACAAGAGACATCACACAGGGGGAAGAGAGAGAAAGGGCTCCTCCCTGTGGTGAAGCTACAGCTGTCCATCTCAATGAGAGGATGAGAGACTGCTCCATAGCAACAGTCCAACATAGCAACAGTCTGTTTAAATAAAGATAGCCCTGGATGCCATTCAGAGAGTATCTTGTATTTTCAGTCCTTAGAAAGAGCAGACATTGTAAGGGAGAACTGTGTCATTTGCATGCTTCTTAGCATAAATTCAGAATTTCTCCCTTCATCTCATTTAGACAAGTGACCGCATGCCAGCATGTTGTAGAAGCATGAGCGAAAAATAAACTCAACTGATTTCTGAATTATTCTAGATAAATAAAAAACTAAAAATATACATACTGAGAACAGGAATGGATAGCATATAGCAGTCAAAGACTTTATATCTGCCTTTGAATAAAAACACCTCTTAGCCCCCTCCGGTAGAAACATCTTAACCAAGAATTTGTCACTCTCTTTGAACTTTTCCCTTGTCATTTCCACACTACCTATGATGAATCATTCGAAAAGCTGAGCTCAAAATGAAAACAACAGGATAGGACAGAAACCCGCGTTATTTTGAGTGTGCCACAGCCAACCCAAGTCCAATTTCAATCCAACAATTCCGTTCTTTGATCAGTCTCTACGGCTGATTTAGGATGTCACTACTAACTGTCTATCACTCCTACACAGCCCCTCTAGGAACAGTCAAGCTGAGAACACAGAGACTAGGACATGCCAGGAAATCATGTGCATGTCATATGCATGTCCGTGCTAGCAATTTTTACTCAGACATCAGACGTTAAACAAATTACAGGAATTTAGTCATGAAATTGTTAATTTGTCAATGTACTTGCTTTAGTGTCATACATTTCTTATTGTCAAGGAATATCATTAAAAGATCAAAGTCCACAGTAAATTGTACTGTTTAAAGTGCTACAATTGTATTAAGATGATCGTTACTATGAGCATGTCCAACGTGCAGACAGACATCCAGCCATCATTTTTTAAACTAAGCTGTTTTTGATAATGCAAATAAAACTACAAATGTGCATACTCCTACAGTCTTCCCTTTGGTTCAAAGTTTCAGTGACACAAAGAAAGAGGAGGATGTCAAAGTGAACACAGATCTGACTGCTTCTGTCAGCAGAAATAAAGCTTCATTGTTGTGTGCTCTTTGGGAATTCTTGGCCCAGCTGCAGACTAAAACATTTTTATCTGATTATCTGGTTCTGGGCTGGCTGATATGGCCAGATGCTTTTGTAACACCGGTGACCTACGCTCTACCATCCGGAATGCACTAACAGGACAGCATCACACATTAGTGGCTGTTAAAAGGTTGCCAAAAGTATGAATGTTATGTATTTACTTTGTTTTATTGCAAAGCCTGCAAAGGAGTGGAGATGTTGAGATGTCTGACATTTCTTTATCACTGAGGTAACATGATTTTTTTTTTAAAAAACTTCTTCACCTGCTGTGGCCACCAGAACTCCAGCTCATTGACCACACGAGGAAATGGTGAAAGCAGACATAGGCCTGTGTCCCAAGTTCATATGTGCAACAAACTTATGTGTTTAGGCTTTTTTTGAATTCAGCCTTTTCAGAATTTAGCCTCGGACATTTTCCGAAGTGGCATTTCAGACATGCAACACACAGTGGGAGATCGCCTCAGAAACAACTGTGCCCACATGTGTAAATCCGCTCGATTCCAGTGCTTGATCAAGCGCAGACAGGAGGCATAACATAATATAAAACTTAAGCCGTGGAAACAGTGTTTTGTTTACAGCACATCTAATATAAAATGGTTCTATCACTTGAGTTGAGGGATAGAAACATCAACACGCCCACTAGCTCACTTTTAATCCCCCCAAAACAATTTGGAACAGAGCAGTGTGCCACAAACACACACACACAAGTTATCTAGTTTATCTTGTATAGATATGACTTTATTTAGGACTATTTTTATTTCATTATATTCATTTTATTCGTGCCCTCTCATAATTAAAAAAAAATAAAAAATAAAAATAAAGTACTTTAACACTAATATTCAATGAACATAAATTGCCTTGGATGATATTTAGGGATACCATTTACGTGAACAGAAAAAACATGCAAAAGTGTCAGCCCCATAGTATGCATGAGACATGGATTTTTGGTACAATTGTCAGCTCCATGTAAAGAGTAGTCACATACTGTAGTATATCCCTTTCACCAAATGAATCTTAGCAGTGCATGGGCACAATTCGCCATTACTTCATGTAAGCACCAAACATAAAACTGCTTTGGTGTTAAATACAGTTCCTCTCCGTTAGCCAAGGTATGTAGTGAATCACAAACGGGCCGGTGTTTCTTTTTAAATAAACATCCTTATGCATGACGGGGACTAAAAACCAAAAACTCAATAACAAAGGATGAAGATAATCTCCATCCTTTGTTATTGAGAAATTTTAAACTGTGTTTAATTTACAGATCCTGGTTAACATTGGCTATAGAGCCTGTTAAAACACCACACTGGCTGCACTGCTTTTCACGCAGAGTTTGTAAAAATGACACATTGAAGTCAACATTACCCTGTCAGTTTCACACTTTATGAGCTGTCCCATTTTTCCGCAGTTTCTTTGTTGAGACGTTTTTAAAGATGCTTCCCAAACAACTCCACCATCTCTGATGTGATTCATATATCAGCCACCTCTTAATGTTTGAAAAAAAACCTCCTTGTGCATGAAATCAGAGGTTTCATATATAATGAAACGTCAATATCACATTATGTTACCATGGAAGATATTCATTTAGTTAGTATTGTTTAGGGGCCCTAAATAGCATAGTCAGAGATTGGCCTGTACTTGACCCTTATTCATTTATTCATCTAAAGGCATTCACCCAGGAATGCAATTTGTTTGAAAAAAAAAACACAACATAACAATAAAGCTTACAAAATAGTAGACATAAGAATTTACTGCTAAAGTAGTGCAATTAAAAGTAAAGGAATCAAGTCAGGGGAAAAAGACCAGATCTAGACAAGTATAGAAAAGTTTAACTTTAGTTACCTCAAATCAAATGGTTGTGTTATTAAATGAATAAAGAAAACTACAAAGTGTATTTGCTATATAGAGTCTGACCTCAATCACTACCTGTAAGCAAACACCAAGGTCAGCACAGAAGATTGGAGAGGAGGAAGTGACAGTGATAAACTCTTCCAGATGGGAATCGGAGTCTACAGGTGGATGATGGGGTGGGGTTTGGGCTTGTATAATGCTTGATTAGCCTCTGAAATGCCCAAGTGGTGGCAGCAATATGTGTAGACTATGCTGCAGCTGACTTAGTCATTCTCCAAAAATGCACTTCAGACCATGTGGGTGATAAACAATACCAGCAAGATGAGATTGATACATCTGAATGCACCAATGGACCTCATGCAGGAGCTAACTTGACATGTCACTTGTGCTGCTGTAACAATTAGAGACGTCCTGATAGTAGCATCGGGTATTGTGGCCGATACTGCCCTTGTGTACTTGTTCTTAGAAAACGTTTCTGATACTGCACCCGATACCACGTTACCCTTGTGCTGGTTGAGCAGGTAGGAAGGGGTGAAAATGTCAATGGTTTTACCAAAGTAAAGCCGACTGTAAGCTCTGCTCTACTAAAGTCTCAAGATCGAGTTACTAACAATCATTCCCATAAATATTATTTTAACCACATTCAATACTTTAGACTCTACAGTCTGTGTTTTCCCCATTAATGGACTACAAGTTGTCACAGCATGCAGCAGGCAGACAGACGTTTTACCCGTTATATTTTATGTTATATTGATAACCATTAAGTGATCCTGAGTTAGGAATAAGGCAGCAGTAGCAGTGCAAACAACAGGCACTGAGCTGTTACTGTGAACGTATCTTAACTTATGAACTTCACTTATGAATAATAGTAAAGCAATCAGTTACATACCTAATTCCTTTGAGTTCATAAATTCCTCTAATGCTTCGCTAAATACGAAGTACAGGGAGAGAATGTGAATTTGACTGATTCCATTAATGACAATAGCTATGTTGAGCTTCTCTTCAAACTGTTATTACAGGAAAATAATTATGTTATTAGGCTGGTGCAAGATTAGTGTGCAAGCACTTTTGTTTACATTTAGAAAGCCATTATACAATAAATGATATGGTGTAAGGCCATTATACAATAACATCCTCCACCTGAGACTCAATTTGGAGTGAGCCAATTGGCAACTAGACAAAAACACAACCTGGGGGGAAATATGCTAGAAAAAACGAACATTAAGCATCATCATCATTATCTTAATCCATTTGCAAAAAACAAATGCAGACATCAAGTACAGATATTGCAAAGAATTCATTCACAGTAACAATACAAATATTGTATATAATAGATGGCAGCAGCATGAGAGCAGAAATTAGCAACCAGCAATTTGAAATCAAATGGTAAGAAAATAGCCAACATGTCAAGCTAAACATTTTTTTTTCCTTTTTTTATATTAAGTAGAAATGTTTTATCACCCATGACAAACACGAAACGGATTGACAAAATATCATATTTGAAGATCGGCTAAGGGGCCTTCTAAGCCTTTGGTGGGTCCTTCTGTTCGCCCAAACGTTTACAGCATGATGGAAATTTAAAGAGGCGTTGGACAACAATATGTTTAACAGGACAGTTTTTGCTTCCATAAACGTTTGCTAACAGGTTATTGGTAACGTTAACCTGTGAGAATCAAGATTTTAGCATGTCAACAAAAGCAGCAAGTTCTTACCTTGGCCTGGTGAAACGAAGCAGTAATGAACCCATGAAAGTGGAGCTGCATCTCCCGAGCTTCCAGCAGGTTTGGCAGGTGAGAATGGTTGAGCCTCGCAGCGCAGCTGTTGCTAGCAGACAAAGCTAAAATAGCAAGCTAATGGAGTCCAGTAAACAAAACTTCGGGTCGTGTGAGCGAGCTTTCTGGCAGATTTGCTTTTTTTTTTTTTTTTTTAATGCTCGTATGAGCTGTGTTGAAGGGGTTTTGTTGCCGCCGTTCGAATGTAGTAGCAGCTAGCCGAGTTGGCGTGCAGCCCGCCCGGAGTTGGATTCATAAAGGACTATTAAAAAAATGGCGGCCGATGGGTAAATTAAATAGTTCCACAGCCGCAGCCTGAGTACAACCAACAACTAAAACGTCCCCAGTTCGAATCCCCTGCCAGCCGCGGCCTCTCTGTGTCAAGTTTGCATGTTTCCCCATGCTGGCAGTTACTCTGGCTTCCCACAGTCCACACACTGTCATGTTGGGTTAACTGGTTTAACTCTAATGTGGCCATTGTTGTGAATGGTTGCCAGTGTTGGTCCTGAGAGAGACTGACGACCTGTCCAGCGTCCTGCCTTTTTTTTTTTTTTCAATAGAAGATAGTGGATCTCAGTCATCCGCTTTGAACTATTCTAAGCTACAGGACTTATGTGACCTGCCATGTTTTTTTTATTTTTTGGGTTTTTTTTTTTTTGCCTGTTGCTGTCATTTCCTCTGAGCCTTCTGATTATATCACATGATAGTAGCCAACAAGAGGTGATCACCTGAAAAAGGCCTGTAGTGGGTATAAAAATGTACACTTCCTACTTTTATTGCTGTTTTATTTAGATTGTGGCACGATTAACTTACTTATGAGAAAAATCTTAATTGTGAATTTTTGCTAGTTTTCTGTTTATAATAAACATCACTCAGAATTGTTGGGGGTTTGGAAGTTAATAAGGTCTTAAGCTTTTTATTAACAAAAAAAATATCAGAACTAAACAACCAGTCAGCTGAACATTCAAAATAATTAAAGTCTTAAAACTAGATTTTGAAGCAGGGTCTATCACAAAATGTGGGACGCAAAATATAGGATGGAGGATCCAACACTATACTACAGTATATACTGTACTTTAATGTACTTAAACTGGACCTCGAGTGCCACATTCCTACTTGTTTGCCAACTATTCCTCCCGTACCTACTGCTGATTAACCGGATAAGGTGTGTTTAGGTTTACCAAGCCAAGGGCCCCTGGCCCTTGTGGCCCCATATGAGCATCTGAGTTTGTTCCATAATTCACAACTTCTTCATATTAGATATTTACTTGTCATAGAGGTTAAAGCACAGGTGTGTCTGAGATTAATACAGTACCATAAAACTGAAGCACCTAATTGCATTTCAGCCGTCATAAATTTGAATTATTTTTAATTATTTATTCATTTATTTTGTCTACAGCAACATAATATCAATGTGCCACGTTAGTCATTCACAAATAAGGCTTGTCGGCCGGCAGGTGATTGATTCTGTTTGCTTTCTACATGCTTCCTATTAGACAGATAAGCCACGAAGAAATCTCTCACCACTAATGCGGACGATATTTAATTAAACATATTGTCTAAACCCCAATAGTTGAAAACCGTTTTGACTTAACTCTACAAAACGGATGACCATACATTTATAAATGCTGACAAAGCATAATTTCTTATTTCTGCCCCAGCTAACTTCATCCCAAGGATGAAATAAGGCATTGGTTCTTATTTCTCATCTGTTAAACCTGCAAGAAACCTAACAAGTAAAAAGTGCAGTTGGCATGACTCAGTTTCCAGATAACCTCATCTGGATGCTAGTGCTGAAGTGAAAAGGAAATGATAATTCATATGTTCCTTCTATCTTACTTAGCAATTTTTTAAAGCTTTTGCAAGATGTTACTGGATCAAATATAGACGATAACACTAGGTCCAAAAGCCTGCGTCCAGTCTATTGACAAAGTTCCCCAAAAGGTCTCATGTGACATCTATTTTAATTCTTTTACATTGGCTTCCAATTAAATTCAGAATGCAATTCAAGATTCTTGTGATTACGTTGGGCCTTGCATGGTCAGGCTCCTGCATACTTTAAAGGCTTCTACAGCTTTACGTCAATGAGAAAAATCTCAGGTCTTATTACAATCCTTTGCTTGTTGCCCTTCACTCCAGGCTCAACACAAAAGGAGGCATTTGTGGTTCTTGCTCCTAAACTCTCAAAGTTGCTCTGTGGACACTGTGGATGCCTTTAAAAAAATTAGCTGAAGACCTGTTTGTTCAGACTTGTTTTGTTTAGCTTATAGTAAAGTTTTTATGGTTTAGAGCAGCTTTTATGCCCGCATTTTCACATCTCTGCCTTCTGTTTAATTCCTCTCATTGTCAAGTAGTTGTGATGTCTGCTCTTAAAAGGTGCTTTATAAATAAACATGTCTAATTTTATTCAAAATTTTTATATGCATGACCAGTCCACATCAAATTTTATAAAATGTCTGTCCGACAATCTCACGGTTGTTGGTTCAATCCCCGGCTCCTCCAGTCACATGTCGAAGTGTCCTTGAGCAAGACACTGAACCCCAACTTATTTGCTCCTGGTGAGTGTTGGCCAGCTGCATAGCAGCTCCTCCATCACTGTATGAGTGTGTGTGGGGTTGTGAGTGCAAATGGGTGAATAAGAAGCAGTGTAAAGTGCTTTGAGTGTGAATAGGTAGAAAAGTGCTATATAAGTGCAGACCATTTACCATTTAAGATCCCCTACAAATGTGGTAAATAATACTGGTTCAATAAAGCAGTCATCTATCCACCCATTATCCATCCTGTTTAGGGCAATCAAAAACGGAAAAATGACTTTTCCACAGATACAAAAAAGCAGGTAGATCTAATAACACTGAATCCCTCCCATTGATCCAGCAATGTCGCTTTAATAATTGTATTGATTACACCAGTGTTTCCCTGCAAATGCATGTCAAAATGCCATGAAGATCTGTTACATATACCAACAAATTGCATAAGTGATCAGATTTTGGAATAAAAGACATTAAACACTACAAATTAAAGCTATTTGTTGGATGTGATATAAAACCATCCACTGTAAATTCTAAATAGCATGCTTTTTAAAGTAAAGTAACTAACATTTGCCTAAATTAGAATATCAATTGTTGTAGTTACAAACACTTATTAAGTGTAGTACACTTACAATTTAGTTTACACAACTAAAACTACATTTTCTGCATCTATGAATGAAGCAATCAGATTTATTTACAAAGCAACAGTTACTTGTGTAACTTTAATATACCAAACATATGTTATACATAACTTTATATTTTGTGCACATTCTCATCAGTAATTGTTCATAAATTTCACTCGCAAAAATGTATTATGCTCATTACTATAGTAACAATACTATTCTATACCACACTACTAAGGTAATCTCTTAAATTGGTAGATCCAGCAGACTAGATATCACTTTTTGAATTTCAGCCTCCCACTGGTGAAGTTCTGTAATTGCCTATTAGTTTCTACGGTACTTGATTTTTTTAAAGTTAGCTTCCTTCAAAAACAATAATTGAATAATAATTGAGTTTGTCTATTCATCCATTATGTTTATCCATCCGTTATGTTTTTGCCTTGCAATTAACTCTAACATGATGAAAACTATTAAGAAGTTTATATTGTTATGTAACGTTAATAAATGTATGTAAGGTAGGACAGTTATTTGATTTGACAGTGTAGTCACAAAATTTCTTAAAACACTTTCAAAGCATGATCATCGCAATTAAATCAAAGTCAATTAAAAAAAATGTCACGGTAGTTAGTTGAAATGATACTTTCTTTGTTCATCCGTGGATAGATGGAGATATAGGATGGGAAATATTACAGTTGTGTATTTTATAGATAAGGAATAGTTTGCAACTCAATACCCACTGCAAACAATAAAGATTAAATTGACTTTAAAACATTAGAACATTTTTATATAAATGTTCAACTGTTGTCAGGGAAATTGGCTTGTAACATTGCTGTTGAAAATGAGTTTTAAGATTTATGAAAATTGCTGTTCATGTTCAGAATCAGATTAGGTCTTTTAAGATGTGGTTGCCTCTGAAAGAGGGACACAGGGGGAAAAAATCATGTCTTGCCAATAGCAGTTGTCCAAAAAATCTGTGGTCTTTGTATGTTTTTGCATATATCTACACGTGTCTATTGCTATGTTATGTGAACCCCTGCTGCTGGGTAGTCCCACTGTGTGAGATCTGACAGCTCCCACTGCTGTTTCTATGACAGGATAAAAGAGGGTTTGTGTGTGTGTGTGTGACTCAGATAGTGCAAGGAAGCAGGAAGTGGCCAGAGAGACACCAAAGCTTAAAAAATAAATACATTCACTCAAGTAAATGTGTCTTTGAAAGCTTATCTGTGTAATGTGAAAAACTAGACACCCCACAGCCTTCTGAAAGCAACAACAAGCAACAACAGGCCTGGTGCCATCTGTTGGATTGACCATTATAAAGTTCAAGAAAATCTTGAATGAAACTCATCAAATCCCTTGAGCGTAATTTAGTTCTCAGCTCTAACTTCCTGAAATGGCACCATGGGAACATTCTAACATCAAAACACATAAAGATGAAGGAACCAAATTTCCTTGATTAACTTTCTACTGTCAACATTTTTAACAACTATAAAGTCTAAAAGTGTTGAAAAGTGAGTGAAACATGGGCCTGCACTTCCACAATCACTCACTCAATCAGATGACATATTTCATAAAGATCAATTATAAGATAAATAAGCACTCTTTGGAACTCAAAAATCTTTATATTAATAGAGACTCTATAAAAGACTGCAATTGTAGTGTAATATTAGCACAGGTAGAGATGCTAATTCAGGAAACTACTCATCAAAGATTGTATCAGCGAAGCCCCTTCTATTGCTTATGAATTTAACTTTTCATTTGTACAAGACCCTCAGCAGATTTTAGCTTATTCTTATATCTGGACAGAAATATTGCATGAGGATTTTTCAAAGTAAAGAGTTCTCACCAAAGCTACTCCTGAACACCTTTGGGAGTACCTGTGTATTCTCAGAGAAGCAGTGCTAAAGAAAACGGCAAGAACAGTTATTTTACATTTTACTCTCCTGAGACATCTGTAATTGCGGCTGGCACACTTCTAGACAGTGAGCTTGAGATAGCACCTACGAAGTGTCACAATCTCTGATTTAATATGGTGCACACTGTTTTGCATTAGTGTGCACTGTGCATTAAAAAATTCCAACCATAAGCGAGGCAGATCTGGATGAACTACTGCTGAAAACAATTTCACCATCTAAGGCACAAACCTTTGCAGAATTCATGGGGAATAATGGCGGGGCTAAGGATTTATGATCATCAAAGAACTAATCGGGCTGCTATAGTTATTCTGCTTCATGTGATCAAAACAGAAAGCCTAACGTTTGTTTCTTCCTATATATCCAGTCATACCAAAGAGCATAACGTTAAAATGATGCCTTTACATATCAGAGTTTCAGAGGAGGGGAATTTGCATATTCAACTTTTTGAATACTCACCAAGAAAGTGAACAATTGCTCATTCTTAATGTGGCATGCTGTGTCATATCTGCTTAAGTAAAAAGCTGTTTACTTTGAAGTGGCTCCACTTGCACACAGTGCAACACTTTAGTGATGCATGACTGTTCCTCTCTGCAGCCCATGGATGACTCATGCTTCTAGGTGAATATCAGGATTTACAGCTGAGGGCAATGTTTGTCTCCTAACACATTAAAGAAAAAGTAAGACAGATGTTTTCATCACTGTGTTAAATCCCTGTCTCTTTCACATACACGAGTTTTGATTTTCAAATCTTTGCTTAAGAATTTATCAACTGTTAATTTCAGGTGGGAATATATTGGACAAGCCACTCAATATCATATCCACTCTCCCCCCCATTAACTCCCTATTAAATTCTGCTAATTTAAATGAGATGATTACAAGCTCCAAGTAACTAATTACTGTAAGCCATCATTCCCTCTGCACGTTTTATTATGTCTCCATAACATTATGCTTTTAGGCCTAACAGCATAACATTTCCAGGCAACATGTAATGCAGCATCTTACCAAATAAAATGATATCAAGGAAGAGGGAAGGCTGCAATGGTTTCATGTTACCTACCAGAGATAGCTGGTTGAATTATCAGAGAAATTGGCTGCATATATTGAGTTCCATGTTTTCTTAGATAAACCAATAGAATCTCATTGAAAGGTCAGAAATAGGATTTATTTTTTGTTGAATGGATTTGCTTTATAACAGCATGTCCCCATTTCAAAGGGTGGGCTAACACACACACACACACACAGTATAAAGCAATACAATTCACAAGCAATATGCTCCAAAATGACCATGTTATAAAATAAACCTCTGTAACCAGCTCTGTAAAAAGTTAACATAGGTAAAGAAGTAACTTTGCATGCCTGTTGTGTTTGTCTGCATCATTTTAAATGTGTACCATGCAGTGGAAAGAGAGTAAATCTCTAGTACAGTATCCAGACAGCAAACAGACTACTCCCACCATCACTTTGTTTTTAATTAACTCTAATTCTTTTTTAAAATCTGTAAAAAATGCAAAGGATGGAATTAAAGAAGTTTTTACTTGAAGGAAAATATAACTGTTGTGTTGTGAACTAACCAGAAGGTGTAGTCATGCAAACATGGTAGGAAATGTGGACCATCTTAAAAAAAAAACTAATAAAAACAGATCAGTTACTCTTTTGCTGCATTACACCGTCAATGTCAGAAAACTTCAAGGCAATGATTGTATGCTTAAACTCCACTTCCTCACTAATCCACTCCTATGCTGAAACCAAACTCAGAACTCAGTCATTTTAACCCCCAAATGCACTGCACAACTAATATTTGTAGAATATGCAGCGGCTCAAATTGACTCAAACACTTAATGATCAGAATAAAACAGGATTTGACAGTTAAGATCAATAAAAGCATTATTTTCTCCACGTGGGACTAACTAACAGATCTGCATTACAGAGCATATCCCAAAATAACTGCATTCATTCATGAAAGCATGTAACAAGTCCATTCAGAAAAACCCAACTAAATTCTTCAATTGAACGATGGGATAAAACGTTGTGTGGTAACAGCAGACCACAGGTAAACTGTAGCATGCTGGCAACAAAGTGAAAAGCAGCTACGGTTACAGGAGTCTTTGCAACGAAACGTGTAAATAGTCGTGCAACCACTGATTGTCATCTTCAAACTTAGTCCTTGTATTCTGTGTACTTTTTGGCAGATCCGTGCACCTTGCTGGCGGGGTATTTCAGTCGGTTTAAGGCCATTTTACGGATCACTGCTTGTGGAAGGTCGACTCGACATTTCTCGGCGAGTTCCACCAAGTAGATTAATACGTCGCTCAGCTCTTGTGCAAGCTGCTCCCGCTCCGACTCGCTCCAGTCCGGCAGGCCCTCAGCCACTTCCCCCCGCCACTGGAAGAGCTCCGCCACTTCTCCGACCTCCCCGACCATCGCCAGAAGAAGGTTGCGGGGCTGGTGGAACTTGTTCCAGTCCCGCTCGTCCGTGAACTCTGCCTGCAACCGCCGAATGTCCTCAATGGTGGGCTGGGGGCTGAAGGTGAACCTCTCCGGCTGCGCTGTCCCGCCGTTCAGCATGTTGGAATGAGACGATGACTCCGTGGCTGCTCCATTTTCCAAAACTGGCTGCGACGTACCAAAACCGTTGCTGCGGCCGCTTGAAGAAACTGGCAACATTTCATCTGGATGTCCACTTGCTTTATTTCCGTTTGTAGCCATCGTGTTGTTTAAATACAACATATAAAACGTCTGTAAACAGACTATTTCTCACCTAACACGTGAAGAAGTCCCGCCAGTTGTCAGGCCGGATGTGATAAAACGTATGACGGAAGCCGGAATTCGCATAAGTTTGCAATTTGTAGTTTTCTCAAAGAGTGTCCACAGTAACTGTTACTTTAAGGACTACATCTCCCGTGTAGGCTGTAATCCACTGTAATCGACAACATGGCTGCTCCCTCTGTTGCAGCAACTGAGCTGCTAAAGTTACATAGTATGAATAAACGAATATTAATATTGTATCCAAAGGCTTCGTGTGTATTTAGACCAATAAGCACAGTAGGTTCACTATGCCACAGTCAACCGCAGCTACGGGCGAAAAGGTAAGAAATGCTGCTAATGCGAAGTAGTTTGTGTTTGTTGAATTGAGGAAAAGGATGCTAAGAACTAATATTTTTTCTGTATATTCAAACAAAAAACCTCATACTTAAACTTGGCTAAACTAAGTCATGAACCAAACAAGGATATGTTGCAATGGTCACTTGTTATGTAAAAGTTACCATTTAGGTCATAGCTTGGCTAAACTGTTGTGTTAGCTGACTTGTAAGGTAGCGTGGGGAAAAAGGTGTTGCTATGGTTACCTACAGGCTGTCATTATCATCTAAGTATTTATGTTTCCTCTTACTTTAAAAGCATTAAAGTTATTATAATATTTGAAGTTGTGGGTCTTAGAAAATAAAAGTTAGAATAGGAGAAAATAGAATAAAAACGTACTAAATTGCAGAGGTCGTAACGTTCAGTTCCAAGAACACAAGAGGATCTCAAGCAAAATCAAGTTGTTAAACACTGTGTATGTTTCCTGCACCATAAAATCAAAAAGGCACAAATCCTTACATTGGCTGCACCTTGGCAAGCAGAGGTTACAACAATGATTCAAGTGGTGTTTGAGATACTCTTGTGTTCTTATAAGAGATGGCTGCACCTCAGGAGCAGGTCATCCAAAAGTCCCTGACACAGAACACTAAGTTGCCACTGGTGTGTGTGTTCTTGACTTGTAAGTTGCTTTGGATAATGGAAAAATAACCACACTTCAAGTTACTGATGAGACTATTTCCTTAAAACGTTGACCACAGAACTGCTGGTAGAATGGTAGTTTACCAGTGTGTCCTCTTGGGTTAAAATCCAACACAACTATATTTTGCTTGATCTATACTTTCCAGACATCTCTAGACTCCTAGTCACATCAGCACAATGAAAACCGAGGAGGGCACCACTATGGGATAGAGTCTAAGCCAAAACAGGCTGTGACATAAAACCAAACTATTGTTGTGTCCCAGTTTCATACTACATAGTTTTGTACACATTATAAGCTATTTCTTAACTTGTTATAGCTATTATAAACTCACGTGCCACTTTATTAGTTACAGCTTGCTTTTAGTGTTAGACCCCGTGTTGCTTGCAGAACAGCAATAATTCTTTCTTAGTCACATTGATTCAACAAGTTGCTGGAAACATTCCTTAAAGATTTTGGTCCATATTGACATGATAGCATCACACCATTGCTGCAGATTTGTCAGCTGCACATCCATGATGTGAATCTCCTGTTCCAACACATGTCAAAGGTCCTCTACTGGATTGAGTTATGATGACTGTGGAGGCTATTTGAGTACAGTAAATGCCAAAATCTCACCCACCCATCCTAGTGAGCAGAAGAAATTAAACCTCTCAAAGTGTTTTTCCCATTATTTTTATTGTCCAATTTTTGTGAGCAATTTTTGAATAGTAACTTCAGTGTCCTGTACGTAGCTGACAGGAGTGGCACCTTGTGTGGTCTTCTACTGCAGAGGCCTTATCTTCTTCAAGGTTTGAATTGCTGTGAATTCAGAAATGGTTTTTGTTTCAACCTCATTTCTATCAAGTGGCCATCGTGAGTTACTGATACCTGTCTATCAGCTCAAACCATTCCGACCATTCTCCTCTGACCTCTGGCATCAACGAGGAATTTTTGCCCAGAGAACTACTGCTCACGGGATATTTTCTTTATCGTTTTGAGACCATTCTCTGTAAACCCTAGATATGGGTGTATGTGAAACTCCAAGTAGATGAGCAATTTCTGAAATACTCTTTCTGGCACCAACAACGATGCCATATTTACAGTTGGTCACCTGTCTATTCCCTTCTGATGGTCAATTTGAACTTAAGCAGATTGTTTTGACTGGTCTATATGCCTAAATCATTAAGATCCTGCGATGTGATTGGCTGATTAGAGATTTCCTTTAACAAGCAGATGAAGAGGTGTACCTAATAAAGTAAGTGTGCCTACAAGTGTTACATACACTTAAGCAGTATATTGTTATTGTTGTTGGAGTTTCACAGTTCTATAAACTTAAATAGAAACAAAATGTCCTTATATTGGTTATGGAGTTGTCCTTCCTCCAATTCCAACTTCTATTTGCCTTTACTGTTAAACTTTGTGCATTGCATTGAGGCATTATACTGTACCTCAAAAGCACAAATAGTATTTTTTACAAAGTCAAATTTCTTTGTTTTTTTAATATATGTTGCTGATTTTTTTTCATTGCCTCTCTGTGAACAGAATAAATACTCATGACCTGCTTCCAAAGATTGTCTAGTAAAGAATTAAGATGCAGCTTCTGTTTAAAGAGGCCTTGTTCAATGGATACTTTTCAGCCACACTGAAATAAGTGTTGTACTTTTCTGCTTGTTTTTTTTTTTTTAATCCTCAGGCCACATTTATAGGAGAAGTTTGTTTTATTTGGCTAGGTCTGTACCGTGTCTTGCTCCTCTCTGCTTCAGTGCACCTCAGCATCTGGTTGGAGTAGTTGGCTTGGAAATCCATGCTCAGATTAACTCCAACACCAAGCTGTTTTCCGGCTCACCGGTTGGCTTCTCAGCACCGCCAAACTCCCTGGTGTCATTCTTTGATGCGTCTTTGCCTGGCACGTTACCTGTAAGTGCTGTTTAATGGAAATGAAGCAAATATAATAAATATAATTGTTCCCTCTATTGTCAGGTTGTCAGGTATTATCCCTGTGTATCCCCAGGTCCTGAACAGACGATGTGTCGAGGCAGCAGTGATCACAGGACTGGCCCTCAACTGCACTATAAACAAGAAATCACTTTTTGACAGGAAACATTACTTCTATGCTGACCTCCCAGTGAGTTTTCTTCCTTGAGTCCTTGTTGCTTTCTGTGTTGCATCCTGGGTTTTGTTTTACCTTAACTGATCGAGAGCAGTGTAGAGCTGCTATTGTCCTGTACATAATACCGCACTGGGTCTTTTCTTTCAATATACGTTGTCTCCAGCCTCCAGCTTCTCCATCACAGTACTCAGGCTGAACTCTGTCAGCCATGAGCTTTAATTTAAGTGGTAATCAAGTGTTGCTGAAGCAGCAAAAATGCTATTTGCCATGTGTACAAACGAATGATACCACTAGCTGTTTAGGGAAATGGCCAGTGTTTTCCTTCCTTCTTTTACAACCAGCTCAATTTCCTTCAGGGCACTTCTATTTTTAAATTATCTACGTCTTTGCCCTCTCCATGCCTTTGCTGATAATTGGGAATGGCTTTATTTAAATTCGCATAATCTGAATAATTACTGAAGTCATGAAGTCCCAGTAATGTTTTATAACTTAGAAACTGTGTGTGTGCTATATTACCCCAGATTGTGGGAAGCTGGACAAATCTATCTGAACAAATTAAGAACTTGCTAAAACAGTACTTGCATACCAATCCAATGGGCATGACAGGGCATACTGTGTGATTCGTATTTAAATGTCTTAACAGCATACTATTTCAGCTTGGTATGGTGCTGGCAGATATCCACAACCATTCTTTTTAACACTGATATTTCCATTTATCGGTCTTACCCAAGTGATGTTCACTTTGCTCTCTGTAATGGACTACTCGCATGGCGAGGTTTCACCACCCCTCAGAGCCCCAGGGTAATTTTACTGCCATTATGAGTGACATTTTAAGGCTTAGATGGAAGAGACAAAATGTCATGAGAACTCTACAGTGGCTTGTCCTACAGAGACCCACTCTAATAAATACAGAAATTCTCAGAAGAAAGGTGTTAGAGAAATTTGTATTTGGAATTTTAAAGTAAGTCCTTCCCTGCTAAGATATTATGCTAACACAGCTTTGGGCAAGATAATGAGGAGGGTAATTATGGACTGAGGAACTTAGGGACAGATTGCATTTTCCTTTGGTGGTGTTTCAAAAATGACTTGAAGTATGAATATGCTCAGACAGCAGCTGAAAGTAAATTCAATATAAAGTTTTTTAATACTCTCTTGCACTGAACCAAATTATTTCTTTCTTTGATATTTCTGATTATTCTGAGCTGACCTCAGTATTTTGTGAAAATGTGACTGACAAGGCCTGATGAGGCACAATAGTTTTTTGTAAAATTGTATTTATTTTTTCCATTCAATATCAGAGACTTACTGTTTATTACAAAGTGGCAGTACTACATGTTTCAATAAACATAGTAAAGAAACATTAGCTTCCCAGAAAGTCCATGGGCAGGGATTAATGTCGGGTTCTTGCTCCCTCCTGTGTTTGGTGAAGATTGCATCACCTCCACTGGATTCATTCTCAGCAGCTGACACACAGCAGGGACGATAATAGCTGATTACAGGTATTATTTTTCTATGAGAGTTCCCAAACAATCGGTGCCAGCAGGTTGACCCTGAAACGTTCATTTGTGTTTGAAATCCACTACATGTCCCATCAGAAAGATTGAGTACAAGAAAGATTGATCTGTTTGAGTGTTGTGTGAAATAGCTTGAGAAACTGATGTCAGAATGGCCTTAATTATGCAAATGATGGGATATTTTTCATATTCGATGTAAAGTTTGAGTGCCGTCCACACTTGTAAAATTATACCACTAGCAGAGCCAAGGGAGAAATGATCCTGCCCCTGAAAAATGCATTTGTAAATTGCGTTGTACATTATTGATATGTTCCACTAGAATTCCCTGATTGCATTTTGTAAAACACCACAGTTGCTCATTAAATGATTAATGCCACTGCCCAAACAGCATTCCTTCTTTGAGTTGAAATGGCAGACGAGGCGCATAAAGTTTTTAACAACCCTTTAATGATATGCCTCAGCAGCCCCACACTGATCTACCAGCAAATGCAAATTATTACAATTTCATTGGCATATAAGTTTTCAGATCAACATATATGGCCTGGCTATTGAAGCACGTGTTTAATGAGAGCAGTGGATGTCTGCGTGACCTCTGAGAAGAACATCACTGTGGAGGAGCAGCGAGGGAGGGGAGGACATGGTCCAGTTGGATAAGTGACTTTGAAATGATATGGTGCCCTGCAACACATGAATGAGTTTGGAGCGTGTGTGTGTGCGTGTCTGCTCCTGTATGTACAGTATCTAATCAGGCCTGCATCTGTAACAGTGACTATAAAGAGACATTTTGAGCATCACTGTTCATTAATGCTCAATGTCCTGTCAGACTGTAAATGTAAAAATGTAATGTGTCTCCCAGAATCCTATTAACACTTTGCCCCATGCTTGGCATAGTTGATTTATAATGCAGGAAATATCTTTTGTATATACAGTATATGTTTCCTAATTCCCAGTGGTGTGTATTGTGCTTCAGCCAGCAGAGCCAACATTCTTAATGGAAGAGACACATTGAGTAAAGAACAGAGGAATTCTGATTAGCTGCAACACCACTCAAAAAATCCAGCACATTTGAAGATTGAATCCACCAACAAGAACACAAACTGAAAAAGAAAATCTCCTATAGTCTGTTTTTTTTCCCTCCATTTGTTCTAAAAGGAGGAGGTGTAGAGATGATTGATTGTGTTGATCAGGCCCATTGTACAAAAAGCCAGTGACTAACATCCCCTCAATCTCTTCTCCCACGTCCTCGCTCTCTTTAGCATAAGTATGATTAATGTTTAGTTTCTGTGTTGTGGTTGCCATAGTAACATACAAAATTAATACTTGGGGCAGCAGATTCTTTTAGAAATAAAGGAGTATATGAAACATTTATTCTGGTACTTTTATACGGAGAAACCTTGAGTGAAATTGCAGAGCTCCTGTTGCATTATAATGAAGACACAGCAAGCACTGTTTTAATTAGCGTTGCCTGCTTTGCCTTCACATGCAGCATCATTGTTATTCCACTGTGAATTAATTTCCTGTTGAAAAATAATTTTGGCTACACAAAATGAAAGAATAGAAAGTATTTGAAATATGGCTGATAATAAATTAAACTGAATTACTGACAATTTGAATCTTTTACTGACCTATACGTAATTGTCATTATGCCTGTAAATTGATTGTTTTTATTCCTAATCTTACAGGGTTCATAAGTGCGGAAACACTTCGGTTATTGTCGTCCCTGACTCACCTTTTATTTTATCAACATAATAAGCAGTCCTTGTGTCTTTTAATCAAAAAGTTAATAGGGGACTCGCAGGCACAAAAAGAAGTCAAAAATATTGCTCAGTTTCTTGCTAAAAAGATTTTTAAGACTTGTGTCCTTTAATCACTGTGCAACATTACTTCCCTGAATTTTATAGTATTTTCCTTTTTTAGGCTGGATACCAGATTACCCAGCAGCGGCAACCCATTGCAGTAGATGGCATGCTGACTTACAGCGTCCTTGGAGGAAAAAAGAGGAGCGAGGTGATCAAGAAAAATGTCCTTATCAAACAGATTCAGCTGGAGCAGGACAGTGGCAAGAGTCTCCATGATGATGTCCGCACTCAGACACTCATAGACCTCAACAGAGCAGGTAAGAAGAGAGCCTTTGTCTGTGCCCTACAGTTTAAATATAGGGCTACTGATATTCTGTAATTTCCTTATTATCAACAAATCCCTTGAAAAGAAAAATGTGCATAGAATCTGATCTAGCTTTCTTTAACTGTGCCGTTAGAAGAAACTATACATGTTGCTTTAAAAAAAATAAAAAAATAAATTCACTTTTTGTAGACCGCTATTTGCTCTGGGCGGACCAGTCAGATGACATGCATGGTGGCTCCATTTCCATCAGTGTACGAGTGTTTGAACGAGAGGCAATTGTGCTTTGAAAAGTGCTTTGTTGTTTAAGGTAGAAAAGTGCTTTATAAGTGGAGTCCATTTACCATCTTCAGAAGTCAGAAGAATCTTGAGAGAAACACTAACACATTGTTGATTTAGGTTGTTTCATCACATTTATCGACAGCAACAAAATCTTTTATAACACCAACTCTTGCTTTTACACTTGAATAAAACCCGACAGACATTATTCAATCGATTTAAATTGCTCTGCAAAGTCAGAACTGTTGAGGTTCCTCGCAGGGCTCCATGGGATCCATACCTAAGAGATATAAAACACATCTGTCTTCACATCCATCAGGTGTAGGTCTAATGGAGCTGGTGATGGAGCCAGACATGAGCTGTGGGGAGGAGGCTGCTGCAGCTGTCAGAGAGCTTCAGCTCATCTTGCAAGCACTGGGAACCTGTCAAGGCAACATGTCTGGTATGGAAATGATTGTGTGTCTCCCTCTCCCACTTCTAAGCTGCCATACCTCTAAACCCAAACTTATTTCCATGTTAGAGTACATCTTTTACCTTTGTGTCCTCAGAGGGCCAGTTGAGAGTAGACGCAAACGTGTCCGTACACAGACCAGGTGAGCCGCTGGGCATCAGGACAGAGGTGAAGAACATTAACAGTGTTCGATACCTAGCCAAGGCTATAGGTAAGCACCTATGAAGTTAAAAAGGATATTTAGCAACGTTCCTTAAATGCTGTTCTATGTGAATAGTAATTAACTAGTTGGCATTGCCAAATGCTTGTGGAAAGAACTACTCAGAGGAAAATTGTAACTGAGTACATTTACTTAAGTAGTCTACTTACAGAAAAAGTTTCACTATTGGGAAATATTCTGTTTGCTTTCTCGCTGAGGTCTACAAAATACCTTGGTCTTTACCAAGTTAACAAAATCCACCCACTAGCACCCCAAAGCTCACAAATTAACACATTGTATCTCTCTTGTTAAAACCCTAATAGACCAAAGTGTAACAACAACACTTCACCATTTTATAGGGTGTTATGAACCAGGTTCATTCTTGGCTGGGACTAGTAACTTCCTGGAGTCTTCACTGGTTGCCTGGCAACTGATTCTGGCCAAGAAATTGTTTGGCAGATATACTTCTTTAAAATTACTTGTAATTAGTTACTTTAATATTTTCAATTCATGCTCCCCTATCATTCTACTCTACATTTAGATGAAAAATTAAATTATATACTCCATTATAATTACTTGTTATTATAACCAGTTGTTGTTGTTGTTGTTGTTGTTTTTGTTAGTGTGGTGTTATTGTTTAATGATGCATTAATTAGTAAAATTTTAGTGTTGAAGTTGTAAAGGTAATTTATTATTAACTCTTAAATCTGAAAGAACATCCACAGTGGCCCTTGTGTCTGCATAACGAGTACCTTTTGGAAATAGAACTTTTATAATGAAAATATTACTTTGATACGACATATTTGTATATTATTTGTAATACAGCATTTTTACTAAATAGTATTGCAACTTTTACTTGCATCAGTAATGGAAAACATAACCTAAATACATCCTTTAAGATCAGAAGCATATGTACAAGAACTCAAAGGGAAACGACTTGAATCTTGTGTCAGGTATAACAAAAATGTCATATTTGTATCACTTTACTCCCAGTTTTTAGTTGAAACGCAAACAATATAGCTGGATTTATGAAGAGAAATCACAACAGGAACCAAAGTCACCACTGACAGTGACATGTGAAGCATAAGTTTAAGACTGACAACCGTTAACAAGCAATTAGCTGTGTGATAGCAGCGTAGGTCACTGAATTGCATTCCTGCAGCTGCTAACTTAAAAAAGCTATGTCAACTCTTAACTTCTCTGACTGTTAATTGGGATTCACTTAAAAAGCTGACAAAGAGCCACAGCCAGAAATTTATGCTTTGACATGCTGTGGTGCTGTGCTTGAATTATTAAACGTTAAAGTTGTTTTACATTTACTCTGCTTGATCTGGTATTTAAAAGTCAGGCTGAAAAACATCATTTATCACAGGTGTAATATGGCACTAGTCAGAGACCTGAGGATAGCCAGTTTATAACAGCTGGTGCTTGGCATTTACTTCAAAATTGTATTTGTGATGCAGTGTCATAGGATAATGTGTCTGTATTTGTATTCATGTTGTTGCTTTTATCACCAGACTATGAGATCCAGAGACAGATTGATGTCCTGCTGAGAGGGGGGACGGTGCAAAATGAGACCCGGGCGTATGATTCCAAATCAGGGTAAGAGGATGAAAGAGCAGCACCATGATGCCAAGCTTTAGCCACACCTTCTGACTGGGATCACTGCCTGGTTCATTAGTCCCAAGCTTTGCTGAGGAAGAACCATCATGGTAATGATGATGAATAGAGCCATTTGGATGCCGCCGTCATCCTGCGTTATTTGTAAGCTGCGTGCTGCTCAGAGAATGAGCTAGCTCCCACACAGCTGAGGCCTTGATCGTCTTATGTGGCCCTGCATGTCTGAGAGGGTGATGGTTTGTGATTTGCTTGGCCTTCTCATTTCTACAAAGGTGGCTACAGATCTGACTTCTCTAGTGTTCGGACAACTAGCCTGAATGAAAGACATCCCGACACATAAAGATTCTGTGCATTCAATTTTGTTCTGTGCAGTGGCTGTACTACTACTACATGTTTTTTATGGTCTGATTTATGAAAGATCATAAAACATTGAAATTGCCCTTAATACTTCCTACACAAGACAAGTTCTGTCTGACCAGAATCATGGAAAGATAATCAGATCACTATAATACTGTAGATAAAAGGAAATCTCTACATGTGAGACTTTGGAACCAGGAAATATTTGGTAATTTTGCTCGAAAAGGTATTTAAATGGTTGTTGCTCTCTGGTTAGAAACTAATAAAGTAATTGTTGAAACTTGAAGTACAAGTATTAGTACATACAGTAGCAGCTAAAGATAAATTCATCCGGTCTAATTTCTTGTGTCTTTTTTTACATTTTCAAAAGCTTTCAACCTGCAAATGCTAAAATCTTAATTAATATATCTTATCTACTAGGGAGACCATTCCTATGAGGGACAAAGAGGGGCTTCAGGATTATAGGTGAGTGTGAGTTTGTGGGCTTTCAGCATGTTCCTTATGATTTTCATCCCAGGAGCTTGTTTTTATTAATGTGGTCATAATTTTTAAATAATAATAATTATTATAATTATAATAATTTTGTCCTTATTGGAGACTGAATGATGAGCTATTATGTGGCGGCTAAATAGCTACAAATAGGCCTACCAGGTGTGTGCGTGTGTGTGTGTACGTGCATGCGTGCGTTTGTGTGTGCTTAGGAGGGAAAACGATTGACAGGATAAAGGTTGATGGAATCAAATGATTAGGGGAGCATGTGAAAAGTGTAGTAGCATCAATAGGACATTTTGACAAAATAAGCCAGACTTGTTATTTCTAAGCATATCTGTACTCGTTATAAAGCATTGCCCGCCTTTCATTTTTCTACCTAACTTTTTCCCCCTCAGGTTTATGCCGGAGCCCAACCTGCCCCCTCTGATTGTGTATGAAGATAGTGCATCGCTGCCCACTGGCATTGATGCATGCCAGGCGGTGGTGGTGCAGAAGATAAGGGAAAGGCTGCCAGAGCTACCGAGTGTAAAAAGAGACAGGCTGGTGCAAATGTACGGCATCCTGCCCGAGCACAGCTTCACACTGGTGGTAAGTTTATAAGTGGGTGAAAGCAAACAGCGAGACAGCAGTGAATTCCCTCACTAAATCCGCTTCCTGCATACTTCCTTTAATTGCAGTCTGATCAAGTTCTAGCAGACGAGCTTGGACGCAGTTCAGCTTGAATCCAGGAGGCAGCTGTATACTGATAATCATAATGATGATCATAATTAGATAATGTGAATGTGAAAGGAATTTAAATATTTTTTTAAAAAGCATTTTCATTGTGTTTTGCTGCAGAATGAGGATGGACTGGTGGAGTACTTTGAGGCAGTGTTGAAGGCAACTAAAAGGGAGCCAAGGAAGGTGGTTGGCTGGCTGACAAATGAGCTGCTGGGTCGTCTCAAACAACAAGACGTTAGCGTGAGCCAGAGGTGAGAAGTAAAATAAAAAATCCCCTCATGCTTTGGGCACTCCAGGGGCTTAAAGGTTAAGATGCTGGAGATGAACCGCGACGTTACCAGATCAGATCTGGCGAATGACCTTTGTTGCATCTTTCTATTCCTTAATTTCTGTCGCCTCTTCACTTTCTATAATGATGGCATAAACTGGCCAAAAATACTTTTTTTTCCCACACTCCAGATGAAGTTTCTGTCCTTGAGGCTTCTCTTGATTTTAAGGTGTCACAAGACATAGATTCAAGGCTTTAACTCATGTGAAAAACGTTCATGTCACACTGAAACGTCACCTAACATTGATTTGAGAGCTTGTCACCTAATGCAATTTGGTGCATCCAGTATTGGAAATTCAGCTCCATATCCTGTAAGTCGTGACTAAACTTCAGTCCAAGATACTTACTTGAAGTCATTAGCTATTTATAGCAGGTTTTTATACAGGTAGATTAGGCATAAAAAGCTCCTCTCCTTAAAAGAGTTTTTTGCAGCAAGATGGATTCTGCCGAGAGAAATGATCACCTCTGAATAAAATATATGAACATTACATAAAACTTAATTTAAATTAATTCTACTAGTTTGAACCTCTTTCACTGTGGTTGCATCCCGTCTTACCTGTGAAACCAAGAATGACGAACAGTGACGAGTGGAACCAAATGTGTCTCTTCTCCTCGCACGTGTTAATGGGACTCAAACGCACATGATTTCACACCACAGTACTGTGGAGTATCAAGTATACAGAATGACAAGTAACCGGTGCCATACTAATGTGGGCTGTATACATGCTTAAATATGATGGGATGTCGGCTGATTGTCACAGCTATAAATGAGGCAGTTATAAAGAAGCATTGATGAACCAACCGATGTTAATCAGTTCACACAAGCTTAACGCCTGGATATGACTGTGACCACGGTCTGTGTCATGGTTGTCAATGTCATATTAAAGAAAACTATAGTCACTACTTTTTCTTACTTAGCTGAACAGTTGGATAATAAGATAGAACCATTAATGTACAGAAATGCTGATTAAACAATTATATTCCATAAAACAATAACACAAGTGAATAAATCACCACAGATTCCGTAACGTTTTGTCTGTCAGTGATAAAAACCCATGAGAGTTTTATCAAACCAGTTACCTTAGTGAAATCATTACTTTGTGGGAGAACGTGTTGTTTGCATCTCTCACCCTTGAAGATCAATTGTGATATTTTAAAGCAAACAGACGTTGCTGTGGTATCATTTATTCTTATGTTTAAAAAAAAAAAAACACGACGATGCCTATCCAGCCAACAGCTTTGAATAAAACAACAGCAGTTGTCTCCCACAGTTTGAGTTGATCACATACTGTGATGCTAAATAACACATATTTCAATGCTTTCCACTGTAAAAATGTGGATTATATAGGAGGTAAATAGTGACTGAAACTAAAAGAATTATGCAGGTGTTGGGTGTGTTAGAGTCACCAGATTTTAATTTGAGTGTAAGATTTTAATTTGAGTGTAAGATTTTAATTTGAGGAGTGTAGTTGGGATTTTTTATTTTTTGAAATAAACTCAGTGTCATTACAGAGCAAATGAACTTGAAACAAGTAATGAGATGCTGTGAGCTTTACTTTATCTAGCATTCCCAGACTGCTGTGAAACATTCGTGTGAAAGTAAACCACAATGTAGCTGGTGTTTATTTATGCATAATGTTGCATTTGTTTTGGGTAAAAAGAGAAAAGTTAAAGAAAAACTAAGCATGGCCAGAAGGACGGGGTGAAAAACAAAGAAATATCCTGAGTGCTTGGAGTCAAAGCACTGGAAATATTTTCATTAGTGTTCATAAAATCATAGTCAAATTATTTCCCTGCTGTCCTCTCAAGCTTGTCTAAAATTCCTTTTGCCTATTCTGGCTCCAGGTTCTTGAGGAGGATAAAAGAAACTGGGAAGCATTTGGTCAGGCAGGCAGAGAGAAAAAACTCCAGACATATCATTAAAAACTCACCTGGGCACTTCCAGCAGCTGAGACAAGTCACTCTTCCAGGTTTTCCCCCTCAGTAAAGTGGCTGCCAGATGCCTCTGAGGGGAAGCTCAATGTGGGTCCTGAGGAAGATTTGTGGCAGGGTAGCGACAGCATGATGACAGAATTGTGAACTATCTCACACAGCCTAAAGTAAGATTTGTTTATTTATTAACTATATATAGCTTTTTCAACTCCATATCATTACTTTATGCAGCTTCCACTCTTAATTCCTTACTTTTGGCAAAAATGAACTCTTTGAAACTGGTAATCAATATTCTTAGCAAACTGTCATTGCACATGCTTCAAAACAACCAGCATTATCCCAGCACCCTAGAAGTCTCTCCTTTGCTGTCCGAATAGCAACCACTGCACACAGTAGCACTCCCACATATCATCTTGTAGTGATTTGAGAGGCTCAACCTGAAGCACACAACATCCTGACATCGCATCACACTTGACTCCCTCCACTGTCCCAGCCCTGTCCCCCTTGGAGATAAACAACATTTATTTCAGAAGGATACTGACCGACATTACCTCAACATTCAACCGAACCATCAGAAAACACCTAATTTTAAGACGCTAAGCATCAACAAAAGTCCATTTTGATGGGCAGCCACACCACCACCCACCACCCACCACCGACCACGAGCACCAGCATTCTCCAGGGCTGTTCATCTCGCCCCTGTTTAGGTTACTGATGTATGGCTGCACAGCATTATTCGGCTCCAGTCTGGATGCTGTTTAATTTCCTCCTTAACAAACATATATACAATAGATATATTTTTAAATAAAATTACAAGTTCTACTTCAATTAAGCTACAAGACACAGTGTTTTAAACTGTTGTGTTGTAAACATGTTTTCACAATGTTGTGTTCATATTTTAATGATATTTAGGCGACGTATGTATTTACCTGACCTGCAGAACACTGACTGAAGCTCTGTGTACATTTAATATATTCTAACAGGTTTTTTGATTCTGTTTTGTGTGGTAGCCTGGGGAATAAACAAGCAGAGACAAACACATTATAGTTGAATCACCAACATTAAAAGAGTCTTGTCTTTTCTCAGGCTGACACTACCCCTCTTTCTCTCTTCTTCTTCTGGTCCATTTATATCACTAATTCTATTCTATTTCATCTATTTAAGTGTAATTAAATTACCCCTTTATTTAATTTCAGCCCAATCTCTCCTTCTGCCCTGGCTGAGTTGCTGGAACTCCAGGAAACAGGACACATCTCCTCATCGGTTGCCAAGCAGGTCTGTCAGCTGCACAGACCATGCAATTATTTTTTTCTGTCAATAAACACAACCCTGGCTGGTGCTTGTTAGTCTTGTATTCTGATTATCACCTGTGATTTACCAGTTTCTTCCATCTCTTAGGTGTTCCAGGTGATGTGGAGGTCTTCAGGCAAGACGGCCCTGCAAATCATCCAGGAGCAGGATTTGGGGCTTGTTAGTGACACTACACAGCTGCACAGTATCTGCCAGAAGGTGGTGGACTCGCACCCTGATGAGGTAAGGACTCACATGCTTATTCTAATTTGCAACATAATTATTTTTGCACATTTGCGATGTTTAGTGTTTGCTGTGCCTCCTTGTAGGTTTATGCCATCAGAAATGGAAACAAGAAAGTTTTGAACAAGCTGATGGGCCTAGTTCAGAAAGAGACCAAGGGTAGAGCTGACCCAGTTCTGGTGAGGGCAATTTTACAAGAGAAGACTTCATAAAATTCAAGGAGACCAGGCCATTTCACAAACCACGAAAGGCATCAAGGCATGGCATGCAGTGAGTTTATGAAAAAAAAATGAATCATGTTGTAGCCCTGTATGAAAGTACACATACACAGAGTAAACAGTATCTGATCTAGGCGGATGATAAATCAATTGGTGAAGCTCAAATAGAAGATAAATGGGAAATGGTCTGAAGTTATATAGCAGTTTCCTACTTTACTGCTACCCAAAACACTTTATACAACTTCTTATTCAGCCATTCGCACTCACAATCAGACTCACACACCTATGGGGGAGCTCACCAGGAGCACCAAAGTTGGGGTTCGGTGTCTTGCTCAAAGACACTTCGACATTTGACCGGAGGAGTCTATGTTTGTGGACGACTGCTCTACCTCCTGCGCCAGTCGCCCAAGATGCCATCCTTAGTTCCTAAAAGTCTGTAAATATTGGACGTTTTCAACCCTCTACATCAGTTATCTAAAAGTTAATAAAGCTTGTTGTATCACAATATGGCTTACTTTGTCAAAATAAAGTGTATAAGAATGCCCACGTGGAGTACTTTTGTTTTGATGCTCTTGCCTGGAGATGAAATTTGACAACTTACTTAGTGAAAAGCTGTACAGTAAGTGAACTCACCTCTGAAAACAGATGCAACCAATAAAAACAAACCAATTTAGGAAAAGTGATTCTGACAAGAAGGAAGCATGCAATCTATAATTTCTCCAAACCCACACACATATAATTCAGTACAGCTCTCAATACAAGTTTATGTACCAGTGGCCATTTCCCAGGTCTAAAAATAACACAAAGAAATTGCTGACATGACATTCTCCCAAGCTCTGCCTATTCCAGGCGCATTAAAATGATCAATGAGCACCCTCTTGTGGTTGGATGATATTTATCCTGTAAAACATGCTCTGTGATATTGTACAATTTTGTAATATACTGTGTATTGAAAATGCCTCATTGCCTACACAATCTTTAAATCTCTCTACTTGGTGATTCCTGTATTTGAAATGGGAAACCAATGATGGAAATGGAGAATGTGGAGGGAGGGGAATGGGGGGGTTGCACAAGGTGCAAACCAGCTTCAGAATAAAGAACTACATATATTGATGCTGGCAGGTGTTAGTGAAAATGCTTCTAAAAAAAAAAAAAAAAGGGAAAAGTCATAACAATTCATTCACCAGAAGTTGTCTTTATTGAAAGAGCTATACCAGACATTAGCAACAAACAGCAACCTGATCACGTCTTTCATAGAAAACTGAGGCCAGAAAGATTCATCTTTGGCTCCTACAGACACAGAAACTGGGCTATAATCTTGGTTATTATACCCATTTTCACTCCAATGCTGCTAAAAGATGTCGAAATGTGTGCTGGGCAAGAGACTGAGTCAGCACTGCAGAATTGTAGTACAAAAGGACTGATTGTGTTCTGCAACATTCATTTAGCGAGAAAGACTTCAGCAACTTCTAAAGCAACTGACTGATACAAATATACATTTCCAGGCCTTGTTTGTGAAAAAGTATTAGCACACAAAGATCCTACTGCATAATTTATTCACTTCATTGCATCATGTAGAAACTGTATGGGCCTAAACAGGAACAGAAATACAGAAACTTGATTAAAAACTAAAACAATTCTAAATCTTATAATAGTTTTTGAGATGACTGACGCTCAGGGTAAATAACTACAGCTCCTGATTTCTTCAGTGTGTCTCAACAAAAGTGCCCAGGTTTTTGTTGGGTCTACTCAAAGAAGTCCATTAGCTCAGAATGGATTTCTGAGAATGAATCCTGATTAGCCGGTTAAGTCATAAAGTTCATCTTTAGTGTCATTTAGTGTAAACCTTTTTACACTGACAAAGACAATTAGAAAAAATAATGTATTTTGTCTCCTCCTTGGTACTTAAAATGTAAATATAAATGATCATTTAGGCACCAATTTAAATGTTTATGTTCTGGTAAATTCGTGTAATGAATCCTTGCTTTGTAACATTTCATTTTAACAAAATGAAGGCAATTTGCAACAGGTGACCCACTGTAACAACATTTTTTAGTTTTCAACTAATGACAAGCCACAAGTCCCAACAGATATTTCTTCTAGAAGTGACAAACCATTACACTCAAAGGAACCTTGGAAAGCAAAACCATTGTGGCAACTGAAACTCAACAAAACTTAAATACCCCTTCCCATTGTGAACCTATTACACCTACAATATTTTTGATTTGCATAGTGTTCAATGTAATTGGAACAATTTTCTTACAATATGTACATTATAAAGTAAGGCAAAATAAATATAGAATAACCTCAGTTTGTGGTTGGAACAAGTAGAACCATTTCATGTAGGAAACTAGTGCATCGCAGGAAAACTGCTTCACTGAAGGCTTTTGAAGAGCAGGACGTGAAAGACTCCTGAGGTACCACCGTAAATCAGCAGAAAAACGCTGACACAATCCACGTGTAACACACGACCACGTAGTACAGTTTTAAAGACAAACGTGACCAACCTGTTGCCCAAAACAATTCAGAATCATGTTGCATAAGAACCAAGTTAGGGTTAGTTTCAGTGATATTCGAAATGAAATGGCATTTTCATACTGTTAATTTTAGGTGTGCACTCCTACGACAAAGAGACATCACCACTCCTGAAACTCACCACCTGAGTATTTTAAAGTACCACACTGAGCAGCAGATGTCGTACTATGGTTGGAGCTGGTTGTAAGCGACACCCATATAAAGGGCAGAGGCCTGAGGTTCAGATAAAGGCTGGTGATTGCTAACAAATAGCACTTTGTTAAAATAATTTCTCTGCAGTATTTGGTTGGTGGACCTCGGCCTTAATGAGCATTTTCAGCTGGTGTAGGCTTCAGCAAACAGGCCAAAATTTTTCCTCGGCTGCCTGAGACTTTACAGAACCAGAAATAAGAAATTAAAAGGCATGTGAAAGTGATTTTCTTTGCTTGGAAAATAAATACTTTATCAGTTTTATAAATCACTGAGTCTAAGCAGTAGTTCCTTAGAAAAATAGACAACTATCATAAAAGAGAGTCTTTTTAAGTCTTTCAAGAGTTAAGTTGGACTCATCACAGAGTCCTTTTGAGACATGATTACTCTTCCATAGGAATGTAAGATAGGATGGAGTGCTCTTGTGCAAATGCAGCCAGTTCTTTAAGGAACTCTGTGAAGAGGACGGTAGCGAAGACTTCCGTCTGATCCAGAGAGATGCTGGTTTTGGGCTTCAGTAGCGGTGAACTCTTTAAGATTCTCCCCGCCTCGTTGTGGGCCGAGCCACTGTTATTATCTAAAAACAAATAAATAGGGATTTAATGAGTTACAATGAAAAAAATTAAACAAACAAACAAACAAAAAAAATGTGTTCTCATGCAATTCTCTATTTTTAAAAATCTGATCCAAAAAGTAGAACCTGCTTCTCTAAAAACACTGATCGCTTAAAAGGAGAATGATCCAGTTAACCAACTAAAAATTCTCTTTAGATTCACATCACACTCATATCTTTCCATAAAAATACTTCTAACAACATTTTGAGCTTTTTTAACTCTGCACAGGGAACCAAGTTCACAAACAGGCCTAAAACCCCAGGGATTAGCAGAGACCGTGACTCAACTGCAGAGACACAATTCAAACAGAGGAGCTAAAACACAAACCAATAATGAATGGAGATGTTGACAGTACGTTTCTGCGAGTGAGTGATACCAAAATAGACAGAGCAGTCAGTTCTAATAACCAGATTTCTATCAGATTTTTTGGGGGGGTTTTTTCCTCCAAGTTTCACTAAATATACACTATACACGGTATGTGACTGCATTTCCCCAAATGGAGATAATTGTAAAAATCCACTTGGATTTCAATTACAACTGTATAAAAAGTGTTGTTTTGAGTAAATTAGATCTACAGCAGTACAAGGACAAATACAAACAGTACTCATAGCTGACATACTAAGAAAAATCCTGGATGTGGGCAGATTTTCACCAGTTGCCATGAATGAAGTCTCCCTGGCCAGAAGCCAGAGCTGGGCAGCAGTGATCAGCTCTGGAAAGTCTTTTCTGGTGGCAACCAGCTCTTCTATCTGGTTCTTCACCATAGCTAGTACCTGACAAAAGAAAAAACACTTTTACTATTTTACACTAATGGTAACAACCAAAACCTGAGAATGGCTGATGTTTGTCTTAATGAAGGACCTTGTTCAGTTGTTCGGTTACGTTACAGTAAACTGATTTATTGTTTTGCCATTTTGAATCCCACTTCTGGAAAGTAACCTGCATGTTTCAACAACCTCCAGTTCCAACAGATCTTTAGCTTCATTGTTCATCTTATTGTGTACTTGATGATACACAAATCCCAGTGGGAGGGTTGGAAATTAAAGGCTCACTCTACACGTTTGTGTTACCTGGTAAAGGGAGCGAACAGTTGGCTGAAAAACTAAGTTGGTGTTGAGGAGGAAAGAACGCAGGAGAGGCTGAGGGTAGGCCGCCAACTGAGACAGGATGCCAGTCAACAGCAAGTTGACATGAAGTGAGTTGGAAAGCATGTTCTCCAGACGAGACAACAGCACACTTACAAATGGACCTATGGAGAGTGGAATTAAGAAACATCTTATTTGTTCAGTCCAAGTGTAACTTTCAGTACATAATGAGGCTGTAGCTGGATTTTTATAGATTTTCACATTAACTGACCTGTGAAAGGCACTGAATGGCTTCTACTTCCGCTTCCGCTACGAAACCTGGTCCCAAAAGGGGAATGCAGTTTCTCAGATTCTGGGGTTTCAGCTGAAAAAGAGGTAAAATCCATCACCTCCTCCTCCTCCTCCTTCCCCTCCACCACCACAGGTGTGACGGGCTTCTTCAACTCTCCGTCGGCTTTAACCGGGTTTCCACCTGCTTCTGTATCCAACGTACGAATGAGCTCCTCATACTGAGCCAAAAGGTTGTCACCCAGCTCAGCAGCAGTGTTTTTTTGGAGGTTTGAATTACAGTCTGTTTGACCTTTGGCCTTTGAGTCCAACTTATTCTCATCATTATCAGACATCCCAGAGGTTGAAAGTATTAGACCGAGGCCGTTTTTTAGAGGAATCTCTGCTGAGCCCGTTTGGGGTTCGGATTCACATCGAATCGGTTTGTGCTTCCTGTGCTCTTCATCTCGCACGTCTTTCTTGGCAACGAGGTCGTACACCATGACATCGTCCTGGAACTCATTTTCCTCAATGTATGAGCCTTTAACCAACATGATGGCTGTTCTTCTCATCTCCTGGATGTGCTTTGGGGCCTCAGTGGGAGGCAGCTGTAGAGGTTTACTCACAGGAGCATCTTTAGTCTGCACCGGGCATGCATCGTAACTATCATCCCACTCCAGCTCCAGTTGGACAGTGGGCGGCTCTGTATTTGGCGGCAGACAGGGTTGAGGGTGTGGTGATAGAGGCTGTCGAGTTCTTTTGAAGCCGATCTGAGCTGGTCGACTCTTCAGCCCCGGTTCCTCGAGGACACCGGGTTGGTATTTCTCGGAAGGAGGGTTCTCTCCATCGTATGGGGCTGACCAAACCTGACAGGCCCGCATGCACCTGCTGGCGCTCAGACGGGCGTCGTACAGATAATGAAGGTAGCTGACATCCAGGTATATTTCTGACCCAATGGTGCAGGAGTTGCCTGAACCATCTGCCTCTCCTGTGAAGCTCTCTTTTTCCTCTGGAAAAGACAGATAAGAAATGATCAAGTCTGGTGCACAGCACCTCACTGCAGCACTCACACAGAGCAGAACTAATGAGTTTGACATGTAACCACAGGGGGCAAAGTGATGTAATACAGCAAAACAGCAGGTGATCTCACTATTTGATAAAACACCCATCATGCCTGTTATATGTTCATGTTCCAATTAAATGATCAACACCTTGCTGTGTATTGTGCTCAAAACCATATGTCTGAACAGATTTTGGAAATGTATTGTAAATAAATTATCCATCCATCCATTATCTGTAACCGCTGATTGTGTTCAGGGTCACAGGGGGGCTGGAGCCTATCCCAGCTGTCATTGGGGGAGAGGCAGAGTACACTTCAGGTCTATCTTAGGGCCAACACAGAGACGTTTACAGACAAACATTAGCACACACGTTGACACCTACGAGTAATGTAAAGTCACCCATTAACCCTAACAGGCATGTGAACTGTGGGAGGAAACCGGAGCACCCAGAAGAATCCAGAGCACCCAAAACATGAAAACTAAACACAGAAAGGCCACAGCCCCAGAAGGTAAACTCCAGGAACCTCACCTGTATATTTCCACAGACCAATAACACAAATAAAGCCCCACCACTGTCCCAACTACCTCCACAATACCTGCATTGGTTTTTGAATGACCATTTAATCTTTCATCTATTATCCAGTCGCTACTTCCTTGTAGTAAAAAAAAAAAACAAGAACAACAACAACAACATAACAACAACCTCCCCCGCTGTCTGTTACAGTATTTAAAAAAAGGCTTAAGCGTAAAATGCAATTAGCAATCTGCATCATCCTGACCCTTCCACAGTACTATCCCGAGACCAGGGGGAAAGTCCCTTTGGTGGAAGTGAGGCTGCAGAGGACTTCCCATGTTCCATCATTACTTCACACCACTTTTGGGTTTGCAACATCCACTAACTCATGGGTTATACCTAGTAAAATCTGCAGGATGAATTCGGCTTTCAGCAGATCTGAAAGCAGCAACAGACATCCATAAAAGCAGATAACAGTCATAGATAAACGCAGTAATTGATTCTGACTTCTCTGCAGCCAAAACTGAACTTAAAGATTTTACCATCTTAATAAAATTTTATTACTGAAACCTCCGCCTGTGAATTATTCTGACACTTTTTCTCAACCTTTGGTTTGTTACCTGTGGTGGGAGGCAACGAGTTGGTTCTGTCAGGAGTCTCGGCACCTTTGGAGAATAGGATGGAGTCCAGCTGTCGGAGGGGCGGGGGGCTGTGATCAGGGGAGCAGCAGGATGGAGTTAATGCCAGGATCTTGGCTGCTGAAACAGAGTAGCAGTCCCTCTCCCTCACAACACGTCTCTGGCTCAACATTATGTGATTACAGGGGATCAGGTACCTGGGGAGGCAGATGGGAACAGATCCTGTTAGGGGAAAGCGACGGGTGGTTGTAAGGAGGAGGAGGTTTGGGGGGAGACAGAGAAAACAGATGGTAGCACGAGTCTGCAGGGTGGGGGGTAGAGAGTAAACGCTCCTCATTTCACAAACCAATTAAATGCAGCAGTTTCATAACTGAGACAAGGCAACACATGAGTCACTCACCTCAATATGAGCTGCAGCATCACATCTTCACAGTATAAGCCAATGAGAGTGCGGAAGAGCGCCAGAGACACAGTGCCCAGCTAAAGTGTTGGAACGAAAGACACAATAAACACACTACAACAAACAGGGAAGACAAAGGAAAATGTTTCAAGGTAGTTTTTTTTTTAAATAATTTAATTATAAGTCAAAAATTCAGCAACACGTTTGAAAATCAACGCACTGTTTAAGCTGTAGATTAAGCAAAGCTACAGCTTCTCAACTTCTCGGAATTTTCAAAGCTTTTCATTGATTTAAATTACAGCAGTTTAACATCCGAGTAACTGGAACAAAAATCTGGCATGATGGCTGCTTTGTGTTCCTGAGCTAATCAGAAAATGCCGTCTCAGAATTAAGGTCACTTTTGATTTGGTTAACCAAGAAAGGTTGAAAGGAGTAAATATTTTTGACTTTTTGTAAAACGTGCAGTTAAAAATTCAAATGCATTCCCTGTTTACAGTGTTAGATGTTTCCGTTGAAAGTCAAACCATCTCTAAAAAAACTGCGTGACTTCCTAAAACATGCCAAAGATATTAAACATCAAAGGTAAAAGCAGCCAAGTGGAAAATAAAAATTACAGAAATGTGGGATGTTTGCATGTTAGTCAATATTTAACTTGTCCCAAGGTAAAACGATAAAAATGAAAAGCAAATTTGTTTCTCATTTTCCCTGACTTGCAGGCAGTCCGAGCTGACTGATAGCAAACACCAGAGGAAACTCCCTAAGCCGTTAATGCAGGCATACAGCAAAGTAAAAACACATTATTTATTGATGTTCAAGTCTACAGTACCAAAATATTTTAACAACATGTTGCAGCATGTAGGGCTGTATTAACATCCTGCTATTAACAGGATAAGTTGCTGTAACGGAGGCATCACCATGGCAACAATCTGCCAGCTTTGGAACTGAGATATAAAGTTTCCCCATGAGCTTCTGGAGACGTTTTCGAATCTAAGAAACCTGTTCAGGATTTAATAAATGTGAGTCATATGTGTGTGTGTGCGTGTTTGTTTTTACTGACAAAACATGTACATCAGTACATTCTCTGCAGTTTGTTAGGTTCATCCTGTACCTGGAAGGGGGTGTTGATGCGGCTGACCAGAGTGTCTAAGATGTGGATGTTCTCGTGTCTGTGGACGAGGATGAAGGAGAGGAAAGTCTGCAGCAGGGCCGGTTCAGAGACACTTCTCAGGAAGAGGTCGAGATATGCTGTGGTCGTCATCACCTCTTCTAGGGTCAGCTTCATGAGGGTAGGAATCATTAGTCAGCAAGAAAGTATGTTTTTGTGGATCACTGACCAAATAAGACAAACCTTTTATGCTTACTGTATTAATTTATATATTGCAATTTTTCTGCTATACAGAGAAAAAGGCAAATAGAACAATCTCCATTGTCTGTTAGGATTGAAACTACTGACAGGTGGCATTTCTCTATAAGAACAGAAGTGATTTTTATATTGTATGTCATACACTGATTAGATCGATGCTGCTGTCATGTAAAATAGAAAGCTACATGTAGCACTCAGTTATGGGAAATATTGAACTTGGCTACATGGAGTTGAAGAGGAAAAGAAAGCCGCATACTGACCTTGTGAAGAGCTGGTGCAAGCACAGGGACAAGGAAGCCATTGTAGATGTAACAAACCAGCTGGTCTCTGATATCAGGGTGGGCCACCTGGGAACAGTCGTTATGAGAGGAACATGTCCGTAAAGACTTGAATCACACAGAAACTTGAAGGCTGTGCATTCTCATCACATGATGAGAACTCAGGTGAACTCACCTGAATGACTGCATTGCATAATTCCAGTGAATTAAGAAACTGCACAAGCGCTGGCATGTGGAGCAAGTCTTCCTTGTTCAGGCAGTGCCACTCTTCACTGGGAACCTCTATTTTGGTGGGCAGAGATGAGTACAGGCCACTCAGCCCTGTGGCTAACACCTGAGAGGAGAAATATGACAGTACTTGAGATAAGGTCACAAACTAAATATCAATGACATTTAGTCAATTTTAGATTTAATCCACTGATGATCATAACACTTTCCCTAGTGTCAACTTGAAATCCACACTGATTGTAGACTAAAATGTGGATGGACTGAGAAAATTCTGTATATTCCCATCAGGATAAAAACTTTGATCATCCCTTAATGTTTCATCTTCATCATCATCAAGTCAAAGTCAGCTGTAATTTCAATTTAGTGGCTAATTTTAGCATGCAAACATGCACACTGTGAGCATTTAGGTCAAAGACAGCCTCAGACCTTTGAAAGTGTCTGGAGACAGTTGATCTTGTTATAACCAGTATGCTAAAATTGGCTTGGCCCTGCAATGGTCCAGATCTGGCAGACCAAAAGAAATAATCCAGCCCCAGTGCAGTTTGAATGATGCACTGGGCCACAACAGCCACGACTGGTCTGGCTCAGCTAGCCTGGGGTCCTGGGGTCCTGGTACATGGTCGGACGGAATCTAGATAACTGTGCCGACGCTCAGCCCAAACTGGCCCAAATCCATACACCCAAAACAAAAGCCATTTCAGCAACCGTTGGGCCAACACTGATGCATTTGCCCGAATCAGCTGGCCATGTGTTAAATTATCTATTTTACATATGGATACATGTAACAGCTATTTTCTAGAGTAGCAAACGAGTTCAATACTAAGCTTTCTAACACCATACAGCTTTTTATCTTTTTTCCCTACAATGTAGAAAAAAGAAGTTTCACCTGAAATGTAGAAAAAGCAGACTGTGCTACGAACTAACTAGTATCTGATACTGTATAATGAAAAATAATCGGAAGTGATTTAGAGAGAATATTACAGGCTTCACTGATGATGATGATGCAGTCTTTGTCCTAATTGATAAATGCTCAGCTCCTCTGCTGTCAGTTATTCCTTGGGTTTCACAAATCTAAATTATTTCTTTTAATTCACAGCACTGCAGCTCACATATCAACTGTTTCTCCTCACATTAGTAAAGATTTATGCCTCCTACAGGTCAGCTCAGATGCCTTTATAAATATTTGAGCAGCAAAGGATTTACTGCCTATAAGACTGCAATAATCTCAGATATATAGTAGCAAGGTCACCAATTAATGCAGAAATGTTAAACAGAATCTCCACATAACAATCATCAATATCTTTTAATGGAGAGGTTAGTGGGTATATTAGAAGGTAGGGTTTCAATGATCAGTTTTACATTGATGTAAACATAGTCTATAGGATTAGCACTGCAGCCTGCCAGTAAAACAATTAAATTCTGACTCCTCCTGTTTTTTAAAACCCTGCCTAAAGCTGCAGCTAAATTTCATTATTTACATGTGATATTTTTAACATTTAGTGAAATAATCTGCAGGTTTTCAGCCTGACTATGACATGCAGGAAATGTAATTTATCACTTGGAACTGACCGGACAGAAGTAGGTGTTCTGTGCGATGTGTTTGGCGACTCTCTCATTCTCAGCAGACAAAGACATTATGAGCAGTAGGGCATCTCTGGCCTGCTGGCCCACTGTGCCCTCCCTGTGGATGAAGGGGATGAGCAGAGAGAAGATGAGGAAGTTCGTAGCTCCCTGATCCTCGCTGGTGTGGAAAAACAACTCCAGAATTGAAGGGTCCTTCGCTAGAACACAGCAGAGCTGGTTGAGCAGCAGCACCAGCTCGGCTTCGACCGTGGGTGCTGCCGTGCCTGAACAGGAAGACAGCAGCATCATGAGAGGCCGCAGGATGGGTTTGTGATGCAGCAGCGGCTGGTGTGCCTGTCCCACCAGCATCTCGTACATCTTCAGTTGCTCCAGCTTCATTTCATCTGTGAACTCCCTGCGAAGGCTCCAAACAAAGAGGCGTTCCATCACATTCTCCATCACAACAAACTCCAGGATGGGTCCCATGGCCCCGCCCTGACCGCTCTCTTCCTCGATCAGCAGGAACAGCATGTGCTCAACGTAGTTCTGCACCGCATTCGCCTCGTCTCCAGGGACGGGCCCAAAACGGGGGCTGCCAGCGGAGCCACCGCTGAGGTTGATAACGCCAAGGGAGGGTAGGCTGGAGCTGCTGCGCAAGGGATCATGCTTTTCTAGGATCTTCACCACCTACGATAAGAAATAGACAACAGAAATATTAATCAAACGAAACATATAACTATATAATACTTTAAAAATCTGAGGTTAATTAGGTCAAATATTTTTTTAAAAATGGGAAAAAAATTATTGCAAAACTCTGTTTGGAAAAGGTCAATTCTTTTGGTGGGTCACACAAGAAAATCAAGTAAATGACCAGCAACAACAATTTTGACTGTTTACCTGGTGCAGGTTAATTTATTCCCTTGTTCGTGACAGGTATGATCAAATATGAGGTGTAAACAAACCAGCAGCACAGCACAGATAAACTCAGTTTGTTGGCACACAGTGAAAAAGTCCATTGTGTATGGAGTCCCTCCCTTGTGAGTCCGCTACGTAGAAACCTGAGACACAATAAAGGGAGCTAGTGTCCCCGGCCTGCCGCTGCTGCCATGACAATGTCAGGCTGTGCACAACTGATGGAAATAAGAGAACAAAGTTTGTAACCTCCAACATGAACCTGATGGGGCCAGTTTAGGATCTCCAGTTATTATTCAAGTGACAGACAGGAGCCAGGATTTTACATAATGGACATGGATTTAGACTGTGGTCTTGAGCTGGCTGCTGATATAATCCTGACATTTTTAAGGTCACTGCAGTAAAACACATTACATGTTATTTCCAAAGCAGCTGCATGTAAGCGTGAATGTTTATTGTATTCAGTCTTCCTGACATGCTGACAAGTCAGCAGACAGCCTGCAGAATATGGGTCCCAAAAATGTAAGTGGACCTAAGCATCTGACCAAGCACTAGGCATAGGCTGGGCCAACATGAAAAAGGACCAGGTTCTGATTTTTAATCTCAGAACACGCTTTGCAAAAGGCATCCAGGTAAAAATGGGTGGGATGGCTTGGTCAGATTGTAGGTGTGATGGAAGACCTATAATGTCAAACTGAAGTTGGCGACACAGTGCCAGGCTCCATATCCTCACTGTGGTGGTGTTGTGCTGAGGTAACTCAGGACTCCAGTAAAGCAGATCAAGCAGTAACAGCAGCGGTAACTGTGTACGTAAGCTCCACGGGACGGAAAACTTGTTCATGCATTTGACCTTCAAAATAAAAACGGCTGCATTTAAGTCTTTATTTTTAAAAATAAGACAACCACAGCCCACAACTGGCAGGCAAAAGGCAAAAGTGTGGTGTATACCTCTATACTATTGCCACCGTAAAAAGCCCTTAATCCTCAACTGCTCCGGCAAAGCTGCTCAGTGGCCTGCAGATGAGACTGTGGTTATACTGGGCAGCTCCTAGGTCTATGGAAATCTATGAAACTCCACAGCTGGGAACAGAGCCATCATTAAAAACATTTCTCCTAGTGATTTCTTCCCTGAATTAAAAAAAATAACAACAAAAAAACAAAAAAAACAACACCCTCCAAAGTAAAAGTTCTGATTGTCCTGTGCTTTCTTTTTAAAATCTCCGGGGTTTAAAGATTGTTTGAGTTGGATCCATGTGTTGTGTTTGATGCAAAATGACATGCAATTTTTTTTTTTAGTTGGTAGATGCCTAAAAAGGACAAGATATGGCTCCATCTACTCCTGGGTCTGAGAACTAAAGCTGAAGGCAAATGTACCTAATGACCATAAACAAAACACAACAACATTCATGAAACTGACAGGCTTCTGGGGGGGTCACGTGGCATCGACCATGAATGAAGGAGTCAGTAGCTCTGAAGGGCCATGGTGACAAACACACTCCACTGTCTATAGTCAGACTGTTGGCAGCCACAGCAACAGATCACTTTGCACGACAAACACAATGAGCTCAGTGAGGCCTGGAGAGCAGCAGATAAGACACAGCAAATCAACAGAAACCCCACTCTTTCAACTCTGACACAGCTTCTTACAGAAGGACAAGACCAATATTACTCATGACATGTTACTCGGATTTCAAGGTTTTCCGTAGTGAAACCAAAGTCAGGAGCCCTCTTATCAGAGTACAGATTAGCTAAGCATGGTAATAAGACTCTGCAGGAGTGGAACTGTGCGGCCAGTTTGCTCAAAACAAAACAAGCCCTAATCTGGAACAGGGAGTTCTCATTTCTTCTCTCGAGAGTCAGAAGCTGGACCAGTCAGTCTTTTTTGGTCCCAATAAATCCTATCCTGACCCAACAAAAAACACAGTAAAAACAAGCAGCTAAGGTATCGTGACAAACGCCTGCCTGCTGTATATGAATCTGAGTCTGTATGTGTTGTAAGCATTAGCTGCATAGTGAACACCGTTTTCATGGTTAAGATTTATTCTGTGCCATCTGTCACTGCTCTGCACTGTCTAAACTATGGCAAACCATGAAGGACATAAAAATACTTTGCTTGAAATAATTTGATTCAGACGATTTTCATGCACAAAAAAATTTCCACTATCTAGTTAAAAATCGATCTATTTCTTCCCCCTTATGGGTAAAATCCAGTAGGTGTGAAATGCAAAAATTCAAGATGTCTCCTACTTTACAAAACAAACCCTCTACACTCTACGTGATATGCACCGGAGCTTCCCAAGTTACTCTATCCCACTTGTGTAGCTTGAATATTAACACAAGGAAATTTTTCCCGGTTAGCCGATAAATTTTAAAACATCTGTCAGAGTGTCAAACTGTACATACTGCACACACACACAAAATAAAACATTTTGAATAAATGGAAAGACAATTAAAAAAATCTAGACACACATACACAATAACACAACTAATCCCTACAAGCTCACCCGGTGTTAAGTTTATTAAAAACATAGTGGTATTTGCTCACTTCATTTAGCTTTTTACCCCACAGAGCCCCCTCACTGACAGAGTCAGACCCCACACTGACAACAGCTAATGCAGACATAAAGGCAGCTGACAGCTACCAACACATGCTTCTATCCCCCCAAAGTATCACACACAGGTCAGCATGTGTGTAACGTTTGTTCATCTTGGCGTGGGAGAAGTGGGACTAGCAGACTGCCAGGTCCTATAGTGGTGAACAGGGACACATGCTGCTGCAAAGAGCCAAGACTCTGAGCCAGTCAGCTTCACACTGCCATGACCACACTGCAGTTTGCAGGGACTGGAGTTAGCCTGTCACTTTCTAACAGCAGAAGTGTATTGGGTTTGTGTTTTCTGTACACCTTTCCATTCACTGCATTTTGCGACCCCCAATTTGTGACCTTGTTCCCAAATTGGGGATCTAAATTGATAAAGGACAGGGTAACTTGACAATGAACAGCATGGGAAAGAATAAATTAGCGAAATTCCTCTTTTGACTTTTCTGTAATTGTTACCTTATCAGGTCTGTAAAAGTTACTCAAAGTTATTTAAAAAATGTAAAACTCTCTCAACTGCTAACACAATTTTGCAAACTGGGACAAGCAGAAATTAAAGGCAGAGGGAAACACAGATATACAACACATCTAACTTCACTAATAAACCTGGTTCTCATCCGTTTAACCTGCACCTACAAAGACATAAATTAAGATTTGTGGTTTTACTGAGCGTTACATGAATCTTTGCCAAGTTCAGTTGTCATTGTTAAGCTTCACTTCAGCTGCACTTCAGCTGCACTTTCCTGTGCAGCTGAAGTGCTGCACAGGAAAGTTAAAAAGTTACATCATATAATCGTCTCCACTGTACAACCACAGATTGTTGATTTCTGTTCGCCTGGACATCAACCACATAAGATACTGTGTGTTTATCAGGCCACTTTATACACGCTGGCGAGTTGCGATATAGCATCACTCTCATACGGCAAGTGAGTGAACATGCTGTAGTTTACCTGAGCCCAGTGGTTCTTGAACACAATCATGCAGGTCTCTGGATCCACCCCTTTTAAGACTAGAGACTGCCTGTCTCGGTTTCCATTGGCAACCATGGAGGCCATCATGGTGACCAAATCATATGCAAGTTAACCATCTCACGGGCAGGAGAGGGAGGACATTCCCAATGGCTGAAGGAGTGGAACTCTAACGACAGGATGAGGGATCAGCACAACAAACCTGAAAAACCAGAATAAAAAAGCAGATATAATCATACAGAGAGCATAAAAAAGTGGCTTAATAAAATAGCAGCTCTGATGCAATGACATGACTGATGACTGCAGTGTACTGCTCCCTCCCTCTCTGCCTCTGCATAGCTAGACAGCAGCTATGACAGGCACGCAGGAAAGAACAATAACAAGAGAACTCAGTCGAGGGGGGAAAGAGACACAACTCGCTCGACTTTGGCTCAGAGAGTTGCCTGATGCACTCTGGACTTGGGACTGAGCTGTCAAATTGCTTTTGGAATACCTCATCCACCCACACTGGACTTCTGCAGCCCCCCCCCACCCCCCCCCCCCCCCCCCCCCCCCTCCCTCCCTCCCTCCCACTCTCTGCCCCTGCCCCTCCCTCCCACTCCCTGCCCCTCCCTCCCCCTTTCTCATTAAGAGCCATTTCTTGACACCAGAAGCTGAATATCAACACAGTGTGAACCACTGAAGAGGAACCATAAAAAGAACAATGCTTGATTTGTAGATTTTGGGATATTATATATATATTATATAGTTTTACAGACCAGTTCCAACACTCCCATTGGCACGGTAGTAATTTAGAGAAAGGAAATAATTTCCAGTTTCCCTTGGTGAGGACATTAATGGAAAATATGACTGTAGTGAAACCACACAGAAGCAGAGAGAGTGTAGTTTACTGGTTAAACAAGACTGTTTGACATGTTGAACAACCAAAAACAAACTAAATAAATCCAATCCAGTTCTTTTTTTCTACTTGAACTGGTTTCCAGCTACACGCCTACACTTCAGAAGGAAGGATCATGGGATGTGGCCCATCACAGCATGTTTCCTGCGTTTGCAGACAGTGAATATTTATGACATCTATCATTAATCTGCAAAGATAGGACAAAGGAAGAGACAGGAAGTTGTTTTGCACTTACTAGTACATCGAGTTTGTTCCTGTGCTCGGGTTTATGAAAACAGTTCAAAGACATGTGCTAAAGAAAATATACAAACATTCAGACATGCTCTGTATGAATGTGTATAACCACTGTCTTTGGATTGCGCATTGTTTTTCCCTTTCTTATTGTACCTCATGTCCTGCTGCTGTAACCAATCACAGCTCGCTCTATCCTGTTAATAATTTCACTCTGCCCCACCACCACCGACACCTCCCCACCCACCGCAGAGCTGCTGGGGATGTGTAAAGCACACAGTCAATCTTCCACCATCTGCTTCCAGTTAGAGTAGCGTGCTGGTAGGTTGGATTCTTGAGAAGGAATGTAAAAGCAGCGGGGAGAGTGTGTGTCAGACTGAGTGAGGGGTTTCTTACCTTCTTTGAACCATCTTAGTGACGGGACCCTAAAGCAGATGTCGAGCTCAATCTTTTCCTGTATGGAAACACAAAATGCAGAGATGAAGATATGTGAAGAAAGGAGTAGGAAGTGAGTGTCCATGTGAGAGGCGAGGCATGGTGGGAAATGACTGGACATGACTAAGCTGCTCTGAGCGCCACTTGGATGGAGACAGAGGAGGAGGAGGTTAAGAGCGAGGGAGGAGAGAGCAGGAGGGGGAGGGAGTAAGAAGGAAAAAAAAACAGGGTGAGAGGAAAAGAGCAGGTAGCAGAAAAATGACAGCAAAAGTGGTGACATGCACGGAAAAAAGTAAATCTGTAGATTCAAATGAGGAGACTTAGCTCTGTCTTAACTATTAAACTAAAAAAAAAAAGAAAAAAAAAGGCAAAGTCAGATCCTCATGATGCCTCAGTCATGGCAGAATACCACCATTGTCCCTTTGCAATTAGCGGCATGATGCAACTGGCTTCCTCCTCAGCTGTAGGAGGTCTATTCCTCAACCAACATTACATTACTGCTCCACTCCACTATTAAGATGTGACACAGCAGCCACAAAGAATCTAACTTTTAAAATCGCACGCACACAGTTATACACTGACCACATAAACAACTCTGGGCTCTAATGTGAGGCTCGCCGGTAACAAATGAAAAATAAAAGGGTTTATAAAAAACATAAAACCTTTCATAAAAGCATGATGTCGTGTAAACAGACAGATGGCGGGAGATGATGTGTGTGTCTCTATGTGTGGGTGAGCGTGTTAAAGAAAAGTCATTACAAACTAATTTTTTCTTTTAGCTTGGTTTTGTGCCACGGCCTAGACTCACACATGCAATTTTCTCCCCAGCAGCACTAAACAGAGACCACACACCAAGCTCTGCATGACATTTATATATAAATGAGATTTCTACATTACAATCTCTGTAGTCTACTTTTCTCTGTCATCTGTGAACATTACGGTCATTTCTCAGTTCGGCAGCTTGCAGACACTTCGACACATGGACAAGGAGGAGTTTGGAAATTGAAGCGTCAACTTTGTGATTAGCTACAGTCACAACCTGCTCTACCAGCTGAGATACAGCTGCTCCAAATGTGACTTCATTTTCCTATTTAAAACCAAACAGCGGGTTTAAAAATAAAAAAACTAAACAAAAAAGTTCCCAGGCAGGCGATCAGGAATGAACTGATAGAAAGGGTCAACAGAAGTCTTAGAAAGAAAGGTTTATTATTTTACAAAGCAAATTGTAAATGCAGGTTTGTGTCTCCCTCTCACTGAAATTGGAATCAACTAAAGATGCTGTGACTCAGCTTTACATTTATATATTTATTCGTCTTAATTTTATCAATGAATATGATGCAACAATTGCTTTGATCCATCAAATAGTCAATCACCTGATTCTTAAATGTGAAAACGAAACATGAAACACTTTGATAAGACAAAAAAAAGCAACATCAATTAAACTACTTTTTAAAAATGGCAAAAAAAAAAAGATGTATAACAGAGGTAATGCAGCCACCACATGGTTTGTCGAACAGGGACCGTTGGCAAGTTTATTTTTCAGGGCATTTGAAAATGTTTTTTTGCACTGTCAAAAAAAAGCTAATATATTGTGTACATAAAGACTTTGCTTTAAATATGGTCCTTTATTTTCTGAGAATTATTAATGGCTGCAACATTTTGCCATCACAGCTTGCTATCTTTTCTGCATTTACATTTCAAAGCAGCCTGTTCATTGTCCTGCCTGTTTTATTGCCCCACGCTGCCTCACAAGTGCAATATACACCTGTTATAAGTCAAGTTGATTGCTGCTGTTCATTTGGTCAGGTCGGCTGTCTCAGTGTTGGTACAGCTGTCTGAGCTAATGATGCTGACAGGTTATCCAAAAGAAAAAAGAAAAAAACTCTCACTCTCTTGCAGTGAGCCTCTAAAGTTCAAAATAGTTTTTGTGGGTGTTACAACAGACTGCTGTAGCCTGAGGCCTGAGGTAAGCAGTGATTAGCCCCTCTCAGACAACAATACACAGGCAACAGCTCAAAAATGCCCCCTTGGTTTGGAATATTTGTGTCTTGAACTACCAGCCAATTAGGTTAAGAATAATACCCTTAGCAATTAAATACAGGTCGGAGAAAAGAACATCTGTATGCAGCAGAACAGAGAGAGCTACTTGATTTTGAAGAATAAACGAGTTTTTCAAATAATCTACTGAAGGCTTGTTAATTAATGTCATGCTCTCATTTACTGTAGCTGCTGTTGAATCACACAGACTTGAGTTGTGCTGTGTATGTGCAGATTTGTCCCTTTACTGTGCCGTCTCCGGCATCACAGCAATGCAAGCCTTGCTGGATTCCACCAATTTGGTAATTTGCAATTATCCAATTACACCAATTTGATAATCACATGCCTGTTTCCTCCAAGTGTTCACAGCAAAACACGATGAACAGAGCAGACTCATCGGGCCAAGGTTTTCTCCTCAGTGGAGATCCACATAGCTGCACCCTACAATAACGTTTATTCCTTACAGGAGGGGATCAGAAGGGTCAAATAACACAATTCTAGTTATAATAAATATACCAATATTTTACAATGTAAAAGGACCTGTAATAAACGCTCCCTTCATCATCAGAATTTGATTTGGAGAAAGAGCAGTTAATTTAATTTTGAGTTCATTTTTTAAGTTTTACTGCACTCAAAAAGGTGAATTTGTATGTGCCTTTATCTAGTATATAAATTTGGTGTCCCAGGGTTTTTCAAGTTGTCCCTAGTGTCTGCTGCTTAGTTGTAAGTAGCTTTAGATAAAAATAATAATTTACATTGTAACGCTTTAGCTTTAAATAGCAATAAAACAGTAACTGACAGAGAGAAATTACATATAAGTGTCTTGTGTACAACCAAATTAGTACACTAATTTCACCATCTTACCCTTAGCCCAGTTTCTTTACCCTCACTGTGTACTGTTTCTAATAATGGCTCTGGCAGAGGGTGGCAAAACTAATCCCATCTTCTACAGTTTACAGCCATGTGGTAATCATTAGAAAATGTGTAAGTAATTAAGAGTTTATATAGTGAGGGTTTGTTTAAAGAAACAAACAAACAAACAAACAAACAAACAAACACTCATTCCAAATTTCTGCATTGGCTTAAATAATTCTGACTATTCTTACACAAATACAGCCGTACACTGGAATTTACCACTAGTTGTGATACATAAAGAGCAACAGGCTTTTGTCTCCTCACTCCCAAGGCAAACCCGATGACAAAATAAGACCATGGGCTTGGCTGTGCTGTTGCATCTGGTTACAAGAAAATCAAAACAGGAAATAAAACCCCAGTTTGAAAGGAGCTAACTCAGTGTATAGATGAAAAAGAAATTATTGCCTCAAGAGGTTTTTCCTCTTTGTCTGATCTGGCTCCTGGCATTGTTAGCCTTCTGCCATTCCAGATTCACACGCACACACACACACACACACACAGGCGTGGTCTGGGCAAATAGCTGAAAGGCAAGGCACACCCTTTACTCTCAGTAAAGATCATCTTTCTTGCTAAACAGGAGTTTTAAACTTCCAGTCTGTAGACACATTTGATCCACCTTGGGCATTAAACCCACAGTTCCTTTGTAACATTCTACATTTGGTCTTTTCATCATTTTGGGTGATGGATAGAAGAACAGGTTTCATGCAGAGTTTCATTTCTCCTTAGCATCACAGAGGAGATACTTGCAGTGGCCTTGCAGGTGGCAGCCATGGTGACTCAGTGACAGACAGGCCTGTTCAAGTGATAGCAGATGCTGAAATATTTAAGGCTACAGGTGAAGGCGCTGAAAGGCCAGATGAGGCCTGGTCACACTATTCATAGCTCTCACTATCCTCATCCAATCTAAAACAAAGCAAAAAGGAAAAAGCCATTCACATGTCTTCATTATTCCCTTCAGCTGGCAGCTCACGGTGTCAGACTATCTATACCAGGAACAATCTGTTATTTCTTTTTTCCAACATGAGCAATGCTTAGTTAAACCTGCAATAAGCAAGTTTTTGGTAACTTAAGCAGAAACAAGTTGTGAACACAACGGGGACATTTTATTACCTTTTAAGTTACTATGGTCGGTTTTCTGAGATAATCTGGCTATTTAGCTGCTAAATGCTCCACTATGTTCACCAGGTGACTTCTAATTTTACTCTGTTTGATTTTACACAATTACTGTACAATAATATTTTTTTTTTAATTTGCAAAGAACTTCCTGTTGTCTATGTAGATTACACTACAGCCTTTAGGCGTGGGATATTTAACACTGCTGCCTTCATCAATATGTTAGATAAGAGGCAGTGGTCTGTCCACCAGACATTGGTCACCTTTTTGTTAATGTTCCTAAAGGCTTCATGCAGAGATGCCCTTGACACAATGGGGAAGCCTCAGTATGTGCGTGACTGGACAGTGCATCAAGTAAAGTATAATGACTGAGGCCCGAGTTTTGTTTTGACATAGCAGACCAGGGGAGTTCTCGTTTTATTGCTGTTACATGCAAAACAATCATTTTTTTTGTGAAATGTGCTTCTAAATTACGTCAGTGGTTAGGTTGGAACTTTCGACTGTCTCTTCCTAGACCAGGGGTTGCCAACTTCAGTCCTCACCCACTGTTTATGGCCTGTAATCAGGCAACCAGAAGCTAAAAGAAAAAGGTTGTGCAGGGCTGTGGCCTTTCAGTCACTGGTGTTGAACCCCCCTGTCCTAGACTGTTGCATACAGTGGCTTACAAGTCACAACAAAGTCCCATGTCAGCCTAAATCTTGAGCTCTAAAGATTCCTGGGGTAAAATTCAGTATTGGCTAATACAGTACCAGTGAATTGTTGTGACCCAGTGTTTGTACAACTTGTGCAACTCCAAAAAATTCCTTGCAGATAATTTTCTACCCATGGTAGTGGACAAATTTCCCATCTATTAATTTGACTGCCGTGTTGAAAGTCATAGATAAATGGTCTGACAAAGGAAGACTGCTACAGGGGCTTCCGCTGAGGAGTGACCAGGGTGCTCAGTCTGACATGAAGCAGATACATCAAATCTCAGGGCTTTGAGCTCTGAGACAGAACCAAAACACTGTAAATTATAAATTTCTATATAAAGTTACAGGTGTTTCTAATCAAAACAACACAACCCCAGTTGGCCCTAAACAAAAACTGTAGCTCGTGAGGCATTACTGTGATTATGTAACCACATAATGTTGCTCCATGCATCATGTCAGTGGATTTTCACATGTGCATGAAGGATAACAGGGTGTTGGCTGGAAACTGGTTCCAGAAACAGGCTGTTCCTACCATACGGCTCAGTCATCATGGGAAGAGATTCATTAACATGTCTAAACACACAAATGCTTAAGTTTAGCTGGGAGGGAGAAAAAAACAAGAGAAGGGAAAAGAAGGTCAACATGCTCAGCAGCAGCACAGACCCTAAAGTGAAATGAATACACTGCTCTACATACTATGCTCCACATACAGTAGATACAGAGGACAGAATAGCCCCTTTGCCCTGCTATCAACTTCAAACACATGTGGTCAACTTCACTGCAACTCTTGGAGAAGAGTTTAGTCTAAAGCCAACAGAGAAAGTTCGAAGACCCCTTTACTCCAGACACAGATACAGAATCTTGCTTCCAGTCTCTGATATTAGCAAAGTGGGACGTCACCATATACTGTATATACACATTTGGTATATAAGCACTGACTGTTTTCACCACCAGCCTGGAAGTAACCCAGGCGTGTGTGACATCATTCATATTTTCCCATTAGTATGAGGAGACTTCAGTCTGTCTCCACACTACAACAGGTTCTCTGTCAGTGATAAGAATGTGATTAGTGTGGGTATATTTTATCTCTACTCTTGCTGCTTCCTTTGTAGCTCGTTTACATCACATTTCATGTGCTGATAAAAAAAAAGCCATGTTTGCATGTTGAATGGGAGAGCGTAAGATATGGCATGTCTGAAGTTCACGGATGTTTATCAGAGAGCAGGCTGCAGCACTGCACTCATGTAATTAGCAGACTTGATCCAAAAGTAAGTCACAAAATTATATGATTTAAAGCTAAATTAGATGAAAATGTCTCACAGGCTCATTTGTGAAATATTTGTTAGACACGCTAGACAGGATAAATACTCAATCTGAAGTAACAAACTTCAATTCTGAGTTTTCGCAATCATAATTTTCAAGGCAAACGACATGCAAAATAATGTTGATGTCACTGTGCCATAGTAAACACCGTCCTCTATGTCTGCATAACTTTTTTTACTTTCACCATCAGCTTCCCAAAGTCAGACAAAGTCATACACAAAACCTCAGTTTCAGTTGAGTTACTATTATTAATTATTTAAACATTCTAGATAATAAATGTAGTTTTGCCGTATTTCTTTCTAAGAGTTCAATTTAAAATCAGATGGATACCACTCTCAGGTAGCTATAAAAAGAAAATGGAGTTCAAATTCACACAGGCTCTCTCTGAAACACCTCTAAAGCTATAATCTGGGCTGGGTGGAGCAGAGTGGAACGACTTTCAGATCTTCTGTACCAACCTGCTGAGTTTTTTTATTAAGCTTAAATAATCCGCTCTCAGCTTCGGCTACAAACTGCACAAATAGAAAAGTTGCAACGCCTGTCTAATTAAACTCCTGCAAAAAAAAAAACAAAAAAAAAAACTGTAAGGTGCATTTCCCCAAATAAAAAATAAATAACAGTGACTCTTTAGTTTGCGCTGGGTGTTTAAGAAATCATTGCCAGATAGTTTTCACGATCTCCCTCAGGGTGAGCACTGGGGCATGACTGGTGAGGGTGGGGTTAATCCCAAACACGGGACAAAGCTGTGCTGCTAGTGTCTGGGGTGGGAACGAGGGATCAGGTTAACACACAAAAACACCTGCTACAGTGACTTTAAAACCAGTTTCACTTAAATGTCCCTCGTGTTGGTGCAGAACTGTTTTCAGTATTGACAAACCTGATCCTACTCACACACTTATGACCTACACATGTAAGTGCATTAGTATGACCATTATTCAGTCTACGGATCTGTGATGGACACACACACATTGCTGCAATGTGTGAACACGTTGGTTTCAGGTCATTGACATGTGTCTCTAACAGACTCTTCATTATGTGACTCCCTGTGAACGTCAGTAGCCACACATTCCTCCCATTCCTCAGAAACTGCATCATAAGAAAAATATAGACTCAATTTTTCATCATGCCTGTAGCACTTCAGTATTTATGAACCCCTAATGTTTAGGGCTGAGATTTAGATCTTTGCTGCTGCCCGCCGAGTGGAATAGATTACGAGGCAGAGCTGCAGCACACTGTAAACATTCCGACAGCGACACAGAGATCTCTCCATAAAACAGTCCAGAGCAAGCGAACCAACAGTACTTCCCTACAATCACCAAAACCTCACACTTGTCTATTCTTTACAGAACTGACGTTGAAAAAAAGCTGCCCGAACACCTCTTCAGAACCGAGCTGTGATATATTTACGTCCCCTCCGAGCTGCCCAGCTGTAAACAGAGAGCAGGGAAAAAAAGCCAGTGGGCTTTCAAACAGCTCAGTGACCACAGCAGCCAAATCTGATGATGACGTGTATCCATGTGTGAAGGAGGAAACAATTGTTTTTATAATTGAACAAGTATTAAAAATAAATAAATAAAACACACCGTAAAAACAACTTGTTATCATGTGACTAAAATAGGAGTTTTTGGTCACGTGATGACACATGGCTGTCTACTGTGAGAGGGGGACAAAAATGCCACACAGCTTATGCAGCAACTACTTCACCATCTTGATTACAACTGAGAATAGTCACTATAGTGTGATGGATGGATGAAAAGGGGTCTGCTATGTAGATCTATTCCTAATGCCGGCGGAGACCTTCAAAATCTAAACTCAGCGAGGCTTCATCTCGGCATCATGGCATGAGAAGAAGACATCAGTGCGTAATAATAGAAGATGATGAAAACACATGTAGGGCTGAGCCATCATGAGATATTTGTTTCACTAATGTGCATTTATATAAAGTTGTTAAATGTCTAATCAACCATATGTATAAAATTGAAAAATATTAGTGAATTGATTGACCAGCAAGTTGTCAAAAAGTTGAAGCAATGGGAAAATCCAACACTTTTGAGTCTTCGGTTTTGGTGGTAACAAAACGTCATTTGGTCATTTTAGGCTCTGTGAGACCAGCAACTAAGGTTTGCTATTCTGTAAACAATTAACTGTTTAACGGAGAATTTATTAGTCCACAGTGAAAATATATAGGTTTGTGATAGCCCGGGGGAAAAAAACAACCTTTCCTGCAGCACAATAACAAATCACAGTGAGGACAAGGTTACTCTGGACCTTATCCAGAGAGAGGTTCCTGTTCAACATCTTTTCCGTCCAGGGACTCGCGTCAAAAAATGTTCCTTTGCATCATGTGAATCAACTAACACTGATTTAGCAGGTGGACTGAACACCTGGGCGGGAATGAGACTCACACAAGATGTCCAGCCAGGAAACACTGATGGTGTTCGCTGGTAACTCTACACCCTCACGCTGTGTACCTGCGCCCAGAGGCCTGAAAGGTGAAACAGGAAAGCTGCACCTCACAGCGTCTCCTGTGGGGCTGTAAAATCACTTGGGTTCACTATTCCATAAGGAATAAAGCCTGATTTGGTTTTTAAAAATATAAATAAGCAGTGACGTATAAATTATGACCAGTGATTACAGACAGGGCGGATCGGCTTTGGTCTCTATAGTGAGACACACTTCACAGTGGAAACACGGTGAAAAAGGTCAGTGAAGTCGATGCGCAGTGTGGAGTTTCACTTCTTTAACCTCATACGAAAGAAAAAACTAGTCAGAATTTATTTGGAATCCCCCAGTTCACCCAGGAGACACCACTTTGGAGACACCCAACCCTAACACATGTCGATCTGAGTCCGCAACTGTCAAAGAAAGCCACAAAACGCACGCGCGGTCCAACAACGACGCTAGAAACGAATTTGTCATTTTGTAGTTTTACGGGAAATTTCATCTGACAGACGAAAGAAGCGCAAAAGCTGCGTCTTTCTTACCGTCGGGATGGGACGGATCCTCCAGTTGGACGGAAAGAGCGCACAACACTTTGAGCAGCGACGGCAGGTTTGTCCTACAGAATCACTGCGTCCTGTCCGTCTTCGACTTCGGTCACAGCTCCACAACGACGTCCTCTGATAACAACAGTACACGGGGCGGAAATGATACAGATGTTACCGGTCGACTCAACCTGGTCCGTGGCGCGCGCGGACACACACACGCGCACGTAGGTGCAACTGCACTAATCGTCTCTTGAAAGCCCCTCCCCCTGAGAAATGCAACAGGCCACGTTCAGAGGAGTGTTTTCATGTGCTGCGATGCAAAAGTGGGCCGCGGGTTCGAATCCAACCCCACCAGGATAGAATAGAAAAGGCAAAATATCGGTTTTGTTGAGTAAATATGCCTGTACGTAGAAGGAATGTACTTTTGACCAAGGACAGTACATGTCCAGGAAACAAATCACAGTAAGAATGACTTATAGAAGACAAAACATGGTACAGTGTGCGCAGGTGTAACCCTTATGTGTGGGGACGTTTTGTCCTGGGTCTGTTGTTTGATGTCCCTGATTCCAAAAGCGCCAGCATTCTGCAGTGTCCACCTCTTTAAAACCTTCATCCGTTTCATGTCTGCACAGAGCAATCACACTGATCGGACCACCAAGCCCCTCAAACCTCATCTTGTAAGTCAATGTGACAACACAATAAGACCTATTGGCCTATTGAAACGCACAATAATTTCCCCAAAATCTTGAAACTGTATGAAAATCATATTCTCTTTTTCCCCTTCCATATTTCGAACGCACAGAAAAGTAAAAACTTTGCTCCCTATGCTTTAAAGAACATTGTAGCTCCGGATTGAAACGTCCAGCCGTCCCACCAAACCCTACAATCCTAATGGGGTCTCTTTGAGTCAATGGCTTTTAAACAAGAGTCCCTGCTCTACAAAGCAGTACATTAGCACGTTAAGAAGGGCTTAATAATTCCACAAGGACATACGTTGTGTGTGTTTCATGGCATTTGTTTGCTGAACACATCCTAATAAAGGCTTCAGTAATCACAGCTTCACTGAGATCAGGATAATCAAATAATAATGCAAAATTAAAAAAAAAACACAAGTAGGGTTTACGTTTGGCTCAATTTTATACTAACCCCGATGTAAACGGAAGAAAACGTAACTTGGTGGTGGTTACTACATTGACATCAGACAACTTCTGGGCCCGGAGTCTTTTGTTTTGGAATCACACAGGGTAAACAGATGATATAGTCTGTGAGCGACATCTAGTGGAATAGTAGTTAAATTGCAACTTCCCCATTATGAAAGAAATTATTTGTTTTTTAAGAAAAAAAAGGTTAAAATTATTTCAGCTGAATTCTTACACAGTGAATCTTTCTCCCAAAATGTTCTAAGTAGAGATTAGAAGACACTTTACTGCTGTCTGGAAGGGAGCAGACAATTGCAAATGCAACCAAATTCTCTACGAACGTCTTTTACACAGATGCAGTTGAGGTTGAGATCAACTAATAAATAATGGCTTGTATTTAAAAATAATTATGTTTTTACTGTGGTTGGCAACAGAATCGGTTGCCCTGCGCTCCGGACAGCCAGTGGCACCACCTCCATCCGCAGGGTGTGCGCCGCTGTGGGCAGGACACACTGAACTTTCTAGTGGACAGGTCAGTCTTTGAGGTTTTGTCGTAGACAGACGAATGAGCACCCAGCTCGTCTCAGAAAGTTTGCTTTATTTAGTTTTCCTTAATTCTGTTTAAAATCCTGATGGCCGAAGCCCGATGGGAAGAGGATGGAGAGCGGGAGCGCAGAGATCGGGACAGAAGTCAGACACCAGGTACGGTTGGTAGCGGGGTAGACGGACACACAAAGGTCTCTATAATGAAATGTTCTGTTGTTGAAATGCAGCATAGAGAAGAAACTTTATTTTTAGTTGACACTCAAGTGCGATTGGATGATATCAGCTACATAAAAAAACATGCCCTTTTTTGCGCTTTAAATGTGTATTCATATGAAATGCTACTTCAAAATGAGGGAACTGTCACAAAACACACTTTGAGAGTCTGTTGGTTGATTTTCCCAGCATCCAGAACTTAATGGAAACCAGTGCATTCAAAATGTAGAGCAGAAATAATTTGGGGAGAGGGGTTAAGCAGCTAAAACAGTGGCATGGCCCACTCTCAGTTAGAACTAGAACACTCAGTTCTAGTTATGTTTTGGTGGGAACACAGTGAATAAATGATCATTGCATTTATGAAATTTCACAAGCTGTAAAAATACACAACTTTCGATTCAACTAATCTTAGTAGCTGGAAGACACGGTGCTGACAAAAAGCTGAAAACTTTATGACATCATTCATGTTTTCAGTCAAGCACCGAGTCATTACACAGACTTTGGCCACACGTGTCATTTATTGCTGAAAAAAGAAACAAGACTGTTCATCCAGTTATTTTTGACTATAGTAACCTACGAACCTGGTAATTTAATGAACAAAAACTGGCTTTAGTCTCTGGTCTGGTCACAGGCAGTAAACCTGCATGTGTCTTAGATACAATGTCCCTCCATGTCCCGTGTGCTCTGCCCTGCTGTCCGCACCCAGTGTATCATTTTAGTCCCCCCCCCCCATCGCGCGCGCACACACACACACACGCACGCACGCACGCACACACACACACACACACACACACACAAAACACAACGGCAAACCCCACCCTGAACCCCACCAGCTGCCTGGATGGGAATTCCTGTCAGTCTCTGCGCAGACAAGCTGCTGTGTCATGAACAAGCTGTTGTCGGGACTTCATGCAGTTTTTCTCCCTTTCAAAATAATGTTACGACATTTTCCATCACGAGTGACTATTTCAGATCACTCGTCTGCATTGACACCATCTAATCATCCCTTACTAAAGGTCTACCTACGCCGCTGACATCCCCTTATTCACACGCGTGACACCATGATCTGTCAGCCTGTCTTGTTTTTCAAGTGAGGCCAAATCTTTTTTGAGCAGTCACCAGTTAACAACAAAGACTTTTCTGGACACACTGGTGCTTTGTGTTTACATTATGAGCCGCTATTTAGTTGGAAACCTGTAAATGATGTGTTTATTGCAGCGTGTTCGAGACCTCACGCTACACACAGCACACTGATATGTCCCGGTTGCTCAATACACTTGCCCAAGCCTACTGAAGAATGCCACAGAAGAGACAAAGTTAAACCCTTTATCAAACTTAATACGCCTCTTAGATGCCCTGGGAGGGGTAATATTGCAGCCGCAGATTGTTTTCCTTTCCTTCCCTGTGTTGCCACCCGTTTCACCACCTGCTCTGTGACTGTTGCTGCTGTGCTGAGTAGTGTCAGCATGTGTTTAAGTGAGAGTGCAGCTGTGAAGGGTAAACCTTTCCTGCTTACTGCTGCATCTTCCTCTTGCTATGTTTTTCACAGCCATCAATGCTCTTCAAATTACAAATGGCGTAGCCATAATTATTAATGCAGTCTAAAACTGTAAATGGTATTTAGGAGGCACGTTGGAAACACCATGTGTTTCGTTTTCTCCAGTCGATTGCTCTCAGTCCTTCAATGTAAGATTTGAGCAGAACTAGTAAAGTTTATTTATAGAGCACATTGAAAAACTAGAGTGTACAAACTATAAAAGGCCTAATGGTGCCACTATGATGTTGATAAAACAGCAGGTCGTGATAAAATGCAAGGTTTTAATGTATTATAGAAGTAATAAAAAGCAGTAAAAATAAAAATAAGTCGTAAATAAAAAAGACAAATAATACAATATACTAGCAGTGTGGTTTCAGGGATGGCAGTGCAGTAAAATAACACAGCATCTATAGCAAAACATTTGGAACAGATATCCTAGATGACTTTGGTGACTTTATAGATTTAGATGTTGGAGGGATTGCTTTGAATTTTGATACAAACATACACAGTCATGTGCTAAAGTTAGAAGCCTCATATTTTGAAATGGCCAAAAGAGTAAAACAAGGTATTTTTTTCCAATTAAAACATTTTTTAATTTACAATTGACTATCACTAAAGTTTAATTTTATTTCATTTATTTAGGGGGATAAAAACGTTTGCACTTTTTGTGATTTTCATTGTTTTACACACTCCCTGAACATTTTTGTTACTTCTGGTATTGAAAGAAAAATTGTAGTAGCTGAATGTAATTTATTGTAAGTTTAGGGTTGAGGTTGCGTCCCCCTACATGCAGTTTCAGTGTAAGGGGATGCAAACCTTAACCCTAAACATAATAATGTTGTACATAGTACACATGTTCCTTCATCATCAGAAGTAATACAAATGGTCAAGGAGAGTGTAAAAAAGTAGGAAAATTAGGACAACTCAGTCCAGTTGCATCCATAGTGCTGCACCTAGAAGGTTTCCGGTCCCCTGAGATAGACTGGAGACCTGTCCAGGGTGGAGCTGGACTTTAATTAATTTCTGATGAAGACACATTTATAAAAGCTAATTGTCCATTAAATATAAGATTTATGGGGAGAAAACAATTGCTGTTTTACTCTCTTGGCCATTTCAAACTAAGGGCCTACTAACTTCTTACTTCTACTAACTTACTGGAACTTAACTGAGCAAACATGCAAAATCCAGGTGCTGCATTTAATTTCAAGTTCAGTTTATTTACTTACCTAAATACTTACCTAAATAAACTAAATTAGTTAAAATTAGCCCAAGTGTTATGGCTTCCTACTGATAATTTGTCAAATATAAATTGAATTTAAAGTGGTTTAATCTTAGAGTACTTTCTTTACATATTTCTTCTGACCAACTATTCTTACATCCATTATGTGCTCAGTACTTTGAGTTAGTCTGTTTGATGGCCAGTCCATTGATAAATATATGATAAATTAAAATATTTTAGTGCATTTTAGTTGTGGGACCTTTTACTTTGTCAAAGTGCAGTGTTGTTTGGCAGAACCGCCACTTCCTGTGTGACCACATTCCAGTTCACGAGATTGGCCAGGTAAACAGGAGAGCTCAGGTGTGATAGGGCCCGCCCTCTGTTTTTATCTCTGTGGGTGTGTGACTGCCACTTTGAAGCTCTTTCTCACACTCGGTGGACCAGGAAGGAGGGTTTTAGTGGAAATATCCAGCTGATCCTGGAGATCCTTTATCAATACTCATCATCAGGTAGGGGCATCACCAAAGAGACAAGTAGTAAGACCTTAGACAGTCAGACAGCTGTGTCCTTGTGGTATGTAATGCTGGACTGCACATGTAAAGGGAAGTGATAGCAATTTTTTAAAAGTACTGGAGCTTAAAGCTTTGTCTTGCAGTTTCTAAATCCTCATTAGTTGAAAGTGCAGCAGTTCCTTTTCTCGCATTTTGTTAAAGTGGAACTTGATGAAGCAGCACCGGGGCACCAGCAGATAGCAAGTAACAAGTGCGACAGGTGGAATTGATTGGTTTCAAGTCAGCAGCATTAACAACAAAGCTGGCTTTAACCACCTGTGGTTTTCTTACTCTCAAGTATGAAGGAACCGATTTGAGTTAATGTACCTCCCAGTGTTTCTTGGCCTGGCAGCCAGTTTTACCGCTTGTTGTTTGAGTAAAACATTCAGGTTCAAACAGTCCATTGTTTTTCCCAAACATGATGTACATGCTACCAGCATTCCTATTCCCATTCATCAAGACCTTATATTAACACAACTGAAAATTTGCTTTGCCGAGGTTTTAGTCATTGTGGTCAGAGGATTATTCAGATACCGCTGTACGTGAATTAGAGATATTAAATTATCATTCATGAGATACAAAAATGACAGCACCACTTTTCTCATATTTCATTTCATGCATATGTGGTTGCGTAAAAACAGTCTCTTCATATTTTTAAATTCCAAAGTAGCAACACATTAACTTTGAGGCTAACTGGTTGATCAGGATTTTGTCCTGTTTTTTCCTGTGACTTGCAGTTAGGTTCTTGTATTTCTAGTTCATACAGTCCTGCCTGTAAGTTGTAACAACTATCAACTGAAATGAAACCATGGCTGTGAATTGAAGTGAAAAAGGACACCTCAGTCTTCTTAAACATGAAAAACTAAATTCCTAAGAAAAATGCACCCATGTTTAAAACCACAGCGTCTTCAAAGACTTGATATAGGGTCAGCGTAACACTATTAATCGCTCTGGGGGAATTCAATTTGTCAAACAAATGATATTAGATGACAGGTGGGATAAGTCTGGAGTTGTTTGGGTTATTTTATTATCCTAGGAGCAATGATACTGTGTGACCAGAAACGTAAGCTTGCTTAAGGAATATTAGGACTTTAACCTTGATAGTTTTATTTTAAATGCAACACACCTGAACAGACGGACATTTGTTATGTGTAAATAAGAGGTGCAAACCTGAGGTTTTATGGTAAAAATTACTTTACTTAATTTACTACAGTAATGTGATAACATTTCTTTTGTTTGATTTTATTTTTATTAGGCATTTAGTTCACTTGACAAGATAAAATAAACTGAATTCCCATCTGGTGACTCTGTTCTCAAACAGATTCTTAATTAATTATTGAATGGAAATGTGTTTACTGTATCATCATGTTTACACCAATGGGACAGTAAATATGAACCATACCATAACAGAGCATTGGTCCACTGACCTCTTTGTTATAACACATCCGCCTGTTTTTCTCCGCAGATCATATTGATAGAAGCAAGACTGAACATTTACATTACAGGTATGTACTGTTAAAATGTTTTCTGTTATGCATGAGTACTTGAAGTAGATTCAGTTTTTTTCTGTATGCTTTTGTCATCAAAAGTGTATCTATTGCTGGAAACAGGACACTAACCTGTTTAACAATGAGATCTGTTGATGGTGAACTTGTGAATGGACTAAACAAATCACTGATGTATCCTCACTGACTGTCAGAGGGAAGGTCACCATGAGGGGGAAAATATAACTACTGCTTTTTGAATTGCTGCTTTATGGCAATAAATAAATCCCGGTCTCATAACTGACCCTTTTAAAGTATTCCCTCAAAACAAGTTTCTGATTATGGAAAATTATTCGATGCTTTATGATATAGGGTATTTCTAGTCTTTGCTTGTATTTATAGAGTGGATAATCAATAAAAATGAACCACGTGAGATGAAACAAAGCCATGGATTGTTGTTTTCCCATCCTCTTACAGCCATCATGCACTTGGCTCCTCTGTCAGGAGAATTTACCCCAGCTTTGACAAAGAGGCTGTTTGTGTATCTTTAATCCCTCCACATGTAAACAAGAAAGGAAATGGAATCTTAATCTGATAAATATGTTCATGTCACGTTAACTCTATCTAATGTGCCTTTTATTTACATGCGCCTTTTCCACTGCATCTTTCTGTTCTCTCAGTGAGCAACAATTATCATTTTAAATTCTGCATCATTGTAAAACAGATTTATTTTTAACAACCCTGTCACCACAAATGTATGAACCTGCCCATCTGTATATCTCTCGCTTCTTCATATGTGATTCCTCCTCTGCTCTTTTCAGTCAAGGACCTCTGTCTTCTATACGAGCTGCTATCAAACGATGTAAGTTTGTCAGAAACGAGCTCAGCACCACACGGCGGGTTTGTTTTCTTAGATAAGCTTTTGTTGAAAATCAGTTATACCTTCTAATATAGTCAAGTTGTTTAACAATTCCTCCTCCATATTAAGTGTGGTTTGTGATAGTCTACAATATACCGTTGAATATTATACCATGTATGCCAGCTTGCTGGAAAGAGAATCTATATGTTTCCAATCAGAAAATAAGGAAAAGGCAATGTAAATGAATCTGCTGTTTGTTTGTTTTTTTTAGCAAGAACACATTCTCCGGCTGACCATCCTAGAGACAGAAGGTAATGTAAATTAAAACCCATATTTACTTCCTGACTGTTATTCTCAAAGACGGTGAATGAAATTGACGTCTTATTTGTTCTATATGCAAACCACAATTCTGGCCAAGATTTATGAGCAAGCAAAAGCAAGTAATGAGTACAAATAGCATATGTTAGTGGATGTTTGCCGTAGATGTGCAGTCTTTATATTCCTGTTATGCTTTGTCTTAAAGGCGACCAGAGATCACCATCGTCTCAGCAGAGCCTCTGGCCATTAACAACTGGTTCCCAGGAACCCCTGTGGTTTTCACTCCTCCTCCTCTTCCTCCTTCTCAGTCAGGCTGGTCTGCAGATGTCCAGGCTGTCTCCCATGTAGGCTACCAGTGTTTGTGAATGCCGGTGCATGAATTGCCTTTTTTGTTTTTTAATCTGTGACTAAAACGTGTTTAAGAAGCCTGTCTCCATATTGCCTCCATATTCTTTGTTAAAAATTGGTACAATTAAGTCTGCAATTATTCAAATAAGGTTATAAATTTTACTCACCATGTTTAAAACTATAACTTCACAATATTAACATTATTAAAAGAAAACACATTACTAACCACAGCATAAGTAGAAATCGGTATATGGGCCAATAAAGTGTGTGCGTGTGTGAACACCTCTCTTTTTCATGACTCAGCCCCCACCATCCTATGACCAGGTGATCCAAGAGAAGACCCAGGAAGAGCACCTTGTCAAGCCCACTGCAGCCCCCCGCCGGTCCACCTGCACCGCCACAAGTGCCACACAGACTGACCCTGTGAGGGAAGACCCCAGCAGTACTGTTCCACAGCGTGTTGCTGCTCGACAGCCAGCTGAGAAAACATCTGCTGGTGAGGAATCGTACACTCATCAGTGGTGTTGATAGTGGGTGCTTATCAGTTTCAGTTTACTTCATTTCCACACAATGGTTTTTGATGTTTTCTAGGTAAAAAACCACCAAAACCACTAAGGCCATCGCTGCCAAAATTAAAAAAACAAGAAACCACCTTTGAAACTGTTGCATCCACTGAGGTGAAGGTTGGAACAAATACTACAGCATCCACAAACACTGAGGACCGAAGCAACTCTAAGCTACATGTACAACAACCCAATCCAGCTGATTCCACCTGCAGCAGATCTGTTACTGTACACTGGGACATTCCTGCAAGACCCCTCTCTAGCCCCAGTGAAACTCCCCCCTGTTCTCCAAGCTCTGAACTCAGACAACGCCCCATTCCACTTCCTCGGATAAAATCTCGGAAGCAGGAGGTTAAAGAGGAGGTCAAAGTTCAGCCTTTGGTCAAGATCAGTGAAAACTGTGACGCTGCTCCGTGTGATTCACAGGACGTTCACACAAATGAGTATTTGAAGGAGCTGTTGGAGGTCTTCAGTGCAGAAAACGAGTGTGAGGAGAACTGTGACGTCACTAACCAATCAGTCAAGGTGTTTCAAGCAGAGGATGTTGTTGGAGAAATGAACATCAACCACAGTCAGCGTAACATCAGGGCCAGGATCCAGGCCTTTGAGAACCAGGCGAGCGCCGAGCAAGAGAATGCAGCTGAACCAGCCAAACCAGATCCGCTACCCAGGAAGCCGTCAGTCAAACCTCCAGTTGCGGCTAAACCCTCTGTAGGTCTTAAACCTCAATTTAGCAACAGTTTTGATAATCAAAATGCAGCACCCACCTATGAACCCCAAAACCCTACACCAGGCCCCAGGCCTCAGGCCCCTAAGAAACCTGCAGGGATGTCGATAAAAGACGAGCTAGAGGCTTTACACAGCAAGGTGGCCGTGCAAAACAGATCATCTCCTCCTGTGCAGCAAACAGCCAACGACCTCTACGAATCCTATGAAACTCCACCAGTCCCTCCTACACTTCCATCGAGGCCTTTTAAGGAACCTCTGAAAGCCAACTTGAACATGAACAACCACAACTCAGCCTCCTTGTTCAGTGACAATGACTTTATGAAAACTTTCTCAGGTAAATCGATTTTTGGCTGATTTTGTTTTTGAGATATTGCTCTCAGACTAATATAAACACAGTACAGCTACCGCATCAGATGTGTCTTTGTTTAGATCACGTCCCTGTCAGGCCCCAAAGCAGTGTGGACAGCAACGGGGGAACTTTCCCCAGACAAAGTATAACAAGGAGACCAACCACCATCAGGGTCCCCAGCAAATCTATTGATTCTGGTAAAGCTTATGATTGTTGAAATGTATTCTAATTCATAATGGAGCGCATGTTTTCAGCATGTCATGGTAAAGTCAGATCTCTTCTCAGTCCCAGATAATTTCTTGGAGGATCCTCCACCCCTTCCTGTTCAGAAGCCTATCGGCTCCTTAATCAGCTCCATGAACCAAAAACAGAGCCCAACGCCTTTCACTGCCTTCCAGGTTAGCTTTTGATCACACGGTGCAGTTACAAACCTTTATTACTTCACAGACACCGTCCAAATGTCTCCAAAAGTTTTTCTACTTTTAATCTAGTCCTAGACTACGACATTCAAACTCCTGAACATCTTTCAGTCAGGTTGATCGTGTTTCTCAGCTATGTTGTTCACCTGCTTTATTTTCTCTCCTTTCCATCAAAAACAAAGAAACTATTGTAGCTCCATGAGCACGCTGCCTACTGTGGAGCTGGAGCTAGCCTTGACTGAATGCTGTGCGTTGTATCCTGGTTTCCATGGTTTCTAATGCTCTAGACATTTACACTGTGTCTGTCTGTGTCTAATAAAATCCCCATCTTCTGCAGGACTCTTTCCAATTTGGCCCAGAGCCGTCACTACCACCTCGGTAAGTAAAAGGGGGGGGGAAAAAACATCTTCTTACATAAAGTTTAAAATGTTGCTGGACTTTGTAATGATTCTACTCTACTCAATTTGATGGTGGCCTTGTACTTTAGGAGGGCCAGTTCAACCAAAACCGTACCACCTCGTCCACCTCTAACCAGACCAGGCCCAGGAAGACCTCACCCGCCGAGCCTTCAGGCAGCAGGTCGATCAAATTCAACACCATGGGACACTTCGCCTAAATCCCTGCCCCAGAAGGCCCAGAGGAAAGGACCTGTCTTACCTCCGCGGCCCAACCCAGGCCACCGTCTCTACAACAAATACATTGTGAGAGATCCTGCTCTGTGCGTGACTGCTTTATTTTGTTTTAAATATAACATGATGAGCGTCTCTTAGACCTTTGCTTTCTCCCTCCAGCTTGAACTTCCCCATGGAATTGCCTGCTTTGACTACAATGGGAGTAATGCAGGAGAGCTGTCATTTCAGGTGACATACCTGCTTTCATGGACACTGTCCCTCTTCCACAGTCCAAACTAAGCCAATCCATCTAATGCCTTTTGTTGCCCTTTTTCAATAGAAAAACGAAGTACTTCTGCTGCTAGAGGAGATTGACCACAATACATTTGAGTGCCAAGCGGGAGAAACCAGGGGCAGAGTCCATAAGTCTCATATGACGGTCATAACTCCTCTTGAATCAGACGTGTTCCCACCACAGGTAACGCATCCCACCTTTAATGAGTAAATGCATGGACACCTGTGGCTGTCTTGCTTCTTTGTTACATTAACATTAAGGGGCTTTGTTTCCTACAGAGTGCCAGTCCAGCTGCTTCTGGTGGAGATGGTTATGGACAAAGGGTGCAGGTCATACATGACTTCATCCCAGGTGACATAACAGTTTTTTGTTTTTTTTTTTCCAACCAATCGGTTGTTTGAACTGACTAAAATAAGGATTCATTCAAAGCATAATTTCACATACTTGAAATTGTACTTCCATTTAGTGCATGCTGGTATTTAAACCTGGCTGACTGGAAACAATACAAGCTGAAATTAAGGAAGCATGGTTTATTTTTGAAACTAGTAGACAGTTGATGTGTATTTTCTTTACAAAGAGGGTCCAGGAGAGCTGACTCTGAGAGCAGGAGATGTTGTGACCATGGTGGAGCAGGTGGACAGCGAGTGGTACAGAGGCACTTGCAGAGGATCTACTGGTTTCTTCCCCATCAATTACGTCAAAGCCCTGGTAGGTTTAACCAATCGATTTTAAAATACTGGCCTCATCTCTTGTGAAAATGAAGCCTGTTTAAAATGTGTAAATTTTTCATTCAGTCAGATTCACCTAAGACTCTACCGAAAAGGAAACCAAAACCACCACCTGCAACAACCAGGTACAATTTCTACATCATAAAACCTCCACACTGATCTTTAAAAATTAGCCTTCATCTTCCTAACACTAGAAATTATTTTGTGGCCTGCGTAGTGGTCCGCGGTGTGTGGCCAGGTTCGACTTTGAGGGGGAGCACAGTGATGAGTTGTCGTTCTCCGAGGGGGATGTGATCCAGCTGAAGGAGTACGTGGGAGACGACTGGGCTCGGGGAAATCTTGGTGCCTCAACTGGAATCTTCCCTCTTAACTATGTGGAAGTTATTGAAGATCTGCCTCCACCTACTAGTCAGCAGCAGAAGCAGCCCTCTAGAATACCACTGCCTGGTATGATTAGTCCATTTATTCTTAATTTATGCCAAGTGAGTTTGAATTTACTTACATAAACATCAGCATGTTTTCCACTCGATCCACAAACCAAACGAGAGTGGCTGTGTCCCCTCATTGAAGAGCCTTTATCCTTCCTGTTCCTTTGTGCCAGCTGGCAGTTTCTCCTCTGTGGCATGCCAGGAATTTGTGCTTCTGTTTCTGTTTCATTAAATGGTTGTGTACAAAAAGTCTCTCAACCATGAACTTGAAGCCTTAACACATTCACGGCTGTTAATAAATAGAATACATAGGTCAGGGCTCATCTCCCCATAGCTACTACCCCCTGCTTAAAATGATCTTCTATTTGTATTCATCACCTGTTCAGCTACATCATCACCACAATTCAGTTAGAATCAAAGTTTCTGAATAGGGTGTGTTACCCCATTAGTACGGTGTAAAACTTTGGTCCCTAATAAGATGTGTTTTAATAATTTAAACATCTTTTTTCCCTACAGGCATGACTGCTCCTCTCAATGCACCCCCTGCTGAGGTAACCATTATTTATAGCAGCAGGCCCATCAGTTAAGATGTTGATTATGAAACAGACCAATAGGTCCTGTATAACAAGGCAGACAAAAAAAATTGATGCCAGTTCTTCAGTCAAATCAGTCACTGTCATCTCTTCTCGTGTCCTGCTCACTCTGTAGGCATCTCAGCCCAGTGAGGCCTGGGTGATGGCTCTGTATGACTATGCTGGGAAATCGGACGACGACCTGTCCTTTAAGCAGGGCGACTATATCCAGCTCATCCATCACCTTGACACTGACTGGAGTTATGGCAGGCTCAGTGGCAGAGAGGGGATGTTCCCCAGGTCTTTTGTTGAGAGTACCACAGGTATGAAGTCCCCATAATGTTGTTGTTAAAACAAAATAATTTTTCTTCTACCTACAGATAACAGTTCATCATTATCTCCACTAATTACATTGAATCACCATCACTGAGGGTAATGAGGACAAATACTTATGTAATAACAACAATAATTCTGTTTATTTATAAAGCACTTTACATTTGTGGGCAAATATCAAAGTGCTAGACTGAGTGTCCCAGTGCTGCAGTGTGGGTGCTATAGAAAATGTGTTAAAATTGTGTGTTACGTGTTAAAAGAAGTGTCAAAATTGCCATTGGTGTGATGGTGTTGATGAAATGGTTATCATGCCTAAAACACTGAAGCTGTAGCATTTCACATTAACACCCAATATGATTGGCATTACTGTTGCAACTAACAGATATTTTTTTTTATTTTGATGACACATCATTTGGCCCATAAACTGTAACAGACTGGTGAAAAATGCCCAATATCAATTTCCAAATCCCAATGTGACGCACATATTGTTTACTGTTTAGCGACTGATCACATGTCCAAAGCTCACATAATGAATTTATAATTTTATAAGACACAGGAAAGAAGGAAATCTGGCTGTGGCATTATTAAAATACTTGAACATAATTTTGCCTATTAAATGAGTAATTTTAACCTAATTGTAACTACTACTTTTTTAAATTTTGCAAATCTATTCCAACACTCATTTATAACATCAATTTGCAGTACCTCCTAAGTATTTATACGGTAAAAATATTTAAGCATTGCTATTTACAGCGTCTTTATTAGTCACTAACTACAGATTACATGCTATGCAGCTAAGAATTTTGTCAGTGAGGTTTTCTGTGACTTATTAAGAATCCATTGGATTGTTCAGTTCACTGACTTCCCAGCCTTCCTCAGCAGGTCAGCAGTCATCTAATAATCAGCAAAATCAACCTGCTGGTGGTGTGAAAGCCAGAGCACTGTACAACTTCACATCGGACTGTGATGAAGAGCTCTCTCTGCAGGTACAGATGCTTGTACACACACATAAAAAAAATTAAGATTCTGATGTATGATTTTTAGAGTGCACGTTTTCCTTTATAACAGGTTGGAAACATTATAACCAATGTGGAATCCATTGATGACGAATGGTTCGTGGGTGACCTGAGAGGAAAACGTGGCCTAGTCCCTAAAAACTATGTACAGGTACTGGGATAGTGACTTGTGGCCTTCACTACAAAAAGAGGGGGACATGGAGGCAACCAGATCTGAGACAGGATTCAATGACAGAAGCTTCGTCAATGGAAATCCACCCTTTTAACGTGAAAACAGTATTTTATGTCCAAGAAATGTAACATTGTTTCACCTTCACCATTAACTTGTTTACTTTTGTAAAACCGACAGCAAAACTAGCTTGTTTTTGATTCTTCCAAGTTTATTTGCACCATCTAGTGGTTCCTGCAGTTATGGCATCACCTGACAATGTTTTCCTTGAGCTGTATTAAAATCAGTGCCATATTTGACACAACCTTGTGACTTTTGTACATCATTAACCACTAATTTTTGCCAAAAACATTTATCATTTTCAAAGCACCAGTTTGCTTTGCTGTATCCTAATGCAGAGTAACATGCAGTTTTAGCATCACATTGAGTGTAAAAGGAATGGGGGCAATGTATAATGAACAGTGTTTTTTCTCACCAATTCACACTGGTAATGTCTCAAACTGAATAAAATTGAACTTTTGTAGGTTACTGAGTTTGATTTAAGTTTGTCCATCCCTTTTACATGTGATTTAGGTTTTGGTATTATGCACAAAAACAGAAGCTAGACAACAGTACAGCTTGTTGGTAATTTACATTTTTTATTAAATCTGTCAGGGTGTTTAGACTGTCTCCTGGATGGGGGGCTCGTAGCCATCAGCCCTCTCCACCTTGGCTCCAGCGTCGTCACCGGATGCCTTTGCAGCACTTCCAGCACCTCCCTCACCGTGGAGCTCCATAAGTTTGCCCACTGCAACAGAAAGAAAGCTTTGAACTCATCTGTATCAGAGCTAAAGATTTATATCTAGGAGTCTAAGATAAAAATGGCCTTTTCAGGTTTCATACTAAAACCCAAATCAGCAAACCTATCGCTTTTTACTTGATCACTGCAAAGTAAACTTTTCCATACAAGGGAACGTCAGCTGATCTCAAAAGGCAGTAATCAGGGCATCATATGGGACCGAAACAGTTTGTCATCACATGTTCCCACAACTAGTATAGGAGATGGATGGAGCAGCAGACGTCGGATGGAGTGCAACCAGTGTTACTGCTGTTTAACTTACACTCAAACTTGGGCTTCTTGAGCATCTTGACCTTGCGGACATAGACGTCGTGTAGAGGGTAGATGGACTGGCAGGCCTTCTCAATGTCCTTCCCAACACTGTCAGGGATCCTGGATCATGACAATACACAATACATTAATGCAAATGATAATTTATTTTTTAAGTGAAGTCTCTGAACTCATCCAGAGACAAAGATGTTCATCAGGAAAAGACAGACATCCCCTGAATGTGCAGCTGATACATTTAAATCAATCTATTCAGCAAAATGACAAAATACATGACTTACAGCTTGTTGACAACTTCCTTTAGGTCGTTGGTCTGAACCTCACGGGTCATAATCTCCATCATCTTCTTGCGAATCTGGCGGACCTGCTGGTGCTGAGCATAGGAAGTCTTTCTAATCTGGTTGGTGCGTTTCTTTGTGAAACCCACACAGAAAAGACGCAGAAGATACCCATCAGTTGTCTTCACATCCACATGGGCTTCAATCATGGTCTGAGGAAAAAGAACCTCATTAGTGTCAGTAAAATGACATTCACAAGTTTCATACTAACACCTACACAGTTGGATATTCACTGCATCCTACAATCAAATTATGTGAGGTAATTCAGCTTTTGAGACACCAACCCATTGATTTACAACACAAAAATATTAAACTACACTTGTTCCTACTACACAGAGCTAATATAAACGCCTTTGTGTTTTCGTTACAAGAGGCTACATATAAATGTCTTGGCTGAAAAGTTCTTGCCTTAATGATAAAGACATTGGTACATCGTTAATATTTTAATCTAAATAGGTGAAAATAAAGGATTCTAATCAAAGTTGATTTGCTAGCTGCAAGATAATATGCCTTTCAGGAGAACTTACTATCACCTGTAACAGTTTATTTTATTATCAGTTTTAATTAAAAAAATTAATTCCAACATTGAATTTCAAAGCACAACACATTTTCAGGTTAATGTGAGCCACTGTCGTTGGACTCTCAGTCCGATGCTCTTGTAATTATGGCTTTGAGTTTCATGGCTCAAGACTTATATGGCTAAATTATTACTTATGGTTCAATGCAGCATTTATGTCTGTTTCGGTGCCTTTCTCCAAGCAAACTCAATGTCCCATTAGTTAGGCATTTCAAAGTAGGAGTAGATGGTCAAATGATTACACCAATATTTTTGATCAAAATCCATAATCTGAAAAGCAACCTTTCACCTGATTTTCAATTGCTTTCTATAGCTTTAGTTTAGGGTGTAATTGTACATTAATTGATTTAAACTTCCCTCAGACTTTCCTAAATTAAAATATTTTTCTGCTTCTAGCTGAAAACCTCCCACAGATGACATCACCTGGAGATGTTTTTCCATCATAAGAAGTTCAGACAATGTCATCTGGAGCAACTCTGGAAGAGCGGGATGACAAACTCCATAGTAGGAGCAACAACATAGCATGTTCTGAACTGAAGGTTACTTTCAAGTGATGTCATCTGGAGGCATGTTTCAACTAGAAGTAGAGATATTTTGATATTGGGACATCAAGGAGAAGTTTAAAAGGCATTTACATACATGTACTACCCAAACATGATCCAAAGAAGCAAGTTCAAAATCAACCTTTAAGATTCATCACAAGAGAGGAACCAAAAACCGTGAGCCTCCGTCACTGGCTAATTTAACTCTCACCATTCCCATGGATCAGCTAAATGTTATACATGTATTCTAATAAACAGTCAAAATATTCATTGAATCTTCAGCACTTTATAACAACTTCATTACCTGCCACTTCTTGACCATTGAGCACATCTTGTCACGGGTCAAGTCCATGCCGTGGAAGTTGGTGAGGCAGTTCTTGCCCTGAACATCTTCAGTGATGAGTTTGAACTTACGGAAGGCCACCTCATCGTTCTGAAGGTCAGCGAGGCTTACCTCGAACACACGCCCCTTCAAACCATCAGAGGCGATTCCTGGTTTATGGTAAAAATAAATAAAATGTACTGGTTAGAAAACAACTAGCTGTAGTAGTCAATATACAAGCTATCTCTGGAGTTGTGGAACTTGACTGGCAAATCGGTTCATCTCATTAAACTTATCAGTACTGATTTGGGACTGAAACAGTTTGTCATAACATTCCCATTGCATTAACAAATGTCCAAATTAAAACAAAGTAATAACTGGAATTCAGTATGTTGCCATTGGTATCTGTATTTACAACATTTGTCAACACCCTACGAAGAATTGATCTTGTCTTTACCTAACAGCTTTGAATAAAAGTGTCTACCAAATGACTAAAAGGTAATAGCAGTCTGATGGCTGCTGGATCATAGTGCGCATCACGTTGTGACCAAAAATTAAGATTTACACTACAGACTTACTGGTTCCCTGAGTCCTGGTGACCAAGGTTTTGCCAAGATTGCGGATGTTAAACATAGCTGGTGCCTTGACATCATACCAGTCCTTCTTGGAGAACGGGTCCACACTGCAGGAGAGTGGGAAACACATTGATGACATCAGTTTAGATGCAGACACAGAACCTTCCAAAACACGTTAAAGTGAACAGCATGTGGGCTAACGGTAAGGGGTCAACTCACTGCTAGCAAGCCGGCTAAGCGTTCACTACAAATGATATTGCTCGGATAAACGGGGACCCCAAACGACAAGATATACAAAGGACTAGTCTGCTTAGGTCGTACGCAACCACGATGAATACAATTTAGCTTGTAGCTAAACGTAGTTTGACTGCCATGTTGCTCAGTAAACTCGGGGTAATTCATGCTAACACTTAGCATATAACGTTTCTGCCTAAAAGAACAAACACGTTCAGTTATGTATAATTTCAGTAAGCATACGCAAAACTCGCTACGGGCTGTACAAATTCTCATTTTAAACTCATTCATATGCTGTAGCTAATGAAGTGCATCTTATAGACACTAAGCATGTTACCGCTCTATCAAGAACCATAGAGGACCGCGACGACGAGAGTAGCAGTGGTCGTCTAACATCGCATTAAAATCGAACTCATCCTACACATTTCTTGTTCTAGACTGGCACTGGTGAAAAGGACAAAGATTGCGCAGTGTAACAGTCTGTACATTTTCTACTTACATCTTCTTTTTGGCACCTTTTTTGCCGCCTTTGGTCAGCCTCTTATTCTTGCCGACTGCCATGTTGGCTAAAGGGAGTGAAAGAGGAGGAAGTAGGAAGTGTCGCGAGAATTAAAGACACAAATCGAAGTCGTGAGATTTGCCTTGTCTCGCGAGTCCCTGCAGCTGTGTTTACCGCCCTCTGCTGGTGTAAGCTCATCAATCTGGTCGTCATGAATAATTTTTTTTTGCTGTGAGGAAATATATAATGGCAGAAAATATTTTAATTTAAATAGTAGTGAAGAATATTATAATAAAAAGTGCTGACAGTGAATACAGAACCAACTGTATAAAACAAGTGATATAAAACACCATATACTGAGAAGAAAGGTTTTGAATAATAAACAAAATCAACATTAATGATTCAGAAGTGTTTCCATTTTACAGTTAATGTATAGTAATTTCTATACTAAATTAAAAGTGGTGCAATTTTAATTTGGTAACATATTGTACACACCCATTATTTATTTTGGACTTTATACTAGGGTTATAAAAATAAAAAATAAAAAAGCAGTATCTGTGGCATGATTATTTAAATCATAAGAGAAAACCTGTTACTCCGAACAGGATGAACCAGTTACTGCGTTTTAACATGTCTCTTAAGCACGTTCAGCCTGTTATTCGCCCACTCTGTTGAGCTAACACAAAGAAAAAAGACGATTGCTGATAAATTACACCCAGTTGGCAGTTTATTTAAAACTAAATAATGCCTTAAATAATGATTCAAACACATCCTTCCATCATGAAGGTGGTACTGTTCAGTTTTCGTTCAGTCTGTATTACAGAGTTATTGATAATTTTAGAGTATATAGGCTAGTTTGTATGATGACTTTGTAAGATAAAATCCATGGAAGTGTTTGCTGACATAAGTATGAACAGTGTCATGAATCAGCCAGTCTGTGAAGTAAGCACATTCATTTATTTGTGTCTTAACAAATAGCAGAGGCCTGAGATACAGGGTCTCAGTGCATGGAAGAAAAATTTGAACATGTAAATTTGGAAGGTGAAAACTCCCAATATAAGCAGTGACACTACAGACACAACTTAATATACTGTATCTATCAGGTTTGGAATCATCTTCACCTTTTTATACTGATTAGCATTAAATCAATGACAGGTTTAACCTGTTTGGCATATTGTTTTGTCACCATGAATGTAGTTTTCTCTGCTTTCAGGGCAGTTAAGGTGAGTCTTGTAGGCTTTCATAAGACACATTCTTTGAAATACAGTAAGCCTTTGGCAAGCGCTCATTGATTTAACTGTTATCTTCTAGGAAGCCTCCCTACATCTAGCCTGTTTGCTGAAAGCTAATAATACGTTTTACACAAAATTAGTTGTGGACATTGCTCATATATACTCATTTTATGCTCATATAATAAGAGTTTATAACAGGATGCCAGCAAGAGAGCTAAAAAAAAAAAAAAAAGATTATAGTAAAACTTTGACATGTCACTGAAGTCTCATTATCTCTGTAGCACCCGCAATAATAATCCATGACTCATGTTCAATTCAAAGGTCAGTAAAAGCTTTTGCAAGCCTTTTTTAAAGTGAATCTCTAGGCTGCAGTGAACAAGTCTGCTGATTTCAGGTCATCACATCAGAGACGAGGCTTGTGTCTCATGGGTGGTGCCACCGGCTTCCATGACTCCCAGCTTCCCTGAGGCCTCAGCTACTGCACTTAACTGGGAGGTCAGGGGTAACAGTGACGTCTGCTGCTTCTGTGGTAACAACATCCATAGCTGCTCAGCCATCCTGCAGAGCAAATGTGACGTCAGTATGAATAGAGAAAGCAGAAGGTGAATACTTTATATTAATATGTAGAGTATTTCCACAGTGTTTCCAGAATTAATTTGATTGGGGTTTTCTCTCAGGCAGTAATGAACATCATACCCCATCTATTTAGCTATGTAAACATCTCACATGTAACAGGTTATTAGTGGTGATTTTAAAAAGGCAAACAAAGAAGAGCTGTCATTTTGCTTTAATGTTTGGTGTTCATTGCTGTGGGATGCAGAAATCTGCCATCGTGATGCTCTGCTCCAGAAAAACATGGTTCTACTTGTATTCATCATCGTGAATAAGATTGTTATATCTTATTAAGTTGTGATTTTTACAATTGCTGAATTATTATTTTTATGTTTAATTTTTTTTTAAAACAAATAAAGAATTCATCATTAATTATGGGTTTTTGTTCTACATACAGTGTATAGCTACGTTTCATAGAAAGCATGGTGAAGATTTTGCTAAATGTCTTTTGACAGATCAATCAGATAATGTAAAAACGGCACCCTGTTAAAAAAGGGCCTCAGTTTTTACTGCATTGTTGTTAGAGAATTTTAATGAACATACAAATCACTATAAAATCACCTTGTCATGAATTCAAAAGAGACATTATAATCAAAGTCTTAATTATCTAATTTAATTTCCTTTTATGTTTGTAGTGTGTCAGTTACTTTTTGTTATTTGAATATTTACACTAAATTAAATTTTATATTTTGTCAGTTTATATCTGTGTCTCTTTGTACTTTTGTAGTCTTTAACAGGCACTTCATTCAGATGCCCTGGTCTGTGACCAGTAGGCTGTTGAGTGATGGATTCATGGGTGGATCATAGGAGAGATGGTTTGTTTGAGAAGTTCACATACTCAATACTCAAGTCCAAGTCTTTATTGATGATCATGATTCAAGATTCAGAACTTGAATAAAGAGCGACTTCACCAACTTTCAACTTTAGTGGCTTTAGTTTAGGGTGTAAATAAACATGAATGCTTTTAAACTTCCATCTGACCTCCCTATATTAGAATATTTCTCTGCTTCTAGCTAAAAGTTCCTACAGATGACATCACCCAGAGGAGTTTTTCATCATTAGGAGTTTAGATGATGCCATCTGGAGATGCTCTGAAGAAGCAGGTTGACCATGATTACCACCTCCATACTATGACCAACGAAATGACATAATCTGAACTGAAGGTTCCTCCAAGTGATGTCATCTGCAGGCGTTTTTCAGCAAGAAAAAGAAAGATATTTTAATGTAGGGAAGTCTATTTGCATCGATGTTCATGTACTACCCAAATAATATCAAAAGAAGCAAGTTCAATGAGTTTAATAGTGTAAAAAGTAGGGCAGAGTATTTCCCTCTAAACTGTAGTAGAGCACGCTACAAGTAACATAAAATGGAAATACTTCAGCTAAGTAAAACTACCTCAACCTTGTACGTAGGTATCCTACATTACTTGAGTAATTATACTTAGTTACTTTCCTCGTTTCTTAGTTCGACTCTGCGACCTAGGCTCGTGTACTGTGCTCTGTACCACTGTGGGTTAGAGGTAACAGGGACCCAGCAGCACAGTTTCGCCCTAAAGCCCTCTGACAGGTAAATCCAATGGTACAGAAAATGAATAAAGATGGCAGTGACTATAGATGCTGACTGAATCGCTGTGTGTGTGTATGTGTGTATGCGTGTGTATGTGTGTATGTATGTGTGCGTGTGTATGTGTAAGCCACCTGAGCTGCACACCTGCAGTTGAGCTGAATAGACCCAGCTCCTCACTGCGCATGCTCCGCTCACTCAGGGGCAACTGTCATGGCGCTGACGAGCTGAAGCTACCGGGGTAAAGCAGGAAGAGGCAGCGGCGCAGCTCGCTTCACGCTGACGTTCATCCAAGTGTGTGGAGTTCGCGGGAGAGGAACGAGCGGACTTCTGCCCTTTATCGACTTCTACCGGAGCTGCCGACGGCATTGCCCCCGTCCACTTTGTGAGTTTCGGCTTGTGATAAGCGCGCTGCCTGTCAACTGTGAGGACTCGGTGGTGATAGCAACTTCCACTGCTGAGCGGAGGCACAAAGTCACTGTATCCTCCTTTGCCGTCGGACCGAGCTGAGGAGAAAAGCTGCTTGAGAGCAACCACCGTTTCACCTGCCTCCCCCCTTCTTACCTGCAGCACACTTCCTCCCGGCTTCTGCCAGCATTAATCCGTCCGTCTGCTATCAAGTTACGGAGCAGAGTAGAGGAGCACTTCACTGTGGAGGGAAGCGGGGACATCTCCCGTCTGTCCCCGACTAATTCATTCAATTTGAGCTTTTTCTGCCCACTTTCGAGGCTCAATCGTTAAAACAGTTTTGGATGGGGAGGAAGGCGTTTTGCTTGTGTGCCTGCAGACTGACAACAACTCAGCCGAAGAGGAGATAGAGCCCCCTTTCTGCTCCGACGTCGGCATCATTGGAGGTGAACAGGTGCCTTACCTGTGAACGCCACCTGTCCCGTCCTCCCTTCCGTAGCAATGGCTAGCGAGGAGCCAGCGGGCGCTGCGCAGTCAGGCGATGGAAAGGACGGAAAATCAGGCGCCATGGCGCTCAACCCCGCAGTACCGATCAGGGGAATAAGGATGAAATTTGCCGTGCTGGCTGGCCTGGTGGAAGTTGGGGAAGTTTCCAACCGAGACATTGTGGAGACTGTGTTCAACCTGGTAAGCTGATTAGGAGAGCTCAGAATAGGCCTTACACAGCACTGTCACGCTGTAGTAGCTACTGACTGTGACATATAAAGGTTTGGAAAAGTCTGACATTACAGTTGCAATGAAAGGCGTTGGTGATCTTAAAGCATGTAACACCAGGTGTGTGTTGAGGCTTAACGGCGGGCAGCCTCCATAAGAAATGTGTAATGAGTCATAGATGCTTTATTTATTACTCTTATTATGCTTGTTTCCTTGAAAGGAAATAGTTTTCTGTTTAACTATTGCATACCAGCTACCCCCTTGCCTCAGTCCTTAGGTTTTTCAGAAGTGTTTAAGTGCTCTGTTGCCCCTATTTAGGCTCATCTGTAGTTTTTTGCTTTTGTTTGTTTAATTTTATAGTGTTGTTAGATACAGCATAATTATGTTTGGGTAGAGATATTTATATTTCCAGTAGGAAAAATGAGTGAAGACACAAAATTAACAATTATGTCATTGTTTTTATTTGAAAAAGACATGACGCCCAATGTCAGAATCACCATGACAGAGAAGCTGTTGCAGCAAATGAAATGGTGCTCTTTGTGACACATCCAGGTCAATCTGTGTGTGTGTGTGTGTGTGTGTGTGTGTGTGTGTGTGTGTGTGTGTGTGTGTGTGTGTGTGTGTGTGTGTGTGTGTGTGTGTGTGTGTGTGTGTGTGTCAGCCAAATCTGTCTGCTACCTGTTGGCTATTCTAAAGTACCTATCCAGCTTTGGTGTCTGCAGCACTGACAGCCCTTTGGCTGCCAGACTTGTGAAATGATTTTGCAGCACCTATGCGAACGAATGAAACCACCAATAACAAGTTTGCAGTGAAGGAGAAAGCATGCTCAGCTAGACTTTAGGTGATTTATATAGAAAAGAGGGAGGAATGGTTAAGGTGGAACCTGCAAAACCACTTTGTCACTGTGGCAACACAGTGGAGTCATTTTTGAAAGGGAGGCTCATGTCTGCAGCCATGAAGGTACCTCCAACACCAACCCCCACAGTGTAGGCTAGTGAGTGGAGGCTCTTCAGTGTCATGAAGCTGCAGCACCACTGAGCACAAATTATGTCCATCATCCAACCAGGGAGCCAACATGTGTGCATAAAAAAGTGAGAAGGTTTTTTTTTTTTAAGTCTTAATTATTTGGTGTATTAAATGTTAAAACATGTAAAAAAAAAAACAAAAAACAAACATTTACATTTTACAGAGAAGCATCCTCATACACAAGAGGCTAGAACCTGAAAATGTTGATCATCAGAAAATATAAGTGAAAAATCGAGCAGAGAGATTAATTTTAAAGCACTCTAGTGAACAGTGATTATTAGATAGGAAGAATTTAAGCTCCAAGGCCAGAGTACATACTTTCTGAGTGATTTGAGTTTGTTGAAGTGATATTTGTTGTTCATTTGTCTTTACTATAATTGTATACTTTACTACTATAATAAGGTCTTGTCAAAATACTATAATTGTATTTTGACAAGCAAGCAGGAATGAACTGATCATTTTTGTGTACTTGGCTGCAGAGTAGTCATTAGTAATGAGAGACAGGCAAACATGCAACTGCCAATAGTTTTGTATTGTTTTCATCTGCAGAGCCCCACTAGTGAAAGCTTCAAATTAGTACACATCTTATTCTTTTTTCTTTAGTCTGGCAAAAAGTGTTTATTTATTTTTTTTAAACAAATATCATACATGAATACAAATATCAGAATGGAGCTCTGCATGTGTCTTGAGATGTGGGTGTTTAGCTCGTTCACCATCATTTGAGCCTTTGACAACTTGGCTTACACATTCTCTCATGCCCATCACATCCTCTACTCAAGCTTCACTTGGGTGTCAATCTGAGTTACTATACACTGGGATGTAGTCTACTCTTTGGTAGTATTCCATTTGCAGCCTCCTTACTGTGAGAGACTTACTAAAAATGAATAGTGTTAAATATAATAGTGGATGTGAAAGCTTGTGGCACATGGGTTGGCATTAAACTGGCATTGACTTGTTGAAAAGAAGAATAGTCATTTCATTATGTGGGTTGTGGTTTTGCCTAAAGTCAGGAAGTCATTAAAGAGGGAAGAGTAGTGTATCCAGTGTTTAGTCAAAGGAATTATTCTCCACACTGCAAGGGGGTTTTACACTTTATCTCTGTTGTTACATCTGGTCCACGCTAGCTGGTTACTGGAGTATATCTGAGAAAGATAAAAGTGAAAGTAAAGTTAAGAAAACCTAAGAAAGTGGGGACCCTCCTTAGCAACAACTCATTTGCATTATGTTTTTGATGTAAAAATGTCTTAGTGGCAGGCTGTACACGACCTCACTACATTGCAGTCTTCTTGCATTCTGGTTCTGGTCTTCCATACCTGTCATGGCCCGATGAAGAACGCCTTGGTTTACAGTCTCGGTTTGTCTAAAACAGAGAGAATTCACTGGATCATACAGAATTTCACATTATATTCTTTACATTTTGATATTTTATTTTTTAGGCATCATACCCAACCACATGCAGGAGTCAGACTTCTTACTTCCAAACCACATTTACGCACAACCTCATTCAGTAAATTTGCTATGTTTGCTGTAGTGGAGGCAGTGTGAGAAAATGTAGGTTTCTCCGCCCACCTTCAACCTGAATCGAAGTTTAATCAGCCAGAGGAACTGAAAACACCTGGATGGTTTTGCCTGTTTGCAGTATTTAAAACATTTTTTTTAGATGTTGGTAAAAAAAACTCTGACTTATTTAGTTTTTTTTTAATTAACTAATCTATCTACTTTTTCAAAATCGCAGTAAGCAAGAAACAACTCCCAACTCAGTTTATTCTGCCATATGCTTCTTGCTCCACACAGAGGAACTGATGAACAAATCTAGCTAACCAGAGAAGCCACCAGAGCTCTATTCCTGGCCACATGTCAAATATTAAGTCCAATGGTCACTGGTGATTTAATCCTGTGTGTTGTACAAACTCATGAGAAATATCGCGAGTCTGAGTGTCTTGAGCTTTGTAAATGTTTCACTTTCTTCACCAGTTGCACATTTACTTCTTTTAAGGCAAGTGACATACAGTCACAGTCTGTGGGGCTGCCCACAGTTTTACAGGAAGCCACATTGTTTATTTTTTTTAGTGTGGCTACCTAACAGAAAAATCTGAAAGCTGCAAAGAACTGCAGAGTGGGGTGCTGATATTCATTGGGGTTGGCTGCAACACTGCAACGACACGTTTGACTGATGCATACAACTGCTTTGTCACTTTCGGTCAACAGAAAAGCGAGGTTAGCTGGTGAGCAGATAGCAAAGGGATAGCAAGCATTGGTAGCATTGAAAGTACCTGTTTGTGCAGTGACGATCTGCAAATTTAACACACAATAAAACCTTATGACGTGTCTTTGCATAAGAATCTGTGCTTTCAGGAATGTGAACACTGGTCTCATCCAGCCTCCTCTGTTGGGTGACACAGTAGATGGGTGATTCTGTGGTCTGGAATGTAACTCTGGCTTTATGTGAATCCAAGGTCATGGGACTGGTTGCTGGCTTTGTGGACAGCAGTGGAAACCAGAAGTGACTGAACACATGCTTGTGTTGACATCATTGTTTGTTTCCCTTACAACCTTGATGCATTATATTGAGTTAATGGTTTGTTTTAAATATATACTACCCAGAGAACCAAAATGAGATGTGTAAGAAAGGCCATCGTCAAGTGATGTGTTTATAACTTCTTTACACAGTACTTTAGATTTTTTTTTATTATGGAGACTAAGATTACAGATAGCAAACAATGTCCCAGTGACACATGAACTACAGTTTGTTTTATTACAGGTTTATTTGTAGTGAATGTAAGTAATTCATAATAAACTTAAAATTATTTAGCTGTTTCATATCATCAAATGCAATTTTGCGGCAATATCCCTTCATATAAGCACAATGATTGTGCTTAAATAGTCAGCCTAAATACAATTATTAAATATATATTATACAGTTTTTTTAAATATATACTGTTAAATCTCTGTAAGGAGCATCTGTATTTGTTCTACATTTTAGGCATTCGCTTTTTTCTTTTTCAAAGTAGCTTTTATTCTGTTTGTTCAGTATTATTGTTATTAGTATCTGTTTGTTGTATTGTTGCTCTAGTTATCATTTGTTGTACTGAGGATACTTTTTTAAGATGCCCTATTTTTAATGAAACACAGGGAAGATGCGGTTTAATAATTAATTTCATTAACTAATCCTGTTAGTACCTGTCCTACTCCCTGTTTGCATGGAAAATCACATAGCTGTGCTCTGGAATTTGTAATTTATAAGGTTTTAAAATTCTGATAATTGAATATTATAGTAGAATTACTTTAATATTAGCTGATAAGTGTAATTTTTGTCTTTATCAGCTGTATATTGTGAGAAAGCCATAGTGAGTTTGCCTTTTTGAAAAACTTCATTCATATTTTGCACTTACACTACCCGGATTTCTCTATGGCAAGAAAGCAGCAAAGTGTGGGATTTCTGAATGAGTTCAATCTTACAAACAAAACACACAATTCAAATCAATAAGCACTCAATAAGTCCCCCGAGGGTCAAGATGGCAGCCTCTCATAATTTTCCTTAACCAGCTGATGTACATATGATGTTAGTCAGGAATGTAACAAACACACCAACTCTCCCTCCAGTTGACCACAATCTAACACAAATGCCAGGAGGGTGAGCGTGATCCTCGTCCTCTCTCCAGACGTGCGTCGCCCTCTCAGGCAGTAACAAAGAGTCCTGTAATCTGACACATGAATGAAACCCTATCTGTTCGTCTCTGTTATCCATCAGCCCAATTCCACTGTCACACATTTTTGCTCTTTCTCCACTAAGCTGAAATCACTTGCAGGCAAGTGCAGGCGGTTTATTCTAGTAGGCTATGTATGACTGGACTCTGTTTATGGTGCTCTGCTTTATTCTCAGCATTACCCTTTATGCTCCATAAGTGACCTCTTTATTTCCCCAAACAAAACAGGGCTTTTTTGACCACCATTTTGGCTGTAATATCTTTTTTACAGTTAGTGTAGTGAACTGCAGTTGTAACTGGTTTTAAAGGCCACAGCTGAGATGTCTATTTTCTGCTTACTTTCATTATTTTGCCCCTGAGCTGATCAGATAATGCACCCACCACGCCTCATCACTTGGTGTGTACTGACAGGTAAACAGCCTCAGGATTCAACAATGTTAGAGAGACTATGATGTTTTGCACAATACAAATTTAGAGACGAGGGGACAAAGCTTGAGATACTGTCCTCTGAAGTTCCACAGCAGTCTGATTGACATTGTCTCTGGAATGGTATTTCTTTCCAGTTTAATAGAACCTTAATATGACCAAAGCCTGTATCACTTTTTTGTATAACACATGTTTCATGTGGACATTTATTGCTTGACCAACCCTTTGTTTCTTTCTAATCCAAAAAAAAAAAAAAAAAAAAAAAAAAAAAAAAAATATATATATATATATATATATATATATATATATATATATATATATATATATATATATATATATATATATATATATATATATATATATATATATATAGTCAGAGCAGTTATTGTAGGCCTATGGTTGTTCTATACCACCTGTCGCAGCACAGAATATTTGGTTCATGTGTTTTTTTTTTCATTGCATAGTTAATATATGTTTTAGCTCAGTGAACATGATTCTTGTTATTTATTTGGTAGAGTTCTGTGTCATTTTTGTTAACTAGTTTGTAGGTACATTTAATGCCCCCTTCCACTGGGTCAGTACTTCAACCCTCAGAAAGGTCTTTGGATTGGTGGGGGTTGAGGTCAAGACTTTCTGAATGTCCTGAAACTATTAAGGCAGGGCCTGCAGCCCTGAATGAATTTGATGGCAACCTTTGTTCCGTTTTAGAAATGCACCTTTACTAAACTTCTTTGAAAGTAGTTCTTTTTAAGCTGCCAGAATCCTATTCATTCTCAAAAGATAAACCTCTTGAGAAATCGATAACTAAGTGTTAATGTTTGTGTTTTATGTCTGCCTTGGTATCGTCCTGCATTAGTTTTCAAACACAGCCATCTTTCTTTGTGTGATTTTCCTCCACTAAGACCATAAACAGTTATCTGTTTAAAGCATTAAAATTCAACATGGTTCAACATGAGTTATTAGTGAAATATTAACCAGTTACAAATCGTTTCTTTGAATCTGCAGTAGCAACAGTGCTCCTGTCGGTTTTTAGGAAACAGGGTCATAATGTGGTCCACTTCCTGGCCTATATCTGTCTTCTCATTGTTTCTCCTGTAAACTCTGCCAGCTCACTCTCAAAGATGCTGTGGTTATGTTGGTGATACAGGTGAAACAGGAACTGCTAAGGGAGACTTTTATCACACCCTGAGCCAACTAGAAGAATCTGAACTTAATTTTTTGTATACTGTGCCACTCAAATTAGTGCTATAGGGTCCGTTGACCAAAATAAACACATCTTTTGCTAATTTGACACTAGGTCAAATAAAACAGAAACTATCTACTTTGTTAAATATCACTCAACATAGAATTTGATTGAACCCACCTTGTGGAGGTGTGTTGTTCCTATAGCATTTTGGCAAAAGTTCAAATTCAGAATGATTGACATGGCTTTTTAATATATTTTAATTTACATGGTAGATGGTATGAATGAACTTGACAGTTTAGAGTCATTAGAAAGACGGCCTCAGCAAAAAAGGGGCTTTGGGGCTGCACTGAGCACATTTTACATATTGGCAGCACAAGAAGAAAGCAAGAGCTACAGTTGTTGTGCTTTCTGTCAGTCGACTAAGTGAAGAAACGTATAATCCTTTCTCACAGTGCTGCTGTTGTTAATTTTACATTTTGACTTTTCACAATAAAGCTAATTTCCCACCAGTGAAGATTTTGGGGGGGGGAGAAAAAGAAAAATTAGTTTTATGTCCAGAGACTGTTTGCCGTTTTTAATTTATGGTACAGTTTGCCTAGTTTCAGATTTTCATACCTGCCCCCTACACACAAATAACCCTATCTTCACCCAACCATCCATTTTCTACCTCGTTAATCTTGTCAGCATAGCATTGGTAAAAGGGAAATCAAAATTACCTTTGCTGACTCCAAGACATAGTATTTTGTGTCATTTAAAATGTACAGTAACTACAAATTCTTTGGGGTGTGAAAGTTTGTTTTTACTATGCTCCATTAATAGATTCAGTCAATACTATCAGGTGATGCTGTCACGAATGAGGTGACATGTTTTATGTTTTTTCACGCATGGACCTGGCCTCATTTTAATAGAACCAATAAAACAGCAGAATAAGTTTGTAAGTTGACCTTGAGTGAATATGCCAGTCAAATCCCACCAGAGTTTTCATCTAGTCTGCTTCAGGTATAATTTACATTCTTATTCTCATTTCACAGTGCATTCAACTTTCTGAAGATGAAAGCTTTGTATTATTAAACACTAACCTGACCGACATGTTTTTGGTAATCGTAAAAGTTTTTTCCATAGTATGTCCCGAATGGCAAGTTATGCTGAATGTTTGGTACAAACACGGTTTCCATTATACTGTTTTAAATTCACCCATGACCCTTTCTATTGGTATCAGTGCCATTGTTGAAGTAAAGTGGATGTATATTTACCTGCTATAATTCATTGAAAATGCTGGAAACTGACCTCACACACTATAACTGCTGCCATCTTATTGTGCTGGCTTGGCATATTGGAACAGTACTGCAGAGCGTTTGGCTAAACAGGAAGTAATATTAACCTCCTAGCCTGCTATCCTCTCTTTGCAGTGGGGGATGTAATGATATGCTAATGCACTTGTCTGCTAGCCAAGTTTGAGTGTTAGTGTAGTACTAAAAAAGGGGTGAATTATAAAAGGTAACACAAACTGCAGCTTTTTTGTAAGAGAAATATATGTTGAAGCCTAAGGCTCTAACCTTATTCCCTGCAGCTAAGATTTATCAAGAGGAAAAAACTGAATGTTAGCTGTAAGGTTTCTAATAGATTTAATACAATGTGCCTAAATCCCAACCCGTTTTTATTGTCGTATTTTGTAGCACTACCTTTTGCTTTTGTCCTGTCCTTAGGCAAGTTCATTTTGAGAGTACAAATAATTAAGACGCAATTAGCTATTACATAAAGATCTTATTTAAATGGAAAGCACATTGTATTGGCATAATCACTTTGATATTCAGTCTATGTTGAATAAATAGGTTATATCTTCTCCCAGTGCAGAGCTAAATGCCAGACCTTTCTTGACTACTTCACCCTTTGCAGCAGTGAATTAAGTTTTTATGTGGGCTGAGCAAATCTTTACAAGCCCTTAATAGCATATGTGTGAGTTGACTGTGTTATACTGTACTGTACATACCCATATGCATGCTTACACAAGACACTGATTACCAGTGAAAGATTAGACATAAATAGGTGATTTATTTAATTATTTATTTATTTTTAGTTTTTTTGTTTATGCCATCATTTCCCTATTTTCTTATTTCTATCATGTCCAGTAGGTTTCACAGATGCAGAGCAGATGGGTTCATGGCCCACTAAGTTCTAGACACTCTGCCATGCAGTTCCTCACTTGGCTAGGTGGTGATGATATCCAACTAAGCTCAAATTAATTACTGCTTGTGTAATCACACGTTTGCTAAATTGTTAACACACTTGCTCATAAGCAAATGTTTGAATAACCTGGCCTGAAGTTTAATCCTCTATGTAAGTCATGATGCAGACTGCATGATTGTACTTCATCTACTTTTTTTACTGTGCATATTATTGATACAGTAATTGAGTAATATATCTGATAGACTGAAACTGGATATGATTAAGGTGAAGCTCCCATTGGCAGAGAATGTGCTGGCTTATTAGTGCCTGCATGTATGTTGGCTTTATTCACAAACCTACAGTGGATTTAGTTGAGATCAAACTAAACAATCCAAACTCTGGAGTGTGGAAAATGTGTAGGTGTGACTGCGCAAGTTTGTTTCAATCTGAACAGCATGGACATATGAGGGCCTATTGATCAATGACTAACATTAAGTGTTGGGATATGCTGTTCCCCAAATCTGCCCCTCACACAACCTGAAGTCCAGTATCTGTACTGAAATCTGTGTTTGCCTTCCAGTCTTCAGAGCTGAGAGAACTAGCCCTTGGCTGAACTTGACAGCAGACCCATAAATGTTCCTCCACTACTAACCTGCTTTTACAAACTGCATCAGCAACTCATCTGTGGCCATAATCTGGCATGTCGTGTGAAGGGAATATAGGCCTATATAACACATATGAGATGCAGCCTAAAAATAAAAGCTACACAATCAGACCAGATGTGTGTTTGGAATAATATATGATCCAACTATCCTTTCCTTCATTGTCTTACATGGTCAGTCAGCGCTACCTTGCAAACCCGCGCTTTGTTTTACTTGGCTGCTAACTGAAACAAGAGTATTTCTATAAAGATTTTTCACCATTTTTCTCAACCAAACCTTTATTACAAATTTGCTCCTTGCATCAATTCCACTACCTGCTAAGCTGCAAATTCTTAGTGGTTCACAAACCACAGCAGGAAACTCTCCACTTCCTGAGAGCTGTATTATTGCTGTAATGACAGCCACTAAACAGTCATGGATTTCAATGTAGTGCATTAAAACTGTAAATAAACCCTAAATCTTTGCACATTTTTCTGATTTAATTTAATTAAAAGTTCACGATTGAGCAGAACAATGATACTGTAACACTGAGCATGATATTGTGCTTCTACTTTATAGATGCTTACAATGAAGCCTAAGTCTTTTATTCATTTCTGAAATGGTGTGCTTTCCAAGATATTGACTTATGTTGGGGCAGAGTTTGAAAGCAGGTAAACAATTATACCAGCTTGAGCACAGAATTTACTTATTATCCTCCCATCTGAATATTTAACAGGATTGATTGAGGTGTTTAGAAAATACATAGGTTTTTGTTAAAATGGAAACGTTAATGAAAAAACTTGAAGCCTAAACCTCAGCTTGTGCTTGTTAGTGTAGTGTATTTGGCAGTTGCCTCTCTAATAATATTTCCTTTCCCCTTGCTCCTAATATTCAGAAAAAAGTATAGACATAGAATAAAGAGGCAGAGTGGCCCCACACAAAACTGCTGTTTTACTCAGTCATCAGCACAAACGCTCAATATTACACCTTTGTTTCACAAATGTACTTGCGGCATTATTATTTAATTACTCATATTTTATATACAAATATAACTAATGTAATTAAGTTTGGAATGTTAAAATAGGATCAATTTGAAAAACAATTTCATAGTTTAATTACATTTTCTTGCAGTATCAGGCATGGCTTCAAGATACGAAAGAGAAAGTCATGAAAGGTGTCAGACTATGCATAGTATAAAATAATGAACTTGTTTGCATATGAGATTTAATTTAGGGTCATGCAGTTCACACCCAGATAGCCTATCTGATCATCTCATGCCAAAACCACAAAGTGGGCATTTTTATATTTCCTTGAAAAGCAGGAGATCACTTTTCACTTCCTCTTCATTAATGTACTAGGAAGAACAGTAAATCTAATTCATGATTTTATGTTGTAAACCAAATTAGTTTTTTGTTTTAACAAATTTTTGATGCTGTATCAGGTACTGACATGTTCCGGTATATCAAGAATGCTAAGTATTATCCAGTAAATTAAACAACAACTGAAGATAATCACATTTGGTCTTACTTGACCCTTGCATACTATTGCTAACCTCTGCGGGGTAACCATTTGATGGTGTCCAATAAACAACAGGGTGTTGGTGTTTATGTGTGTCTTCCTATACTTTATTTGATGGAATTGGCGCAATTGGGAAATTTTACAGCCTTTATCAGTTTACAAGTTGAATGAATACTGTTAAAATGGAGCTTGGCAGTGAGGCAGATGTGAAAGCAGTGTTTTTAAAAACTGTCTGGAAAGTATATGCATGAAATTTTACACATGCGGCGTACCTGGACTTGCTCACTGGTAATGGCTCCTCATATTGTAGAAAGCAAGTAGAGCTTAAGCTTATCTGCAGTGTCAGTTACCAGTAGGAAGGCAGCTACTGCTCTATGTAGATGCTGTCTCTGATTAAAACCACAAACTTCCTCAGAGAAGTTTCGTCAGGGCCATTGGTGTTTACCTGGGTGTTTTAATCTTGACAAATTATCAACCTCAAAAAAAATCACAAAAGTTTTGATTGAAATAACAACCACAGATCCGAAAAAGTTTGCATAGTAAAAACTAACAGTGGTGTGTTTATGTATAAAATATGTAACCGAAAGGACAACTCATCAGCAGATATTTGTGTTAAAAATTTTGATTTGCTGCCAATTACTGTAGATGCACCTACTGTAGAAAGGACAGTGCGTCTTATAGATAATATGATAAAACTGAAAAGGTGCTTCTGTCTTGATACTCCGCTATAACGGCCTTTTGGCAGGTTCTCAAATCTGCAGACGATTTTAGATTTTGATAATCAACATGGCTGTAAAGACATCAGGCTGTGCCATCACACAGGACCATCAGATCAGTGGACAAATACCACTAAAATTAAATGTTAAAAGGTTGAGAATGGACTTGCTGGTACATCGCTAAAGTCATCATTTTTGGCAATTTACATCACAGATACTTCATTAAATTATGGGCCATTCATCCAGTTCATTTAGGCATTTCACAGGGAGCTGTCTGCATAGATTGAACATCCTAAAACTTATAGACATCTTTTGCATGTGTTATACCTAGGGATCATATATACTGTACTTTACTGCTACTAGTAAAAATGATGTACACATACAGTACATACATACTAAACAGTGCTATATATAGCAGTAGTGCACAATATTGGATTCTGCATACAATGGATCTTTCAGATGCAGTAACATATGCTTGAATTACTTAAGTAGATTTGGGTTTAACTGCACATGTATTATTTTGGTCAAAGTAGTGGCTTTTTTGGGGGGGTGGACATTCCAAATCACACTGTGTTGCCCAAATTGTAGTACTGAGTGTCTTAATACTGGCCCCTTGGACTCAGCATGCTTCAAGAAAAGTCTTTGTTGACCAGAACTTAGACAGAGGAAGCTGCAGTGACACAGTTAAGTACAAAACACAGGAAGCAGGTTAAAGTGAAACAACTGTGTTGGGATATGGTGCAGGCAGTTTCCTTATTCCCCTTCTGGATTTTCCCACCAAAAAAATCATCCAGCTGAGGTTTTAAGTTTTAAATTGTGATCAATTTGTTGAATAGATGATGTCCTAAAAAATGTACTGATGGTAAGTACATGACATTTGCTCTGTAAAACAGACATCTTGTCACTGAAAGTTCTATTCATATATTTATGTTATTTTAGAAGATATGCTTAAGGGATGTCTGCTACTAAGAAATCTTAACATCTCTTTCAAAGCAGATTAAATTATGCATATATATATTCCATGCCAAACCGCGAATAACTATATAAAACAGAAGTAATCAGTTGGTAAAACAGTCGTCCACGGACCACAGGGTCAGTGATTCAATCCCCGGGCCTGCCTGTATGTCAACGTGTCTCTGGGCAAGACGCTGAGCCCCCAACAGCCCTTTTCCATCCCCAGCTGTGCAGTGCAGGTCCAAGCCCGTTAGAAATTGGGGAGGGTTGCGTCACGAAAAGCATTCGTCGTAAAAACTGTGCAAAATCAACATTTGGACAAGTGTCTGCTGTGTCGACCCTGAAGTCAGGGGATAAGCCGAAAGGACAGAAGAGATAAAAAAAACAAAAACAAAAAACAAAAATTCATTACTGCTTTATTGCCCTTAGTTTGCAGTAGGTACAGTAAGAACTTACATGATGTGCATACACCTTAATGAAAAGGGCAGGAAGACACATCAGTTTACTGTTAAAACCCTTCTGAGCCAACACACCATTAAACTTTTGTTATACGACCTTTTAGCAAAGATTTGTTTTCAGTCACACACACATTAAAAAACTGAAGATCAGACTTTGATAGTGAACATGCAGATTTCTCTTCTTTATATAAGGCAGGGCTTCCCAGATATTTGCACCTGATTCTCCTGTTACCTGACTGTAATTTCTCCTTGTAGTGAGTTGTTAATCCTCAAGGTTCACATACATTTTCCATACAAAAATTTTAAGAATTGATCATTTACCTTAGAAAATGAATTCATCAAAACTTAGTGGATTTCAGGACTTCCATTAAAATCAGATCATGTTTTAGGTCATGTTTATGTAGAAATGGATAATTCTTAAGGATTCCCAAGGTTTGTGAATGCATCACTTGTCATCTACTAGCTCATAGAAGTAAAATATCTGAACATATGGTCCAGTGCTACATCTTTTATTCAAAAGGTCAATTTATGAGGTGGGAAATGCAGTTAACGTTTTTGCTAAGCATTGAGTGTACATGAATTTCAGGGTGGCTCCTCCATGTAAAAATTTTCTTTCACTCCTCAAGTCAAGGCAGGCTGGAATTCCTTACTAATGTTTATCTCTTTCCTTCTTCACCTCCCTGATCCAGCTGCTATTTTTATCATGTTGCACTAGTGAGAAGCCTACCACTATGCTAACTACCATCACAAGCATTGTTGTGCCAACCAGTGAAATTCTTTGTTTACCTCAGGATCTCATCACATTTTTTCATGTCTGGTCTCTGTCAGTAGCCTCACAGAAGCAGATGAAATATATTCTTCAGCATGAAATTTCTAAATACTGGAGAACCAATTCCAGACAGAAACCCCATGCAGATTTTCCAATGCAGTTAATAATTCAATGAAATTCAGTTTAAACTTTGCACATCTCATACCAAAAGCGGGCAGCTTTGGTCTACTAAAGTGACCTAAAGATTGCCCTAAAGTTTTGACTCTGATGTCTAATGAGGACCATTTCCTGACAAGCCTTTTCCTTCTGTGGACAATAGCTCCCACCCTGCAACGTAGACCAGTCGGCTAAGTAGACAGTGCTAGTGTTAAAGACATCTGTTATACACATCCTTATGTAATGCTGTCTTACGGTGTGTTTAACTAATATTACAGAACGGGTTAAAGCAGGTTCTAATGTTGGTTTAGTGCATCGCCCAAGTGCATGTCCTTTTGTTTTTGCATGTTTGTTGAACCAAATGTGAACCATCTGTGATTAGCCAGTTAAATTGAAGAATAGGGCAGCATGGGTATAAAGAAATTGATGACATCATAATCTTTGATGTAATGTAAATTCTCTCATTTATTTGGACAAAAAATTTACTTCAGGTCTTAACTATAAAGTTGCTTTCAATGTTCTTGTCTTATCACTTTGTTTCTCCAATGACATTGTACAAAATGGGTAATTGTATGTGATTGCATGAATGAATTTTAAAAAGGCTTTTTAGGCAGTTCTGTTCAAAGTAATATATAATGTTTTTTGCATGTGTCTTCTGTTTTAGGCAAATTAATGGAACAGTAAAAGAAATTATGGCTGCTGCTGGCCAGACATTATCACAAGTAATGTAGTGTAAAAATGACTGCCAGCAATTGTTTAAAACAAAAGCATGTCAGGTTATCCTTGTGAAGTTATTCTTAGAAATAAAGCTATTAAAATATCCCTCTCCACTTACTGTACCTCTTATCTCGGTCTCTCATTGTTTGCCCTTTGTGTGAGTAAGCAGCATTGCGGCTCTGATGACAGAACACGTATTTATCAGTGTCAGATCATCAATTTAAAATGTATTAATTTAAGAATACAGTTTAAAAGCCCAATTATTGTTTAGCAATGAGAGCTGAATAATCACCACATTCTCATTAATCTCAATGTTAATGTGCCATCAAATGCATCACAAACTACTCATAAAGTGGATTTGGAATACCAGCTTGTTATATAGGAAATGAGTGAATCAGTTATAAAAGGTTCTAGTGAGCTATTATCATTGAACCAGTGATTTCCATGGCCACTGCATGCATAATTGTCCCCACTTTACCTTCTACTCATGCTTTGACAAATGTTGAGTGGCAAGCTCATCCACTAGGCAGGTTGTAGGTAGGCTGCAACTGTTTGTGACTTAAAAAAACAATACTAACATATTGTACTAACTGTGGAAATCATAATTTTATGTTTGGTTTGGTTGTGTATTCGAGGTAGCATCCAGAGGGTCCTTGTTTGTTACTGCATTGCGAATGTCATGTGATTTATATCTTTATTTTTGCCTATATAGTCTGTATATATGCTATTGCACTGTCTCAGTACAGCTTGATTAGGTTCTTCAATGTTTTACAAATACTCCCCTCCAGACATTTTAGATTTTTAGATTAAACAGTAAATAGGCTCAGTGTGCTGTAGCAAAGCTCCGTTTCATAGTTGCCTTCAGTGTTTAAATATTTCCAAATTAGTTCTACCAATTTTCACTTGTTTGCAAAAGTCTTCCCATGAAATTTTGTTTTAAATTAATACTAAAAGGGACGGGACTTCCATTTCCCTAAGTTTCCTTAGTTTGGCTTTTCTCTTCAGATTAAGTCCACTGCATACATTGCAGTCAGCAATTTCCAATTCATTACAACTTACGGTTTATCCAGCTGATCAAATGATAATGTCAACTTTCTAATGAATCTAAATGTGCAATAGTTGTGCACTCTTCAGGAGAAGTTTTATCATAGTAGGAAAAAACACGGGTAACATTGATGACATTCAGTTCAAATGTATTGAGTCATCACCAACAATAGAATCATTCTAAAACTAAAGCAGCTAAATGGATTTAAGGTGGTATTCATATTATTATTTACACCTGCTGTACAACTGACCCTATGGATGACTGCCATACCACCTGAGCTACTGCCACCTGCCGTGCTTGCATGGGTGTCCTCTGAGTACTGTTGTTTTCTTTCCACTTTCCAAAGACCTCCGCAGTTGGTTAATTGGTTACTCTAAATTGCTGAATGTTGTGAATGTGAGTGGTTGTCTGTCTGTGTCTCTATGTCTTGGCCCGGAGACGGACTGGTGACCTGTCCAGGATGTACCCCGCCTCTCACCCAATGACAGCTGGGATAGGCTCCAGCTCGCCGCAATCTGCGCTGAGAGATAATGGATGTATGTTAAAGTGGACACAAAACACTAGGCAGGCTTGAGTGCATCACTGCTTTGACATTTAGAGACTTGCCTCTTGTGAATATGCAATATAATGCATTGTCATGGGAGCAATACATAATCTTAAAGCATGCATGCATGTCCTATGGTATTAAAATCAATGTACTACAAGTTCAAAAATGTGTCTCATTTTTTGTGTTTCCCTTCGACTTCTCCATCAGAAACTCATTCCACCATATCACTGCTGGCACTACAGGGATTTGAGTAGAGCAGATTATATGGTTGACCTCCCTATGTGCTGGAGCCATTTCAGCACCTCACATCAGTATGTTGGAAATGTGAATGTTAATCAGCAGTGAAGAGCGCAGGATTATAAGATGCTGTCATATCACAAATCATGTTTTGGTTTGCTGTGATGGATGTTTCAGTTTGGGTGGAGTAGGGGGTTGTTGTGGAGGAATGAGCCAATCTGCTTTGGTTTGATTCGATAGCTTGTTTAAAAGAGATCAATTTAAGAGAGTGGCTGGAAAAAGTAGGCCAGTGGTGTGTAGTGAAAGTGTGGCTGCTCTGACAGCCTATTTGTTCAACATTTTGTTGCATTGATTTTTATTAGAATGGATTGAAGTGTGTTATTCCTTACAAACTGTCCTTTATAATCCTCTCCTATAGAAGGCATATTGAATTTAGCTTAAAGAAAATAGCATTTATACCAAATATATTTTTTTTCAATAGTGAGGTTAAACAACGGCACATAATTGGAGATACTTATTGCTAGCTGTACACTACTATTCCTTGTCCTCATGTCTAATACACCATAATTTGCAGATTAGATCAAGTGATTTCTGTATTGTATTCTGATTGTGCAGAGCAATTCAGAATCTTGATGATGGCCATCTTACTAACTAGAGACGTGATCACATATTTGTCATGGGCATTCGTCTGTCTGTTTCTGCTCCTTTCTCATTCAGGCAAATTACTTTATGTTCAAATTATTTCAAGCCATAGAATTAATTGCAGTTTCATTAGGGAGATAATTGAAAGATGCACATCCACACAGACACACATACAATGGATAGACTGGCTCATCACCCTGCAGATGTGGCTTGGGAACATCCGTGCTTCTGCCTATTACTTTTAGCTGGGTAATTTCCTCCGCTTTGGTATAAAATGGCCATCATTTGTTGCTTTCTCTCGTCTTCATTGTCACATAGATCAGGTCTGTAATGATTTAGAAGTCTTTTCTGTTTATCTCTGACCTCAAACAGCTCTGCTGTCTGCTCCTTACTCGTTCTGTTGTCAGTTTCTATCTTGCTCACTGACAAAAAAAGTGCGGTCTTTTTTGTTTGTAATCAGAATGAAAACAATCCATGGTCACTCAACTGATATTCATTTCAATAGTGTTGCTCCAATTACCTTTGGAATTGTAATTTTTTCTTTTTCTTTTTCTTTCCACTGAATTCTTGCTCTTGTTTTAGGTTAATGTATCACCTTTTGAGCCAACTGCACCCTGTGGTGTTTTTTTTTTTTGGTAAGGTAATGGGTGATCACTCACCTGCAATACCTAATCGCCTTTATTCCTGATATATTTTTTTCCTTTTTTGTACGGGGGGTATCTGGTTGAATGGAGATTTTATATCTTGATGGCCAGCAAAAATGCTCCTTCAGAAGTAGCTGTATGTAGTACCATCAGGTGCTTTGACTTTAAAACATATTTGGGCAAGACAAAGAGTCTCAGACAAAAGGCTCTACATAACAACTGCTTTTAGCTAAATATAAATGTAAATGGATGGACTGCACTTAGCACTTTTCTACATTATTGGATAAAGTGCTTTTCAATTGGTCTGTCATTCACACAAACATTCACACACTGGTGGTGGTGAAGCTGCAAAGCAGTATACTGGCAGGATCCAACAGAAGCAACTTTGGCGTTCAGTTGTTCAAGGACGTGTTGACATGTGGAGCCAGGAGTAGATGGGTAGTGAACCCTGTGATTAGTAGACTACTGTGTTGGTGAGCCATAGTTGCTGTGGTGGGAATCTCATTAGTTTTACAAGTATTAGTTCATTAACTAAGCTAGTGGGCAAACAAAGGCTTTGGATGTAGGAAAGACTAGAGAAAACAGTCCGGACAACTTCATATGAATTGTTCTGATTTGACATTATAATATTTCCCTCAAAACCAAAAATGTCAGCTTGCTGGCTGTATTGGTGCAATAGTCGAGAGTTCAGCAGTGTCACAGGGCTTTATGCTCTGGAACTGTGACATGTTTTTTATGTAGCTTTATCTGCCATTTGAACGTTTTTAAGGAAGCAGGAAACAGGGTGGAGAGAGAATGGGGGGAAAGACATGTACAAATGTTTATAGCAGTACATCCAGTAGTTGTTGAGAGAATTTATTGTCACTTGAGCCTAATTTGTGGAGTGAATTACTGACTGGTCATTCTGAGATTTACACCAAGAAGCATGGTTAAAATCAGTTTTACGCTGTCTCTTTAAATATACCAATTTTTCTACCTCAGGTAAGCATAAATACATTTTGTGAATTTTAATGTGTCTTTTTCAACTGTTTGCAAGTCTGCTTACTTTTCTTACAAACTACTCATGTCATTTCCTTCTGGGATTAATACAATTCTTTGCCCCTTGAATGGTAAAATCAAACCGGAACCTTTTAACAGGTTGATTCCCACGTGGAGACAATTTAAACAAGGCTCCATTAGTCAGCCAATACTGCTGACACCTTTTGTTCTGAATCAGTTGAATGTCAGACATTACTGCCATTACTGACATTTGATTTCACATCTCAGCTTTTCAACAATCCCAATGTCACCATTGCCCTCGCTACCAAGTAATCTCAGATATATGTTGAGCTCAGGCGATAGATATGGTACTATTGCACCATTTTACCCTATGTTGTGCTCCATGGAGACCCTACAAGCCTGTTGTTAAGGCCCAGTTGCTGCTTGGCTGCTCACTGTGCTCAGGAATGATTAATTCAGGCAGGCCTCAGGGGAGAACAGCCAGGCCAGGTTACCCAGCCAAGGATCTGGTGTCGATCTGCCATAACATAATGGCTTTATGGCAGTTTTAGGCGAAGCATTGGTGAGTTTGGTGCTGGCAGCCTTGTACAACTGTTCCTGAAATACACCTGAATAGGAATTGAACATATATTGGATATATTGTATTGAAATATAGTAAACCTATTTGTCATGTACCAATGTACACATTAATGTTCTCACAGCAAAGGGAAATTGCCTCATATTTTAAATTTACAAAAATGTTTAGAAAACCACATTATTTAAAGGACAACTCAGTCCTTTTACAGTGTCAGTCGACTTTCTACAAACAGAACCATCTTGTGGTGAGGTAATTGTTCAGTTCATCTTAAGGGTTTTTGATTGCAGGCACTGACAAATAAGGTCAATATTCAGTGCTGTCCTTACCAGTCCAGCAAGTGTATGTCAAAGCAGAGTGGCTCTCAATCTACATCCTCATATTTGTTCCCTGTCTCCTTGGTCAACTGATTCTGATGGATGGATGACTTGTGCACGGTGTCAGGCTCATAAATCAGCTGTTATTGTGGCAAAGTGGCACCCAACATCCATTAATGGCTGGCTGCAATCTGAGGCATCCACCCCTAAGTTAGCACGTTGTTGTGTAGACTTTGTGAATTATCAGTGTCTTGCTAAGGCAAAGGAGACATGTTGCCAGTCGGTCATTAATTGGTACATGTGTTACTATAAATATTTTACTTCCACTGGCCTCTAGGGCAGCTAGGGGACATTTCGACCAAAATGAATTGCTTTCAAAATCCCCAGTAGGCTTTCTATTTGTTTAACCTTATACCTTGAACTTTTGCTTAAAATGTGTAAAGTATAAATTAGTATATTTGTATATTAGTTGCATATTCTTTGAGTCATTGAAAAAACAAATAAGGCCTGTGCTACTTTTGGGATCTGTTCATGTGGATAGGTTTAATATATCCCGGGCTTGAGACATCTGTCCCTAAACAGTTGAGATGAATAAAATTTTCTTTGTGGTTTTTGAGACACTGCAAAAGTTTTAATTGGCACTATTTTCAAGAAATATCTGAAAGTAATAAATAAATAAATAAATTCTGTTGATCATATAGAGCAGCCAGAACACTTTCTTCAGAAATGCTCATCATTTTAATGTGATTTCGTTTTTTTTGTATTTTTTTTGTGCACCGCAGAATATCATCTGAAAATTTTAACTGTTTTATTGTCAGGTGACAGTGTCGCTCAGATATAGATGTTCAAAAACTTTTATGTGTGCCTCATACATTATTTGTGGGAGATGTTTTGCTGTCAAGTGATGCTGTAATTATTTCATTATATAATAAAATAGTTTAAATATAACATTTGAAAAAAATATTGGTGATAAAATGATCACGGAATGCATGTGAAACACATTACCTGTTTCCCACTTCTCCAATGTAACATCACATCAAATTTGTTTTACATTTATAGATTGAAAAATTTCTCAACTGACAAAAAATAAAATACGTTTGTGGTGTCAACAGTTTTGTTTTTATAGCTAGAATGGCTAAGTATAGTCAAATACTTTTTGACACGTCAACATAAAGTGCCTGCACATTTAACTGTATAAATCTGAGGGATACAGAAATTGGGATTGCTTTTTATTCTGATTTAGAGCAAAGGTGATGGAAAGCATCATTATTCCGACTTGATATAAGAGGACAAAATATATAGATATCAGTGAGATGAGGTTAAAGGGACAATACTGTCTGTCAGTGTTACTGTCACTTTGTCTCCTGTCTGATGCAGCAGCACTACCCCAGTTTGCGCTCCTTCTCTATCTTGCACTACACACACCACACACACGCAGAGTTAATCTGACCTCACTCATTTTAATGGGACAGTTTCCATTTCCTGGATCAAATCATATAGTTGTACATCCAGCCTGTCTAATGGTCGACTGCTGCTAATTTGGTTTTGACCAGGCACACTTCTTTGATTCTAAACATGACTTAGTCACAATATTAATTTGACATCAACATTGTTATTTTTGTTATCTTTTTCTATTAGGCAGGTTTCAATAATAAAAATGTCATCATAGCTATTAAGAGGTGACAAATTATGACATTTATGGCTTATACAATTTATTTCTGCACTCCTTTTGCAGTAAGAAAAGCATATACCTCACTGCCTCCCAAACCAGCTTAAGCTGGAGACCACAGCTGAGGCTGACTAACATGTACAATATTTACTGTCTTTCTTGTGGCAGCTAATAGAAGTACATATTTTTGATTACCAAATCATGTCATCGGCTGGTAAATTTAAATGTTAATACTATTGACTCACAACACAGTGACACACTACAACAATGTTAATGAATTGGAATTCATGCCCACTGAATGCCATGAGTGTTACAATACAGATGTAAGTGTGAGGTTCAGGTCACTTCAACTATTACTCTGTTGTTTTCTCCTGAATATAATAGGTGAAATTAATTTCATGCCATATCTGTCAGACTGTGTTTGATGCTGTTAGTATTCTGGGGCCCAGTAGAGGAACTAAAGACCTTTAAATACACATCTCACAGTTTGTGTCTGTCTGCATGTCTTTCTTAGTTTCCCTGTCGTGAGTACGTGCTTAATATTTTCTGCGCTCGCTTTGTCACAGTGTCTCAAGCCGAGCTGTAAACAGTGCAATGTGATGACAGACATACAGATGGACTAATAGAGACCCATGTTTTTCTCCTGACCTTTATTCATTTGGCTAGCAGCATCTCTGATGCATGATTAATTATCTGTTTAGGGGTGTGCACAGACACAGTAATGAGACAGACATGTCTATCTCTTGTTCAAACTTGTTGTTATGCTGGTGATAAGAAAGAAAGTCAGGGCATTTAGTTTTTTTCTTGGTTTATTTGCCCTATTTATTTATTTTTTTTAACATAATGACAACATAATAACATAATAGTCTCACTTATTATCCACCCTCTCAGCCATTCCCTTTCTCAACTCTCATTGTGTCTGTCCTCCAGCTGGTCGGCGGCCAGTTTGACCTGGAAATGAACTTCATCATCCAGGAGCCAGAGAGCATTGTGTGCATGGTGGAGCTGTTGGACAAGTGTGAGCCCAACTGTCAGGCTGAGGTCTGGAGCATTTTCACCGCCATCCTGAAGAAGAGTGTCCGCAACTTGCAGGCGTGCACAGATGTGGTTCTCATCCAGCAGGTGCTCCAGCGTATATCCACCACTGACAGCATGATTGCAGGTACTAAGACCTAGGACTAAGAACACTGCTAAACTGTTTGATGAAGTCTCCTCCAGAAGAGGCACGTCAATGAGCCTTTACTTGGAACTGTTTGGAAGAGCTGACTATAATTCATGAATCAGTGGAACATAAAAATGAATTTATGGCTACATCCACCAGTGCTGTGCAAACTGTGTAGTACACTGAACATGGAGACAATCGTTCGGGGCATGCTTGGAGTGTCAGTCTAGTCCTTTGCCCATCTGCAAATTAGTACAAATTAATCCTACAGTGTTCGGCTCAGTGAATTTAGCGAGAACAGCACTGGCCTAGAGGGTTTGTGCAGTCAAGCAAGGATGATACAGTATAGCCCGGCACTAACTAGGCAACTGCAATTGCACTATAAGCTCTTGTCTGTTAACTTGTTTGTTGATTAATATTTACAGAATAAAAGCGTCATCCTCTATATTAAGGCTTTTTTACTTTTTATGCTGAATGACTTATGTATAGCACTTACAGTTAGGTGCAAATTTCGCATCCCATTATTTAGAAATGGCAGAACATTTGTACTAGCTAAATGTGCATTAAATATTGATAAAATATTTGTTTTTTTTTGTTTTTTTTTAATAAAGGGATGCAAAAAATTTGCACCCAACTGTGTTTCCTACTTTCTCTTTCTCTCACATAATTTGAAATACTAATTGCTTTGTTGCAAAGCTTAAACACTGTAAAAGACCAGATATAATGCCTCGTTCTTGAATGTAGAGGATTCAGTTTAGAGTAGTGCATGCACATAGGAAAAACAGGTTAAAGGCAATGGTAAATGTAATTTACTTTGACCTTTATGTCACTCTACATGTCATCTGTGCCATCAGTATTTCTGTTAACACGCCAGTGTTAGCGCCTGTTTGAGTCTGTGTTTAACATTAGGCCTGTACCCTGTGTTTTTTGCAGACCTCCTTGTAGACACGCTGGGTGTGCTCGCCAGCTACAGCATCACAGTAAAAGAACTAAAGCTTTTCTTCAGCAAAGTGCAAGGGGAGAAAGGACAGTGGGTGAGTCAGAGTCATGCTGCGGTAATCTGTCTTGGTTTTCTCAGACGTGCATGAGGACTGTGCTAGCAACACTTCAGCTGATGCCATCCCACAGGCCAATGCCCTCATCAAATACTGTAGATAAAATCATGTGATAAAGGCCACCACTCTACACTAGTCTTGGATGCAGAACAACGCTTCATTTGTGATATTAGGTAGTTCATGAGATAACACAGACGTTGTGAAGTTAGACTTTTATTTCCAATCTGTATTTACTATAACATTGTTGTGCCAAAAAAAATGTTTTCTAAACTGTGTGAGCTGAAAGCAGTGCGGCAATATAAAAAAGCTACAAGGAACCTAAGATCTATGTGTGTACAGAAGATAAGTTACTTTATCCAAGCACAACCAGTACAGGCACAGAGAGTAGACAGATGAAGAGAGAAAGAGGAGAGTAACCCATTGATCACTGACATTAATCAAGTTGAAACAGGGCAACTTGATTTTATGCTTCTAAATTTCACCTCACTCCCCCACATTTCAAGCAACTATTCCCCCTGCTTCTCTCTGCATTATGGTTTTGTGAAATAGTAGCGGACACCAAGTGGATAGGATGAGACTATAAAATGTCATCATTTTATAGACATTTTATAAAACTATAAAATGGCATCATACTGAATGCTACACAACAATCTTTATTAGAAATGGTTTTAAAATAGATACTCTGTATTGCTCACATTAGTCCAATTCTGTTACAGCAAATGATTTTAAATTGAAGCACTTTCAGAGCACAATGCTTGTGTAATGTGATCAGTAGGACTATGAATAAAGTCTGCTAAGTAAGTCTCTCTGGATGTCAAAGTCTGATAAATCTGGGAGGTAAATTTAGAACAAGCAGAAGAATGAATGGAAAATGATCTTGTGTGTGTTTCTTTTTTCCACAGCCTCATCACGCGGTGAAGCTTTTGTCAGTGCTGAAGTACATGGCTCATCGAAATGGCCCTGACTCCTTCTTCAGCTTCCCAGGAAAAAATGCAGCTGTGCGTATCTAACACCCCACCCCCCAACCCCCATCCCCACCCAGAGCAGTGTTTAGAATGGGACACATCATTTTTTGGACGTTTCTCTTCATGTTTTGCTGCTTTTCAGCAAGACTTTCTCATAATTTAATTCATCACACTGAGTTTTTGATTATGAATGCATTGTAAAGTCTTTGTAACATAACTGCTCGTAATGTGTAGGAATAAAGGCCATGCTTTCTTTAAATTTGATTGCCTCCACACCCTTTGTTTGCTAGTTTTAGAACGACCTACTGTAGAAGCCAATGGGCTTAATAGATTATTTTATTTCACAGTGGACCAGGACCAACATTTCAGTCTCCTGCTGTTTTCTTCTGTTTTCCTAACAGGCAATAGCTCTGCCTCCCATAGCCAAGTGGCCATACCAGAATGGGTTTACTTTTCATACGTGGCTCCGCATGGATCCTCTCAACAACATCAATGTAGACAAAGACAAGCCTTATCTGTATTGGTAAGTAATATAGTAACAATACATAAATATTTTTTTGACCAGTGAAACTACTGTACACCTTTGCACCTTTTTTGAGGTTTAAATTTAGTAAAACAAAATTGTATTTTAATATAATAGACGGCAAAATGCGCAACTTTGCTTGAGGGTGTAGCGCAACATTTCTTTAAAAAAAAACAAAGACAGCCGAATAGCAATCAAAAATGTGTTTCAGACCACGTGTTTGTGTGCTGCTTTAAGTGTTGACACCCCCACCAAGACTCATCTGTAATGTTTTCGAATCCCAACCTGTACTGTATAATTTCAGCCTCAAAGATGAAAAGTGGCTTTGCTTCTCTCGCCATCTTTCCTTCTTTCTCATCCCTTGCTTCCTCTCTGGGGAGCGAGTAAATGATGCCCTCTGATCATCGTATTTTCAACCAATAATTAATTTCTGTCAAAAATCTAATTTATACAACAAGGATCTGTTTGGGCTTCAGTGAAAATGATAACCAAGCTGGGCGCCCACCGAGCTGCTTGAGAGAATCTGTAATAAAAGCTCCTCCTCAGCCCTGTGCCCTTTTGAAAAGAGATTAATTCACTAAATCACATGCAGGAGCCCCATCTTGCCGGGACACAGGGAATGATGGGAAAAGTCTGTGAAGTTGAGAAATGATTGTTTGCTATCTTTATCCTTTTGAGACCCTTTTAAAGTGTTTATATGATATTTTGGATGCTGTAAGCCACATTGCCCTTGAATGTAGTCTGCATAAAAGTGAGCAGCCTCTAGCAGAAACTAAAGCTGTGTGTTTGTATTTTCCCTTCATTTCTTTTCAGTTTCCGCACCAGTAAAGGCCTGGGTTACTCTGCACACTTTGTGGGCGGCTGTTTGATAGTGACCTCATTAAAAACCAAGGGGAAAGGATTCCAGCACTGTGTAAAGTATGACTTTAAACCACAGAAGGTAAGAAAGGAACAAAAACAATGCAGACTACAGACTCTGATTCTGATTTGGTAACCTATGAAACATAATATTCTTGCACATAAGACATATCCTGGAAATTCTTTTCTAAATAGATCACAGAAATGATAGGTCAGCCTGTACATAATCCATCACACGTGCATGCACACAAACACAAGTGCATACAATAAATCTAGACATTGGTGTAAGAGCGAACTGTCACATCTCACCTGACTCTGGGGAGAAGAAATACCAGAAGAAGGAGGAATGAGGGCAATGGGAGAGTAGGATTATCCAATACTGTCAGTCCCTTCCAGGCACGGTTCACACTAAAAACAATTACAGGCAGCTAGAGCCTTTACCTGTGGACAATTTGAAACTTCCTGCTTCTTTCCCATGGGTGTGAGCACACCATGTTACCTCTACAAACCTCCTGAGTACTCAGAACTCATTTTAGTTGAATTTTTTTATTTTTTTTACCCCTCTATTTTTAATGCATCGTGTTTCATGTCTGGAGGTAACCATAATAACCTATTTAACTCTGTTAACAGTAGTAACCTATTTCACAGGTTCTAAAACTAAGGGGAAAACTAGCAATCTAAAGTAGGTTTAATTTGTAGCTTGAGTGACTCCTAAAAATTATGGAATCAGGTTAATTGAGTCGATTTTAAGGTTCCGAGTAAAAGCAGGCTCACTTTTAAATTGCTGTGTTTAAGTAATGCTCCACGTATACTCAGTTTACTGAGAGTAAAACTTTATTTTTGTTGTTGTTGTTGTAGTGGTACATGGTGACTCTTGTCCACATCTACAACCGTTGGAAAAACAGTGAAATTAGCTGCTATGTGAATGGGGAACTGGCCTCCTTTGGAGACATTGCCTGGTTTGTCAACACCAGTGACGTGAGTAGCAAATGAAAACAAAAATGCTTTCTTACAATCTTCTGTGCTAGTTGATCTGTTTCCCACTTTCTCTTTTGGTCTTTAAACTGCGCTAAGGTAATTTGTTGCTTGCATACTGTTTCATACTGCATCCAGATAAGGTGGGATTAGGTTTTATCACCTAACTCTTCAAGAATTCAAATTAACATAATTCTCAATATTTTGGTCCAATTTATTTCTATGGATGAGTATGTCCTATATATATTGGCAAACCATTGATATTATAAATAATCCCTTCAGGAAAGCTTGATACCATTTCAAAGATCAGCTTCAAAGATCCGTTTTGTAACCACATTTTGCTAGCAGGTGTTTATACCGTTGTTTATGCCTTAGGGGTGTAGTATAATTCCCTAGGGCAAATTGGCTACTTGATTGAGATGTGGCCTTATCATTCCCAACACTTGTGTGTATGCCTCGCTGACCATGACGGGAAGACGATGGGACATGATCATGTTAGTCTAAGTGTGCTTGTAGTTTGAGGCTGTGAGTTGTCATTTATAGATAGGATTTACATCAATGTAACTTTCCCCCCTGGTCTTACTTGCTATTTTTGGTCTTGTTTATCCTTCCTTATTTCCTTTTTTCCCTCCTTTCTTTCTTGCTTCCATTCTCCACCCTCCTTCCCTTCCTTCTTCCCTTTCTTTCATCTCTAATTGTCCTTTTATGTGCCCTTTCCTCTTTGTTGCTTCCTTAAACCCTCCCTCTTTCTCCCCTTCCGGCTGCAGACATTTGACAAGTGTTTCCTGGGATCGTCAGAGACAGCAGATGCCAACCGTGTGTTCTGTGGACAGATGGGGGCAGTTTATCTGTTTGGAGAGGCTCTCAGTGCTGCTCAAATCCTCGCCATCTATCAGCTGGGTCCGGGATACCAGGTTGAACACAACACTTGATTGTTGGGGAACAGTAACTTTTTATCATAGAAAAAATAATTTACACATGCAAATTATATATATATATATATATATATATATATGTGTGTGCGTGTGTGTGTGTCTGTCATGATTTTAACTGACACGTTTGCTGTAGTTGCTGATTAGAAAAGTTGATCAACTTCTACATCTTCCCGCTCAGGGCACATTCAAGTACAAGGCTGAGAGTGACCTGCTGTTTGCAGAGCATCACAAGACCTTACTCTATGATGGCAAGCTGTCCTCGAGTATTGCCTTCACTTACAACCCTCGAGCCACAGATGCCCAGCTCTGCCTAGAGTCCTCCCCAAAAGACAATGCCTCCATTTTTGTCCACTCACCCCATGCACTCATGCTTCAGGTAATGATGCCTTTAATGTAATGTTTTGCTTGTATAGCAGGTGACATCTCTCTTGTAGTTAAAATCAAAATTGCTGGGATTGCTGTCATTTAACATTAATCAGAAGCAATATTGCTGCACCAACATCACCTGCCTCTTCCCTCCCACTGTGCCATATGTACCACTCTCTCTTTCTTCCTCCACAGTAATGAATGTAGCCCAGTTGGCATTTTTCGCTTTAATAGCCTCATTAGGGCAGGGGTGCAAATGTGTAGAGCTAGCCAGATGGCTGCAGCTGCTGAAAAATGCCGTTCTGCTGCTCTAATTGTGGAATTAGTTTTCTCTGAAACAAAAAGACTTGGTTTGCAACTATGTACGAGGAGTTGTGATTTTTTTCGGGTTCAAAGTAGGATGTGAACTTCGTCGAAGTTTTTCATATGCTTCTTAGTACAATACCCCACTACACAAATATGTACAAACAAACACACAATGCTCTTTTGTTAGTCATGTTGAGTTTTCTTTTCTCAAGCACTAATTGAATTTTCTTTCATGCCCTCTCATCAAAGAAAAAAAAAAGCTTTCTTTCTTTTGTGAGGGAGGCTTTTGCTGCCACACAAACATATGCAATCTGTACCACACAAACACACGCATTGTGAATTATGAATGAATATGTGACCTATATTTTAGGATTTGCTATACCATGCTTAAAAATTCCAATCCTATAGAGAGGGAAAAGCCAAACCCCAGTTGGCATCACAGCACACTACAACAAACACCAGACCACTGAACATTAAAAGAAATATCATTTTTTCTCCTCCCCTTCAGTGTTTTCATCATTTTGAATCACTTGTCAACAAAAGAAACAAACCTAAAGAAAACTGAATTGAATTGTACTCACCCTCTCAAATAGAAGCTACAAAAATACTTTTCCTTTTAACAAAATAATGATTCACATTTATACTATAAATAGACTCAAAGGGACCATTTCACTTTGTGCCTGATAAAAATCAGATTGTGGTAGTATGATAAAGTCTTGGCATGTGACAGTGCAACTACTTTCAAATTTTGTCAACGCTTAGAGCTGTTTTGCACTTTGATCATCAGAGCTAATATATTTATGACCCATATATAAATGTTGCTTTCGTATGTGATTAAATGTGGTCATTTGTGCTGGGTTCTTTAGGATGTGAAGGCCGTGGTGACTCACTCAGTTCAGAGTGGAATACACTCTATTGGAGGCATGCAGGTCCTCTTCCCTCTGTTTGCACAGCTGGATTTTTGCCAGCCTTCCAGCCATGAGCTGGACACTACAGTCTGGTAAACACACAAACACACATACACACACTTTACGAGTATACTAACCAGTGAGTTGTTTTTGTTTCTCCCTTACATAATCTTAGATTATATTGTGTTTTGTTTGGCCATTGTAATAGCATAAAATACAGTATGTAAATATTAAGGCAGCTACTTTAATGTCTGAACAGTGGCAAAACCGTCCATTTTGCTGCACTGGTGTTTTTTTACCTTTTAGAAATACATTCATGAGACAATTTAAAATCATACAATTTACTTTAAATTTTAAGATGATACTGGAGCCATACTTTCCACTCAGGTAAATAAATTGTTTGATCTTAACAGTGAACTGGAGATAGGTGGCTCTTAAAGATACGTTATGCAAATTTAATATTTTATATTTCTTAAATAGAAATATGCTGTATAACTTAATGTGTAGACGGGGTTATCGGAGAAGAGCAACAACTTTTTTTAACTTTTGTTCATGTATTTATTGTAATTTTAAGAAGACAACTACCTAAAGGGTTGTGCGGAGTGTGGTGGAGTGTAAACAGTAGGAGGAGGGAAACTGGGCAGAGCAGAGAAGACTCATCCTGAGTTTGAAGCTATCGCTAACTTAAGTTGCACGCTGTTAATTTAAGTAAAATTATATTAAACTAAAATAAAGGTTCACGATTTTATAGTTCTCAATCAACCCTCACAGCTGTTAATATAAAATATACAACTTGTCGTTAAAAGCACAGAGAAATTATTAAATCTTTTCCTATTTTTACAAAAATGATCTTGTAAGCTGTGAGACTTTTTACTTATAAACTGCAGTGTTGTTGTATCTGCTGCCCTCAAGGTGATGCTAACTAAAATGTCCTCTGCTAGCACAATAGGGACACAACACCCTCATTCAATCACATTTCATGTATAATATGCCCTTCATAGTCAGGGCTTTGTCAGCAGCTTACATAGATTATTGTCACTGTCTAACTCACTGCATCTCTCTCTCTCTCTCTCTTTGTTGCTTGTTGTTTGTCTGTATACCTCTTAGCTGCACTTTGCTTTCCTTTGTGATGGAGCTCTTGAGGAACTCGGTGGCTATGCAAGAGCAGGTGTTGGCCTGCAAAGGTTTTCTCGTCATTGGCTACGCTTTGGAGAAGGTGGGAAAAGCACAATTTCACTTAGCTTGCAAAGAAATAGATGAGAGAGCCATCTCCCCGCACCAGAAGCTGCAGTCATAGTCCCAGCATAGTAGTAGTAAGGCTGTTCTTGATACCCTCAGTGTCACGAACAATCTAACACTTAAAATGTGACACTTTGTTTTCCCTCAGCTGTATTTGCAGGGCTCAGCTAAGTTGTGTGCTTGTTAGAGGAACTCCTTGTTTTTTTTCTGCCTGTGTCCTTTCTCTCTCCTCACCTTTTCTTTTTTTTGTGTCTTGACCTCTTTCACTGATGTGCTACCCTCTCCTTTTTTACCCCCTATTGTGGCACTTTATGCCTCTTATTTCTCATTGTCGGGGCTCTAGTCTTCCAAGGTCCATGTGACGCGGCCTGTCCTGGACATTGTCCTGGCCTTTTCCAGATATCTTAGCAACTTACAGAATGGCGTCTTGCTGCTCAAGCAGCTGTGTGACCACATTCTGTTCAACCCTGCCATCTGGATCCATGCCCCTGCCAAGGTAACAGAAAACGCACACTTAGACAGCAGCACATTACTTTGTATTTTGTTATTTTTGTAAAGGTGGACATTACTAATACATGCACATCTAGCTAGATTCTGAACAGAGTAGGTTAGTGTACACAGACATGCAAAAAGCAGATCTACACCATCATAATTGCCATCCTTTGCTGTGTCTCTGCTCTAGTTTTTATGCACAGTGTTTCAGAGTTCAAGGTTATCTCTCCATTTGTGAATCAAGGACTATTTATATCCTAATGGTTTGCCTACAACCTTTAGGCGCTTTGAGGCCTCCACTTTCTTATCAAAGGAGAAAAAAGCTATGACACTCACATTTAAATGTGATTATTGTACTCAAACTCTCAAGTGTCTTTTATGCATTTTTTCACACAGTATGCACTTTATCTTTTGCAGGTGCAACTGACACTCTACACGTACCTGGCAACAGAGTTCATCAGCACAGTGACCATATACAATGCTATTCGCAGGGTGGGGACTGTGCTGCAAGTAATGCATACACTGAAATACTACTACTGGGTCATCAACCCTCAAGACCGCAGTGGTATCATTCCCAAAGGCCTGGGTGAGCGCACACACACAAAATAAAATTGTAAATGTATAAAGTGTAGTGTAGAGTGATGGCACATGTTTCCACTCGTTGCTCTTTTTTGAAATATATATTCACAGTACTTGTAACATCCCCTCATGGGCATGGATTCACATATACAAACACAATCTTTACATATTCTTCAAATGATAAGTCAGCTGTGGAAAGATGTATCACCCACTATCAACACCCATTATTTGCTGGTTTTTTTTAGATGGTCCAAGGCCAAACCAGAAGGAGATCCTGTCTTTGCGAGCCTTTCTGCTGCTGTTTGTCAAACAGCTCATAATGAAGGTGAGTTCATGTTGCATGATTCATCCCAGACATCCCCTGTTCCTAACCTAAAACAAAACATCAGCATTTATTTACTTTATAAAGAATGCAAAATATTCCACGTGTGTGTTTGGTTGCCAGTTGTTTTTGATCACAGGCTGATTGTTTATGGCACCAATGCAATGTTCTGTGCATAAGATCAAATGAGCTATCACTGCTGTAATACAACAGTAATTGTAGCTAACGCTACATGATGATGATGTTAACTGTGTGGATCAAACCTTTTAGCTATGACTGCATCTGTCTTTTTGTAAATGATATGTGCAATTATACTGTAGGATCACGGAGTCAAAGAAGACGAGCTACAGAGCATCCTTAACTACCTCCTTACCATGCATGAGGTAGGCATTCCTCACCACTAGATGGCAACACAACACTGCCTTACATTATTTTGTCTTTCCACCATCTGAAATGCAGGGGACAACAATTCCTGTTTTATAAAGGCATAAAGGATACTGCTCCTTGTTATTTTTCCAGATATTTCAGTTAGAGGTCCTGACAGAGGTGCTTTTGTTTACTGTGGAGTAATGCATAAAAAGTGAATCTGTCAGATCAGTCAGTAACAGTGAACCTGGTAAGAATAAAAGGTGATTACTGCATTGCCTGAAAAAGCCACTGACATGTTGCAGCCCTTCATTTTATAAATATATTTATTTTAAACTACCCGCACTTATTACTGCTGCTCCTGCATCTTGTATACAGTGCAACAACATAGTCATCAATGAGTCCTTACCCTTTATTGTTTACACATGTACAGCTCATTATAAAAGATATAGAATATGATGAGAGGTGACCTACATCAGCTTCACTAGATTCAGTAATTGTCCTACTGTTGTTTTTCCCTTTGTGTCCCACAGGATGATAATCTCATTGATGTGCTGCAGTTGTTGGTGGCTCTGATGTCTGAACACCCAGGGCCTATGGTCCTGGCCTTTGACCAGCGCAATGGGATTCGGTAATGATCACTGATTAAAATATTACCTGCAAATGTGCTGACAGTTTTGTTAGAATCTTTTTGCTCCGAAACAAAATTGTTAAATTGGAGCTAATTTAGATTTTCATATTTTTTTGAATTTCAGTCTTGTGTGACTGTGCCTTCATACGCTACAATAAACATACTTATTGGTGTCTATAGTACTACTAAATCTCTAATGTGATGCTACAAGTTTTATAAATGTTGTACACTACAATTGCTTTTGTCTCTTAGGTTTTTAATGTAGTTTAATTATTAATTATTTCTGCTTTTTTCACAGTGTGATTTATAAGCTTTTAGCTTCTAAAAGTGAAGGAATTAGAGTTCAGACACTGAAAGTATTGGGCTACTTTCTGAAACACTTGCCACCAAAGTAAGTAAATATCAGACCTAAGACCCTTATCACTATGTAAACAAAAATGTTTTTGATATGACTAAAATAAAGTAATTACTCTGTCTGAAAATGCTCAAATTGGTTCCAGAACAAATGTAAATTATTATAACATGGGCAATTCTGCTGCAGCAGAACAACAAATGGGTGTATTGCCAAGTAGGTTTTCAGATACAAGTAATTTACGGTATCTTAGTGAGTTGTTGCACAGAGGAGTATAATAAAACAGACAAATGATAATGCACAAAAGAAAACTCCATTAAAAAGAAAGTAGTCAGAAATATAAACAATAAAGAGGTATGACAGAATAGAGTTTCTGATCTATGCCTTAAAAATGGTACATAGCTCATGTTAATGTTGATTCTGTTTATTTGTTGTCCGTTTCATTTTTGCTTATAAAGGCCAGTTATTGTGTGTGCATCGTATGCTAAAACAGGAGAAACCGAAATTACCCTAGGCTTGTCTCAGTAAGAACATTCAAGAATTGGGATCCAGATGCAGGACTGATCATAGGGCTGTCTGCAAACAATCTGCATTTTTTTTTTCTTCTGAGTTACAATACTAAAATTGGAAGTGATCCATGATCGCAAATGAAAGCGACAAAGAACTTTCAGCGAAGAACTGCTCTTACTAAATCAGCAGGGATTCTCCTTTTCATTTCCTCCCTGTCAGTTTGTTAGCTGGAGCTCAGCTGATTTATAGCGCTACAGATTTCAACCTCTGCTATTATTTGACTCTTCAGAAACTTTTGTTTTTTTCATGTGTAAAAAAATTATGATATATCAGGACATTTTCAATATGACTCTGCATTAGCTTTTGAAATAAAAATTGCCGCTGTGGTATTTCTGTGCATCGATGAAAAGCCTGTTTTGTATGTAGTGTTTCAGTTTTAGAAGAGGTGCTTAATTACTTGAAAATACTGGTGGTGGTCTGGCACATACTAGTGTTTACTGACTGACCTTTGATCTCCTAATCTCCTATCAGGAGGAAATCTGAGGTCATGCTGAGTCATGGTCTTTTCTCTCTGCTTACTGAACGCCTGATGCTCCACGCCAGCCAATTCACCATGACAACCTACAATGTGCTTTTTGAGGTCAGTCTCTGCCCACAGCCACTTCCCAGGCCCTGTACTTACAACACTGAAATTATCTTCATAGAAAGCAACGATGGAATACATGATACCGTGTGAATTTGGGCCTTATTAGCCAACCTTTTGACAAATGACCTACCTAATATAAACTTTTAAAAAACTAAACCATGCATCCAGTATAGCAAAATACTACATGATGATAAAACATTAACATTGCTATATGGTGATGCATGTAGAAATGTATGGCCACAGTGTGGTTTGTTTCTCTGTTATTGTCCAAAGCTGTGTTGATATTTATGGCTTGAATCCACTTTCTGTCCCCCGATAGATCCTTACAGAGCAAATCTGCACTCAGGTGATCCATAAACAACATCCGGACCCTGACTCCACTGTGAAGCTTCTCAACCCACGTAAGTGCCTCCTCTGAGCTACAGTACTCTCCTAAATCATCCCCTGTAGCGTGCCCTCTACATACCTATTGCGCCATACAGTACTACAGGTTATTCCCCGTGGAACTGTGGGATCACTGTATACAGTCAAACACATTAACAACATAAATTTTGCAGCCAGAGGGCATTTTCATACCACTAAACCTCAGATATAAATGCAGATGCTTTGTGTGACAACTACACACATCTTGCTAGTATTATTGGAAGCTGCCATCGTGTTTTGTCAACAAAGAAAGGAATAATAAATTATTAAACTGATGACAGGACTTAATTCAGTGGGTGTGATGAATGTACTATTGGTGTATGCATTTAATTACTTTTAATAATTTAAGAAAGTTCAGAGTTCATTTTTTAAAAATGCTTTTGCGTAAATGAATAATCAGAACCTATTTAATATTGCAATGTAAAGATTAGCGTTTTGCTCACATGTTTTATATTATAGAAACAATTAAAAACAATTTTATCATTTGTATTGATCAAAACAAATAATTAAACAGAAAATATTTAAATACAGACATATAATTTGAATAACTTGTATGCATATGTGCTGTATTCGATATTTGCACACACAGTGTGTATCTTTATTTATAATTTCCACCACTGCATGATTCTAAGTATTAGGAACATGCTTATTATTATTATTATTATTATTATGGATTTTTTATTTTTAAGCGAAGATAGGAAAACATGTCCTCTTTTAAAATACTGGTGCTTTTACACATATCATACCTTTGCGGACAGATGCACTTTTGTGGGCACACTAGGAAAATAGCTTTAATCAGTTTGAAATCCAAGCGCTTCGTATAATCACAGCCAAGGTTTACTTCCATCCAACCTTAATCTGACTTGAGCCTTTATTGTGTTAAAAATGCTCCTATCCAACCATCCTAGGCAGGCGGTATATATCATAGAAACCTTGCACTGTATAGGTTTGTGCATGTGAGCATGGTCTGTGGAACATAGAGCGGTGGTCTGTTTCTTCTTTGCTGTGCATTTTCTTGATTTAATCTGTGACAAACTCCCAAAATGGCCCCCTGATTGCAGTCTTTAGTAACGTCAGAGCCAATCAAACAAACCGAGGAAGTACCGTTTCCCTCAAATTAACTCAAGGGAAAGCAACCAAGAGCAAATGGAAAAAATAAAAGGGAATACGCCATGCCTCCATCCTCATTCCCACTACATACTGGGGTAATTTTATGGCGGTAAAGGTTCAGTGACTCATAATTTGAGTGACTAAGGCGTAGAAACAACACAAGCGTCTGCTGGGGCAAGGGGGCATCGGTTAGCGCCAAGGTTTGAAGAGACAAGTGAAATCCAAGCCCCTGCCGTCTCTCTAATCAAAGCAAATGGACACTGACATTGTCTAGATAATTCATCTAAACAGTCAGTCTCTTTGGTTTAACCGAAGCCAAGCCTTCCACCCGGCCTGTGACTGTGGCTCTCTCATTTGAAACAATACCAGAACCATTACAGTATGATAAAGATCGAGGTCTGGACTTTTTTATTTTCCTCTGTTCTGTTTTTCTTACCACAGGCGCAGATTTTCAGGTGTGTAAAGCTGGGAGCTCGGATAGTTTGTGACACAATGATTTGCACATGTTGAGACCAATGTATGATTTAGTTGTTGATTTTTGCAGTTTGCCCTTCAGCGCCCAGAAAGCAAGTTTTATTTGCAAGCCGATTTCTGGAGGTTCCAAATCGAAACTTTTTAAAAATTATAACACTTAGGAAAACAAATTATATTCGAAAAACAACAACAAACACATTCAAACGGATTGAAAATATCAAGATAACTTGTCTGGCTGTTTTTATTTACTTAGTGAATGGGATTTAAAATACAGTGGGTTTGTTTCTCTTAATATTTGTAGAAATTCTGAAGGTAATAGCTGCTCTGCTGAAGAACTCCCTACCTTCTCCCGAGACCATGGAAGTGCGCAGGGTCTTTCTGTCAGACATGATCAAACTGTTCAATAACAGCCGAGAGAACCGCAGGTACGTAAGCGTTCAACCACTTCACAGGCTTGGGAGCTGCATAACACACAATAGTGCACAAAGTGTTTACTTGCCAGTGGGATTTGCATTCAGCACCTTCTCATAACTGTGTATTTTTTGTTTCAGGAGCCTGTTGCAGTGCTCTGTGTGGCAGGAGTGGATGCTCTCTCTGTGCTTCATCAACCCACGAAACAGTGAAGAGCAGAAAATCACAGAGATGGTGTATGCCATCTTCCGCATCCTGCTCTACCATGCAATCAAATACGAGTGGGGTGGCTGGCGTGTCTGGGTGGACACCCTGTCCATCACTCATTCCAAGGTCAGAGAACTCATTATATTCATTTATATGACACACAAACATGCACGCAGGTTAGGCACAGCTTTGTTTAGGTATCTCAGTGAATCTTTCCCCTCGTGTGTTTTGATTTTTAGGTTTTTTTTGTGTTCAGTTATTGTTTCCTCCACCATTTTCTCTCAGGCACTTGATTCCACTGTAGTGTATACACACATACATTCACACTCACACTTCTCAATTCTTACTGCAGTATTGTTAGTGTAAACATTCATCACATTTCTATAATGTAGCCGAACGAGCAGTAGGATTCAGCCAAAGCATCAGCTCTGTCACCCCTATGTTTAGTTTGAATTTGACATAATGCAGTTCATCAACTAAGAAATTGGAGAGCATTATTATCTGACCCTCTTAACTAGCAGCATAAACTAGCATACTAATTGACCCCTGCCTCCCAGTGCCCATCAGATTAAACTATGGGAGTTACACAATGATTACAATTTAAAAGCGAGTTGCAATATACACCAGTGAATTAATCCACCAGCCCCCACCACTCTTTATTTATGTATGGAGTCTTTCTTTCACATTGTACAGATAAAAATAAACCTCTGGCACTTCTTATTTCCAAAAACTGAATTCAAAATACTGCTTTAGAAATTCAGTGTTGATATCATATTACGCTGCTCTCTTCCAAAGAAGTGAAGTAATTGAGGCTAGTGTCAGATTGTGGTCTGGGGGGTTTTTAAGCCTGGCAGATTGAAGGCTGAGTTAAAGAAGTGCTTGTGATATGAGAAGCTTCACTGTAGCTGTCGTTGGGTGCTGTGAGTGGTGGTGGCCAGTAGGGGGCACAGATAGACTACCTGGGAGATGAGCAAAGTGACGGCAGCAGTTAGCGGTGTGGTGTGTTTTGGTTGCCATGAGTTCTTTCCCAACCTCTGAACACTGTGAACATAACGAGTGAGAATAAAATAGACTTATTGAAGAGGAAGAATATGTCCTGTCCTGGCAGTGTTTGATGTAAGATGTCACAATGTGGAAGACAGGAAATTGTTTGTCAAAATGTTGTGGTCGTGACAATGAAATTGTAATAATTACTATAGGAGATTTCCTGCATGTTTTATTCCATTGTACTATATTTACTTATTGCTTCCAGGTTATATGCATTTAATTGGAAATAAAGCAGGCATTGCATTGTGACATTGGAGTTTTCCAGCAACAGATTAAATGCTAGTGTCAACATGATATTTGGAAATCTTAGGAATAACATCTTATCAGTGCAGGAATACGTTTGCCCCATTTTTGTTGTTATTTTGTCTCACTTTGCAACTTAGTTTGTGTCTACTCCGGTGTTTTCCAGGAATGGTTGATTCTTTTATGTAAACCGCAGGCTGTAATTGCCTTTTCCTATAATTGCAAAAGATTATTGCAGTTTCTTATTGGCTCTAGTAACAATACCCAGCACTTGTCTAAAAACACATTTTTACACGTACACTGTGTGTGAATAAATGATGTTCTTGGAAGATGTGGGAAACACACACACACAGATGCATAGTGCTGGGACCCCAGCTGTGAATCAGATAGTTGCAGCGGGTGCTAGCCTCCAAGATACATGCATCTGCTATAAAAAAGCAAAAGAAACTCAATTGCAATTTTATTGTCCCGTTTGATAGATTTCCTGCCACCTTTGTAGCACAAAAGCTGTTTGTCACTGTTGCTCTCTCCTCCCACTGCTGCGGGGCTGTGTGTGCGTATGTTACCAGGCGCATTTTCTCTTTGCCCTCCTTTTCTCTTGGGCTCTAGGAAGCCCTTCTCTCCTATCCCACTGAATATTCATCAGAACTGTGCACGAACAATCAGAGAAACAAGGCCTCATAAATACAACCAGCCCACTGGGAGCCTCTTGATAAGTGCATATATGCATTCACAAATACATATTTGCACACTTCTCTCTTACATAGACATTGCCATGCAGTTTGCCTTGTGTCAACCATGGTAAAATTGTTTTTCCTATATAAGGATATTATGCTCTATGCTAAATGCATGTTTTCATCACCTTGCTAGTTGGCACAGCAAAAAATGTTTCGCCATGAATCTTTGGACTATATATATTTTTTAATTTTCCCTTTTTGTATGGAGCTTTTCTAATTTTAGTCTCAGATTTTAGTTTTTTTACACTTCCTTTGTCTTTGGCAACCAACAGGCCATATAAATGTTAAATTAAATAACTGTATATTATAATATAATAGAATATAAAACTCTTTGTTGGCACCTGCCGAAGATTCGTGACAGACCAGGATGAACCACTGTTTGTGTTAGACTTTTGTTTTTTGATTAGTGTTTGTGGTGTATCAGTGAACAAGATGCCCACATGGAACATATTTTAGATTTTCATAGTCATCTGTAGAAATTGGTGATTGGCTTAATTGTCACTTTTAAGGGTGCTGATCCATGAAGCTGTTTACTGAAAATATTTTCATTTGCTTTTCTTTCAGTGGTTTGGGTTTCTTTGTGTGTGTGCTTTGCGTGTGGTTGTACGTGTCTATCTGTGTACGTCAGGCAATAGCAAGGAAGTGTATCTGCATATGCGTCTCTGAATAGACAGATGTTTCTGCAGGTGGGCACGCTGACACAACAGCCCTCCCACTCTCAGCCCACACACCCACCCAAGGTGCCCCTCGTCCATCAATGCATACAAATCAGTTTGAGCACAAGGAGATCCAAAAGGGATATTGGAGCATGAAAGTCCCTGAATCTTTTGGTCTCCCATTGATAACTAATTTTTCTTTTCCAGACAATCACAAACATAAGTATAAAAATGAATTAACAAATCTTAACACAAGTATAACGTATATTAAGTTGTTTTAAAAAGACATATTTGCATAATGGTGTTGCAATTGCAACTAAGCAGCATTTTAAGTTTATGATGAAATGCTGAGCATTACAGTTAGTTTGCCTTCTTGAGTTATTGAGACATTACACACAAGATTCAGGCCGTTGTTCTTAGCAAAGAGTTTGAGATAAATTCATTGGCAAGTGGACAAAGGAAGGGGAAAGTAAAATCATTGACAAGTCAATGCTAGGTAATATGTATGCTTCAAGTATTGTCTGTGCTCTCCAGTAACAAGCCAGTCACCAAAACTGTATCCACGTCTTTGATATCTTCCAAATAAAAATAAAAAAAATAATAGAGAAATCCATTGAATTTGCTTAGTTAAACAAATTCAGTATACAGTTTCGCTGAAAGAATCTCTGTAATAACTTGTCCTCATGTGGCTTTGTTAAAAATGACAAAGCCTCTATGTCCATCACAGAATGAGAGTCGCTGGAGAAAACTAAAATTGAAAATGTTAAAATAGATGTGAGAAAGGAAGACACAGTGAAAATGAGTGAGTAAGCAAAACCGCAAAGGACAGCAGAACAGCAGCAGATGACATTGATTTTGGAGGAGGAATTACATTTGGCTAATCGGATTAGAGCCACGCTGTCCTCCCATTTCCCCTTTGTTTTGTAGTTGCTCTTTATCAGTCGATCTAAATGGGGACTCCCATGTTCCTACTGTGGGGGTCTCCCAAGTTCAATGCTCTGCTACCTTGACCCTCACCTAGGAGGCTGTGGTGTGAGCCTCTGCTTATTCTGGGTTGGTCACAGAGCACACAGTGGAGACATGGTACTTTCTTTTTTAAAACTCTTGCAGTGTCATTTGTTTCATACTGTTAGTCTCTTTTTTCAGATATTCTGTATGATCTGGCCATGCTGCACCCACTTAATACCATGTTACTTGTCACATTAGAAAAGCCCACCATGTTTTTGTTCATTACCATAACAGTTTCCCATACCCCACTGAGGCCAGGCCGAGCCATGGAGTAGAATGAAATTAGATTAGATCAGTGCTGATGTCTTAGCCACCCAAGGCAGTTTCTATATGTTGTAGCAAGGCTAAATGCTCTTTTAAAAACCACAGAGACATATACTACCTCTGTCTAATGGTAACTGGATCTGTTACAGAGCCCCATTTAAGGCCAGCATACATCATCTTAATGTACAGACTGCATCCTGAATCTATGACGTTATGTGCTGCACTGTTCTCCTGCATAATTTCCATCGCAGTGCACTCTGAATGCAGGCTTTTAATTGCTAAAAATGCTAAATGTCAAATTAAGCTCAAACTAATGGGGTAGAAGGTCTCGCTGTTTGATCACTGTAAAAGAGGGAGGGAGAGAGAACGAGACAGACTACTGGCGCATTTAAAGCAGGCTGTGCACTCAGAAAACAGCTATGGATTACCAATCACTGCTCCCCACTACAGAAGATTAATGAGCACCCGTGTAGCAGGCTAATTTAGAACAATAACGCCTAATTAATTACAAATAATCAGCTTCTTTCTCTCCCTTCCCTTTCTTCCACTCCCTAATGAATCACTCTCTTTCTCTTCTCTCCTTTCCTCCTTTGCAATTTCTTATTTTTTCTTCCTTTTGACCCCTGGCTTTCTCATTTTCTTTGTTTCTCTCTCTTTCTCACTCTCCTTCTGTCCAAATAGCCTCAGGTAAAAAGGAGCAAAGTAGGTCTAGTTTCATTCCCCCTCCACCACCAACCCATCTTTGACTTTCTGTCCTCCAAGCCCAATGATTAATGCAGGGTCTTAAATTAGGCGTGGGAGGATTTGCCGTATGCTGGACACGCACTCAGCACAGCTAGAAGAGACACACTAATAGTATCTACTGCTAATCTATGACTGCTTACATGGATGGGCTCTTCCTCAAATGCCACTGCAGACTATTGTCATTATAGACTAGCTCTCTAGTCTACCTATATCAGATGGTAAGAAGACTGATGGAGGTTAATAGGCCGTGGGCAGCAGTACATGAGGGAGGAAAACTTTTAAGTATGGCACACTTACCCACAACTGGTCCCTGTGGTTAAATGTAATAATACGCTCACAGCTAAAGAGCATTTTGAGAATAAGTTGCTTGCCTAATTTGATATTTCCTGTTGAATTTAAGTGTTAGCAGAAAATATTGTAGAATAAAGAGAAAGGAGGAGGCATGTTTTACAGATGAGATAAAATGGCATTGATTAATTTTATGCTTCGCTACTAGATATTACTACTCATGTACAAGATGTTTTTACTCGTGTACATGTAGTAACAGCTTGACATTTATTTTCAAGGGTCAATGACAGTGGTTACACTTTATTTTACTTGTTTTAATGTCCTACGAAAAGCGTAATTACATTTTTTTGTAGTTTTGGCCAAAATTCCTGATGAACAGTTACAGTGTACAATGAGGCACAATGTAACAAAGCCCAATAAAGCTGGCTACATTGTTATCTTGTTTACACCCAATCTTACGGTCTTATCACTGCCCTTTTATCAGCACAATTGTTTTGGTGAGTAGTAAGTTAACATAAATTATTCATAGTATGATGATGCTAAAATAGGACACAATTACTCTGGTAATGGGAAGTATCCATTAACCAATCAACGTATTGACTGATGGTGCCATAAACTAATAGTGTTTCACACATTTAAACATGTTGTTCTGTGTTTGTAGGTAACCTTTGAGCAGCACAAGGAAAATCTGTCCCGCATGTTCCACCAGTACCAGCGTCAGGAGTCTGCAGTCACAGTTCGAACCATATCTGGTAGCAGCCAAAGCTCAGAGACCACAGAATTTGTAAATGGGCCACCTGCAGAGGAGACGGCCCCTTCCACTGTAATCGAACTCACAGTGGACAAGGTGTCCAAACAGTCCCTTGACTCTGCATCTAGTTCCACCATCACCTCGAGCCCACAGGACATTTCTGATGAAAGGGGACATGCATCGATCACTGTGTCCAACATTCTGGCCAGGGCAGAAGACAAAGAGCAGAATTTGGTTAAGGACTCTCCCAGAGATGAGTCCGGTCATGGAAAAAGCACTGAAGCCACTGTGACACAACAAAATGATAGAGAGGAACAAACAGAAGAGACCAATAAACAGGAAGCAGTGAGGTCCACTGATGAGGACATTGATAATCAACAAAGGTCTGTGAGCAAGCAGGCTGAAGCAGAAGCAGTGGAAATGGTTAGAGACTCTGCTACAACTTCTGCGAAAACAACAGTTGACGAAAAGCATGAGAGTGAACAGAGCAAAGGTGAATCATCAAACTCCATGACAGAAGACTCTTTAAATGATGCGGACACAGAACAGCCAGTGTTTTCAGAACAAGAAGATAAGACAGACCCCAAGTCCCTCGAGACTACAGCCCATCTAGAGAACAGCGTGCTGGGGGGAGCTTCAGCCTTCAACGAGGACCTGGTTGATGTGTCTTCCGTTAGCGACCAGATTCACCCTAGTGATCCTGATAGCCAAGAGGAGTCCTCTTACGCTTCTGCTGCTGCTGGTGACGAAGGAGAGCTAGTAAAAAAGGAGAAAGATAAACATGATGATGAAGGCATGAAAAATAGAACTGAAGAGAAATGGGTATCAGACTTGGAGAGTCAGACACATCCCTCTGAAACTTTTAAAGAAAATGTGACAGAACCACCCAAAGAAAAACTCAAGGATGAACAGTCTTCCTCAGATACTGAAACTACCACTGCAGACCAGCAGCCCTCAGATACAACACTACCCTCTACAGTGCAGGAGGTTACAGCAACATCAGACTCTACATTACACAGCCAGCCTTCAGAGAGCAGCAGCGCCACTGGAGATGAAACCTTATCCAATGCCCCAGACAGTAGCACCACAGCCTCCAGCCCTGACACCCAAAAGAGTGCAGACTCTGGACGCAAGACCAAAGAGATCAAAATCGCCAGACTGGATGTATCCAATGTGGCCTTAGACACCGAGAGACTTGAATTGAAGGGGACCTCTGTAGTACGCATTTTATTTTTATTATCTCCATTTTTCACTTTTTAGAATTAACTAATAAATAATAAAATTATGTAAAAAAATATCTTTGACAAAGAATAAAATGACAGAACTGACAAGTTCAAGTTCTAAACCCTGTAACTACTTTCTCACATGTCTACATCACGTTAGAGTTAATCATACCTGGCTGGTGTGTCTCCATAGGAAACAAGCCAAGGGCAACAGCCAGCACCAGCAGCTGAAGCAGGAACATCAGAAGCAGCAGGCAACTCAGGTCAGCGGAGAGAGAGCGGCACCTCTGGTCCTCGTTCCACCATGTTTCGCATCCCAGAGTTCCGCTGGTCGCACATACACCAGCGCCTCCTCACTGACCTGCTCTTCTCTATTGAGACAGACATCCAGATGTGGAGGAGGTAGGGGACCAAAACTCTGACAGTGATTTTACAAATTCTTTAGCACCTTACAGCTGTTTTGTTTGGTGTTTAATGAAATAAAGATTGGAGTTTGAGTGTTGTTACTTTGAGTTTATTTTTGTATATTTTTTACGGCAAAGAAAGGTAGTGGCAAGCAATAATTGTATTGTATTGATGGCATCCTTCCATAAAATCATTGTTCATTGGACACACCTGACATCAGACTTGAGTTTAACCAGAGCAAAGATGTTCTCAAAAATCTATCATCTTGTAAATATTTTTCTTTCTATTAGCCACTCCACCAAGACGATTCTGGACTTTGTGAACAGCAGCGAGAATGTTGTGTTTGTCCACAACAGTATACACCTCATTTCCCAGGTGGTGGACAATCTCATCATGGCCTGTGGAGGCATTTTACCTCTGCTCTCTGCTGCCACCTCCTCCACTGTGAGTCTAATCCATTTGTCTGGTTTTATGTGCACTATACATGTCTGTAGCTGATGGCACAGGAAGTTATCCATCCACATTGACCTTTTTCAATCACATTAGACTACAGTTAGCTGCTCCCTAACATTGTTAGTTTGTTTTTGTGTTGTCTGACCTCAGTGACTGTAGCACTTTACATGATTCGTTACCTCTGCCAATCGCCTGACCAGTGCGTCTAAGAAACGGGTTGAAGTGGAGTTTCGTTATAATCCAGTTACATTTACTTATGTGTGTACTCTGTAACCAAATTGAGAACCACATATGCAAAAAAAAAAAGATTTTTAAGCACGAATTTGTCACATTTTACATTCTTCTTGTGTCTTGCCTTTTGGATTTCTGTCCAATGTGTCCTCTCTATTCTACCAGCATGAACTGGAGAACATTGAACCATCCCAAGGTTTGGCAGTGGAGGCGTCAGTCACCTTCTTACAACGACTCCTCAACCTTGTGGATGTTCTCATTTTTGCAAGCTCCCTCAACTTCACCGAGATAGAAGCAGAAAAAAACATGTCCTCGGGAGGTATCCTTCGACAGTGCCTTCGCCTTGGTACGTACACAGATGTATCTTCACTTAATCTCTATTTATATTAGGAGACTCAATATTCTCAGAACTGCTAATTTACTTTTTATCTCCTGCGTTTGTTTCTGTGCTTTTTTTTAACTTTCTCCTATCTTGCAAGTGTTTCACATGTTTAGCCGTCTACTCACTCCATTTCATTCTCTAGTAATCCTCTCTTTCTACCACATCCTCTGTCGTCCCCTGTTCATTAATCCATCTCATATCAGCAGGCAGTAGTATCTTGTATTAGCCCCAGTCATGGCTCCCTGAAGGCTTTTTGACCCTCCCTTTTTATTCCTTCTTTCTTCTCTGCCTTCTCTCTCCTCATCACCCTCTGCTGCTCACATCCCCTCGCCTCTTACACCCTTCTCGTATCTGCACTCTCTTATCTTGTTATTATAACCCTAGTGAATGGCAACACTCTAAAATGGCTGCTATCATGATATAGTGAGTTCTCCATAATGGCCTTGGCTGTACTGTACTGCAGTGTAGCCTGGGGCCTTCTTCTGCCTTCTGTTCCAGGCTATTAAGGTTTCCTCTGACAGCATCAAAAGCCAAGCCTCGCTGTAGCTGAGTAAAAGAGACTGATATTCCTACATTATTCATTTTGTGTGGCGCACCTTTTCAGCAAACACAGATCAACACAGTATACACTCACTCAGTGTGCAAGTGGTGCAATACTTTCTACACTGATTTAAATAATTTCTTGATGCTTTGTGCCATGTATGTAATGCGTGTGTGCAGGTATCAGCTTTTGCTTTTAGATACTTAGTACAGTGCGGTTAAAAACAAAAGCTTGTCAAAATGAAAACCTGTTCTACAAAGAGCACTTCTGCTCGCAAATATTATCATTGCTATGGTGCGGTTTTGCAGGAAAGTGATGCTGCGGTACTACAGGTCCAGTTTTAGAAAGCAGCCTTTATGA